>NC_064245.1:16280000-16600000 GCF_003254725.2 Canis lupus dingo | reverse complement strand
ATATTCTTTTTACATTAAATTCCTATTTTATTTCAGCATTTCTAGGTCTTAGGTCTGTATCCCATCACTACAATCCGAAGACAGGAATAGCTTGGGATTTTTTTTTTTTTTCAGATGTTTGTCATGATTAAATAGTCTCTTAAAGAGTATGGTAAATATTTTTAAAAGTTAGCTGAGGATTAATATGAGAATAGTTTATTTTAGATATTTAAAATACCTTAAAACATTTTAAAGCATCAAGTTGATGCTTAAGGATTCTTATATCTTCCTTCTCTTTTTGAAAGCCCTACAAATTTGGTCTTTAAGACTTAAAATTTTTAAATTAAATTATTTTAACACAGTGGAGAGGAGAGAGACTTTTTGTACATGAACAGATAGAAAGAGGGAAAAAAGAGATGGATTGACAAAACTATGTGGGTGTTTCTATTTTCCAGTGAATTAGAAGAGCTTGCAACAGCAGCAAATTATAGTCTTGAGGAAACTCTACTGTGGGTTTCTGATGGAAAATAATAGACAGGATTTACTTCCAGATGGGAAACTGAGAGATAGCTGTCTTGATCTCTTCATTTCATATAGGCTTTCTAATTTTGTATTGCTCTTGAAAAGTTTTACTTTTAAGATACCATTTCCACAACCTGAAAGAATTCTGAGATGATACTGAATACCATTGCTTTTCCTTTACCTCCCTCATTGTATTGCAAGCAACTAAATCTTAAAGTTGAGATTTCTTTCCAATTAGGGAAACTAATGAGGATGCATACCTACAATGATCTCAGGGGTATAAATATTGATATCTTAATTACAGAGTTAGGTGACAGTAATATTAATCAATTATAAATTCAGGAAAATTTGACTTATCTATAAAAATACATAATATTAATCACTGAATTAATTATATATAGAAATGGTCCCCTCACTTGAAGATATAAGTAGCACTAGGATTTCTTGTAGCTACTGACTTTTTTACTTGATGCTGTAGGTGTTATTGCTTTGAAGTTGTTGAATACCAATGATGTCCATCTGGACAATTATTTCTAAGCACCTAATGTTGCTCTTCATTTATTTCAGATATTATTTGGTATGTTTCTTAGAAAACACCTTTTGGGCACTATGTTATGCTTCCTCAGCTTTAACAACCTTGTATTGCCATCATGACTCATCATGGTACTTGTTCTACACCAGGTACTTGTTGTACCAGTATATACTAAATATTACAGGTTCAATTTTTTTCCTTGTAATTAAGAATACGCATTGCTGCTTAGACCAAAAATAACCTCAGCGATTATATTAAGTGTAAGTTGCTTATTTAATAGATTATAGGTCTGCTAGGACCATCTTTTTTCTAATCTTTTGTATCTATAGTTATAGCACCTGAGAAATATTAAAAGAGCAGAGGAATGTGCCATAAATTTATTATAGTGATCTATTCTTTGGCAGTGCTTTGACCTTACTAAGTTGTTCTCTCCTTATAAAATAGTAAAGCCTAAACAAATTCCTTAATTTCTGGATTCTATTGTATCCAGTGCCTCACAGTATAGCAGTTGAGTATATCTAATCTTCATAAGATAATGCTATCATTTTGAGGACTTTATATGGTAAGTATTTAATATATTACTTTCTTAAGTCAGCACAGAAGTAGACAATATTAGATACCATACTCAAAGAAAGACTTATTATTTGCCATTTTGAGGAAAGTCCTAATAAAATATATTGATTTACATCGCACGTATTTGCAAAGAGTGCTTTGCAAATAGCAACATACATAATTGTCTTAACAACCCAGTGAGATAGATTTTATTTTTAACTCCAGTTTATAGGTGTGGTGACTGAGGCATAGAGAGGTTAAGTAACTTACCCAAGGTCACAACAGGAGGAGTCACAATTTAAAAAAAAAAAAAAAAAACACTTGTCTGACTCTGAAGGCCATGTTCTTAACCCTTTTACATACCACATACATTCCTATAGTAGGCTACATAACACCATACATTATCTATATTAGTGTCCTCCTTTTATATCTTTAATACTGATTATGATGACTTGATTTACATTATGAATTTTGAGCATAATGAAAATCCATTTCCAGAAAAGTTAACTAGTATTCATAAGATGACCTTACTAATTTAAAAGTAATTTTCCAAAACAAATTTCATGTTTTTTCACTTTGTGTCCCGTTACCTTCAGAGACAGCTCTGATTTCACTTGCAATAGGCACTCTCTAGTCCCTATACTTCGGGACCTTGGTATTATAGTGCAAATGATAATCAAAATATTTGGGAACAACAATCTCAAAAAATACACATGTGTTAAAGTGAATTTGTAGGTCGTCTATTTTTATAAAGCTTTAGGTTGATCAGAAATATACTAACTAAAAAATAAGAGCCTGAAAATGGGGACTAGTGACTTGGATTTGAGCTCTTTATATTCATGCAAAAACAGTAAGTAAGGCTTTGAGCTTCATGAGACAGGTAAGCAGAATGAAACTGACAAACTAAATCCTCAGTGAAATAGGGGAAATATTTTTTCTTCATAATGCTCAAGATTACAATGTATTTTATCTAATAATATTATAGTGACATTATTATTTTGGTATTAGGTCGATGTTTCTTATTTTTTATTTTAAATATTTTATTTATTTATTCATGGAGACACAGAGAGAGGCAGAGACATAGGCAGGGGGAGAAGCAATTTCCATGCAGGGAACCTGATGTGGGACTCGATCCCAGGACTCGAGGATAATACCCTGAGCTGAAGGGAGGCACTCAACCACTGAGCCACCCAGGCACCCCAATATATCTTTTTTAGCCCTTCACTGCCAAATATTCAGTCATGATATTTTATTTATCCTCCCATATGTAGTATAAGGCTTTTATGGGAAGAATAATGGCCCAGGTAGGTTAATGTCCTAATCTCAATAGTGTGTGAAAGTTACCTTATATGACAAAAGGAACTTAGCATGTGATTTAGGTCACAGACCCTCAATATGGGGTGATTATATAGATTATCTGAGTGGGTCCAATTTAAGCACACTTTTTCTTAGAAGAAACAAACTTTTATGGTCACAGACACATTCATGAAAAAAGGGTCACAGATAAAACATGAAAAGGATTCAACCTGTCATCAGTAATTTTGAAAATGGAGAAAGGGGCCATGAACCAAGAAATAGAAGAAGGCTTTAATTCTGTAAAAGGAAATAAGAATCCTTAGAATTGACAAAGAATGACCATAATCCTACAGATACATTGATTTTGGCCCAGTGAGACTTGTGTTGGACTTATGACTAGAATTATAATATAATAGAATTGTATTTTCTTAAGGCATTTAACTTGTAGTTATTATAGCAGTAATGGAAAACTAATATAATGGCTCTATATTATTTTATAGTTCATCTGACAATTTCAAAGTTAAACTAGAATTTTTAGTTGAGTAGGATTCTATAATTTTATCTAATAAATAATATAAGGACACTATTATTTTATCTATTATTTTATCTAATCAATTAATTGCTCTATTCTAATATGACCTAATCATATTATTAGATAAAATAATAGAATCATAATATAATAAGATTACATTGTATTAAGGCCTTTAACTTGTGATTATAGCAGAAATAGAAAACTAATATACTGACTCTATGTTATTTATTTTGTTTTATAGTTCATTTAACAATTTCAATTTTAATCTGGAAGTCTATATTAATTATAAAAACTTATTTTAATACAAATATTCTCCATATAATAAATTATAGTATTTATTTATTTATTTTTGTTTGGGTTTGTCCACTATGAAAATTGATAAACAATGACATAGGTCATATTATTTATACTTAAGAAAATATAACTCAGGTTTATGTAGGTATAATTACATGAAAAAAATTAAAATTATAATTTGACATCTTATAGATTTTTCAGACATACTGATTTTCATATACCTCTTTGCTTATTTGTTTTTCTATGTTTGTCCTTTTCTTTTTTTTTTTTTTTTGTTTGTCCTTTTCTTACCTTAGTTGGCTTTATTAAGGTTTCTGTCTTTTCTCCCTTCTATTAGAGGGAACTTATATATTCTTTCTATTGTTTTTCATATTAATTTGTTATTTTTAAAATTCAAAATAATCTTCTCTCTTTGCCTTAATCTGGAACAATCCAAATAAAATATTTTTGCACTAATCAACTCAAACCTATTATTCTGCTTAATATTTTATAGTGTTTTAAGTTATACCATGTTTTAAAATATTCTCAAAATTGTTTATTATTGTCATTGTGATTATAATAAACTGTTTATTTAAATTGTTCTATAAGTTTAGATGTTTTTCCTCTCTCAGCTAATTCTTTCCTTTTAGATTTTATTTCCTTCTAACTAGAGTCTATCCTCCAGTAATTCTAGTGTGTGTTCATTGTAGAAAAATAATCAGCGATACACAAAAGAAGGCAGTAATGGAGGAAGTGAGGAGCCAAAAGGTACAGGATATATGGGAAAAGGTAACAAAATGACAATAGAGTGCTCTTCCTTATCAGTACCTACACTAAATATAAATGGATTAAACTTTGAAATAAAAAAAAAACCAGTCATTGATAGAATCAATTTTAAAAATCCAATTTAGATGTCATCATATGTTTGTTCAAAGTCATAGAATGTCTAATATTAAGAATGAACCTTAAGGGAGACTATGAACTTTGAGTGATTACAATGAGCTAATGTAGGTACATCAACTGTAACACATGTACTATTTGGTGATGGATGTTCATATGCATGGGTAGGGGGCAGTGGGCATATAATAAATATCTATACCTTCCTTTCAATAATGCTGTGAATCTAAAACCGCTTTCAAGTTGACTTAAAGATCTGATCTAGTAAACAAATAGGCTCAAAGTGGAAGGATGGAAAAAGTATTACATGTAAGTGGTAGCCAGAAGAGAAGTGGCTACATTAATACAAAAAAAAAAAAAAAAATACACCTTAATGCAACAATTGCTATAGAAGACAAGGGCAGATATAACATACTGCTATAAGGGTCAATCATTAAGGAGGTATAAAAATTTTAAGTATATATTCTTCAAATAACAGAGCTTCAATATAATAAAGTCAATATTGATTGAATTGAAGGGAGATACAGATAATTCCGCCCTAATGATTGTAGACTTTGATACCTCACCTTAATACTGGATAAAAACATCTAGGCGACACATCAGTATGAAAATAAGAACTTGGAAAACATTATGAACCAACTCAACTTAGATACTTATAGCAGAACACCTCAACTAACAAGAGTGGAATAACATTATTTTTGAATATACATAGAATACTCTTTAGGAATGAAAATATGTTAAACAACAAAATAAATGTCTAATTTAAAAAGAATAAACTCATATGAAATATTTTATTCTACTGCAATGGAATGAGCTACAAATCATAACAGAAGAAAAACTGGAAAATTGAAAAATATCTGGAAATTAAATGACCACTCATTAACAACAAATGGATCAAAGAAGAAACCATAAGAGAAGAGATAACATAGTTAAAGACTAATGAAAATAAAAATACAATGTATCAAATCTTAGAGGTTGTCACAAAATACTCAGGAAAATACATAGTTGTAAAAATCTATATTCAAAAAGAAGACCTCAAATCAATAACCTGACATTAATAATAACATACATATTGAGAAATTGGAAAATTAAATCTAAAACTAGCAGAAAGAATAAAATAATAAAGACTAAAGATAAATGAATTAGGGACTAGAAAAACAATAGGAAAGAAATTCAGGAAAACCAAAAGATGTTCCTTTGAAAAAATTTAAGAAAAGAAACTTTATTTAGACTAATAAGAAAAAGAGAAAAATAACTAAAATCAGAGATGGAAGTGAAACATTACTAACAACTTTACAGAAACAAAAGATTTATAAGAAACTATTATGAATCATCATATGCCAACAAATTAGATAATCAAGATAAAATACATTTCAGAAACACACAAGTTACCTAAACTGATTTAAAAAATAGAAAATTTATGTCTAAACAGATCTGTAAGAGATTTTATCAGTATTCAAAAACCTCCCAACAAAGAAAATTTCATGACCAGATGATTTCACTGGTGATTTCCATCAAACACTTAAAGAACTAATACCAATCCTTCTCAAATTCTTCCCAACAATAGAAAAAGAGAGAACGCTTCCTCATTTATTCTATGAGGCCCACATTACCTTCATACCAAAGCCAAATAAAAATATCATGCAAAAATAAATTTACAGAATAAATTTAATAAAAATGTTAAAATTCTCCATAAAACACACCAATTCCAAAAGCATATTTAAAGAATTATACATCATTACCAAATGAAAATATCCAAGGAATGGAAGGGTAGTTTAACATTAGAAAATCAATCACTATAATACACTACTTTAATAGCATGAGGGAAAAATCATGATTATTACACATGACACAGAAAAAGTGTGACAAAACACAATGCACTTTTATGATTAGAAGAAGAGGTTGGGAATTTTCTTCACGATATAAAGGGCATTTATGAATAACCCATAGGTAACAATATACTCAGTGGTGAAAAAGTAAAATCACTGTAAGGGCATCAAGAAAGGATGCCTGGGGAACCCTGCGTGGCGCAGCGGTTGAGCGCCTGCCTTTGGCCCAGGACGCGATCCTGGAGACCCGGGATCGAATCCCACATCGGGCTCCCAGTGCATGGAGCCTGCTTCTCCCTCTGCCTATGTCTCTGCCTCTCTCTCTGTGTGACTATCATAAATAAATAAAAATTAAAAGAAAAGAAAGGATGCCTGTTTTCATGACTCTTACTAAATATTTTACTGAAGGTTCTAGCTAGAACAATTAGGAAAAAAATAAAAAGCATCTGAATTATGAAGAAAAAAGTAAATCAATCTCCATTTACAGATGAAAAGATCCTACCTATAGGAAAAAATAAGACAGAACCTACAAGAAAGCTACTAAAGGTAATAAATGAATTTATTGCAGTTACAGTTTACAAGATCAACATACACAAATCAGATGCAATCAGTAACAATTAAAAATCCCAAAAGAAAATTAAGAAAAAATCTTATTTATAATAGCATACAAAAGATTAAAATATCTAGGAATCAATTTCACCAAAGTGGTGAAAGTCTTGTATACTGAAAACCCTAAGACATTAGGGAAAAAGTGAAAGAAGACCTAACTAAATTGAGAGGCATCTTATATCCAGGAATCTTAATGTAGTACTGTTAAGATGTCGATACTATTCAATATAATCTACATATTCAACACAACTCCTATCAAAATTATAATAGTTCTTTTTGCAGAAATAAAAAATCTGACCCTCAAATTCATGAAAAGCTTCAAAGTGCTCTGAACAGCCAAATCATTCTTAAAAAAAAGAACAAAGTTGGAAGACTCACTCTTCTTCATTTCAAAACTTCCTACAAGTCTACAATAATCAAAATATGTGGTCCTAGTCCTAAGGATAGATATACAGACCAATGGAAGATAAGTTAGAGTTTATAAGTAAACCCATTTATCTATGGCCAATCGGTTTTCAGCAAAGATACCAAGTCTATTTAATAAGGAAAGAATAGTGTCTTTAACAAATGGTGCTAAAACATCTGGATAGCTGGATTTTAATATGCAAAAAATATAGTTGGACTCCTACTTCACAGCATATACAAAAAGTAACTCAATATGGACAAATGGCCTAACATAAAGGCTAGGTTATAAAACTCTTAGTAAACTCCTATGAGCAAATCTTCACAACATTTGATTTAGCAACAGATTCTTAGATATGATGCCCAAAGCATAAGCAACAAACAAGAAATAGTAAAACTGAACTCTATCTAAATTAAAAAGTGTTCATCAAAAAACATCATGAAATAAATGAAAAAGCAACCTACAAAATAGGATAAAATATTCAAAAGTTACATGTCTAATAAGGATTAATGTCCAAAATATATCCTAAGACCTCCTACAACTCAATAACAAGAAGAAAATAGCTCAATTTAAGACATGGGCAAGGGATCCCTGGATGGCTCAGTGGCTTAGTGCCTGCCTTTGGCCCAGGGCATGATACTGGAGTCCTGGGATCAAGTTCCACATGGGGCTCCCTTCATGGGGCCTGCTTCTCCCTCTGCCTGTGTCTCTGCCTCTCTCTCTCTCATAAGTAAATAAGTAAAATCTTAAAAAAAAAAAAAGACAATAGACTTTCATAGATAATTGCTTCAAAAATATACACACAAGTGGCCAATCATCACATGAAAAGATGCTTGACATCATTAGTCATTAGGGAAACGTTAATCAAAACCACAATGAGATATCATTTCATACCCATAAGTATGCTTACAATTTATTTTAAAAAATAAAAATAGGGGTATGGCCTGGGTGGCTCAGTTGTTTGAGCACCCAACTCTTGACCTAGTGGCTCAAGTTTTAATTTCATGTTCATGAGTTTGAGCCCCACACTGGGCTCAGCACTGGACATGGAGCCTACTTTAAAAAATTTTTAAAAAACTAAAAATAAATGTTGGTGTAGATGGCAAAAATTGAAATCCTCACGCACTGCTGGTAGGGATGTAAAATGGGGAAGCTACTATAAAAGAGTTTAACAGTTCTTCAAAAAGTTAAACAGAGTTATGATTCAACAACTCTACTCTTAAGAATATACCCCAAAGAATTGAAAATGGGGACTCAAAATATTTCTACATTGATACTCAATACAGATTACTTACTATGGCTGAAGGGTGGAAAAAAAAGTATTCATCAAAAGATGGTGGATAAACAAAATTTGGTATTACATAAAATGGAATATTATTCAACTGTAAAAAGGAACAAAGCTTTTAAACATGCTACAACATACATGAACCTTAAAACATTATAGAGTGAAATAAGTCAGACACAAAAGGATAAAAACAGTATGACTCCATTTATATGTAATTCCTAGAACAGTCTAATTGATAAACATAAGAAATAGCTTTGAAGTAACTTGAGACTGGAAGAAGAGGGAAATGGAAAATTATTGCTTATTGAGTAGAATTTTTATTTTGGGTGATGAAAAATTTAAAAATACATAGTAGTGATGGTTACATAACACTGTGCATGTAATTAATGCCACTGGTTTATACACTTAAAATGATTAAATTGAAAATTTCATAATATAAACACACCCCACATTAAAGTATTTAAAATACTTTTGCATACAAACATGCTTGTATATTTATTAAATAATTTTTAATGGAAAAAAGAAGAATCCTCAGGAGAGTGGGCACAGGGAACTGTATTATCAAGTGGATTTTAATTTTATTTTTATAATTTTGAACTAATCTTTATAAAGAAAATGGTATACTTATTACTTAAAATATAATTTCAAAACAAAATTTTATATTGGATATTTCTGTGAACCACAATATGGGTAATTCATTATTCTTTTTTTTTCATTCATTATTCTTATACCATGAGTTTAATGATCAAGAAAATGGAATTAAAAGCAGTTTCTACAAAAGTATCTTTTCTGCTTTTATATTTGTTAATATGTGGTCTTTTTATGTTAATTTATTTGATGTTTACTTAGCACGCACTGAATGCCAAATCCTGTGTTGGCAATTTACACATCTGGTACCTCATTAAGAAGAAAATATGAGATATATAATGAGAACTCGATTTCTTACAAAATACCACTTGACTCTTCCATTTAGTCCCCAATACTGGCCATATTTTCATTTTGACTCTGGGTTTCTATGAAGGCAGATAGGTTCAGAAGCTGCCATATAGACTCATGTATCAGAACTAAGTCATTTGATCAAAACTATTCACAGTTTTATACAAATCTGACATCAAAATTTTGTTCAGAATGACAAGAGGAATTGAGATATCTCATACTGATTCGTATTAATTTACAATGTTCTCTGTGGAACTTAAGGCACTTTGTTCAGGAGGTAATAAATGCCCCCCTCCCCCGAAAAAGGTCACGTAGGTTCTCAAAAGATAAAAGATAAAAGATTATATTAGTTACCACCAATACTTACACATGCAGAATAGAGTCCAGAAAAAATGATTTATAGTTTAGCTTTCTACTCACATAATAAGTCATAAAAGTCAGAACTCTTTTAAAAATAGAGCGTAACGATTTTATTTATTTATTGGGGGGAGAGAGAGAGAAAGAGAGAGAGAGAGAGAGAGAGAGAGAGAGAGAGAGAAAGATCAGAGGGAGGGGCAGAGGGTGAGAAGCAGACTCACTGCTGAGGGAGTCCAGGGCACTGGGCTCACCCACGACTCTGAGGTCATGACCTGAGCCAAAGGCAGCTGCTTAACTGACTGAGCCACTTAACTGATTGAGCTGCTTAACTATCAGGTGCCCTTAATTACAATTTAAAAAGAACATTATAGAACATAGTTTCACCTTCTCAGCACACATGCTCAAAGGACAGGCTCAGATTAGAGCAGCAGCCTCCTGAAGGCAGAATGAGGACCCTAAGGCTGAATGCAGGAACCATGCTGATTAACCACTCTTCGTTTATTTGTATTACATCCCTGTGAACATGTTCCTCACAAATTAAGAAAGACACAGAAAAGCTAAAGGGGGTAGGAGTACCATAAGAAATTACAATTATTTTTTTTAATAAAATCAAAGTTTCATATACAACATACATGGAGACATGGAGCGTACGTTCAAAGAAACACTAATATTTGTAACCATTTAGAACATCTTTCCATATCATGCTTTGTTATTTCTAACAAACATCATGTGTGCATTAGGTGTCTCCCATGTTTTCTGTGGGCAACTCAATTACTGGCTTTAGGTTACTCTGGTCTTCCTTATTACTAGGCACAAAATTAAATCGGGCAAAGCAAAAAAAAAAAAAAAAGAAAGAAAGAAAGAAAAAAAGACTAACTAGGGCTTGGTATGAGTAATTTTAAGTCAAATAAAGCTAAGTTATTTCTTTAGCTGTTATTCTAATAGTTACACGAAAGATGGGGAACTAGGTCTTGACACATTGTTCTGACTTCACACAATCACAGCATGGATCTAGAGGATGGTTTTAAAGTGAAGAATCTCCTTGTGACAGCTAAATGCCAAGGCTGTGGTTTTGAAAATATAAAACCATTATTTTTTTTTTCTTTATCCCCTTCCCCGCTATTTTATCTTCTGTTTCTCCTGCCCAATTTACAAGATTCTAGGCTTCCGAAGACACAGTGGAAAAAAAAAAAAGGCCTCGACGAGCAGTGATTTTCATTATTCATATTTCATAAGGCAAAAATTAGCTGGCACAATTTTGTAGTGAATAGAGCAAGAGGTGAATAAACAAATATAATCAGATTTTTAAAATTTGTGTGACCATCTCTAATGTTATTTTGCATAGATTTTT
Source organism: Canis lupus dingo (assembly GCF_003254725.2). Taxonomy (NCBI): domain Eukaryota; kingdom Metazoa; phylum Chordata; class Mammalia; order Carnivora; family Canidae; genus Canis; species Canis lupus. The sequence goes on along the minus strand of NC_064245.1, from coordinate 16,588,647 downwards.
TTTTCAAGGTGGAGGCTAAAAGTGCCAACTGAAGAGATAAGATTTTCAGTGTCAGTGAAGTTAAAACATGTCAGCAGCAGTTCCTTCTGCGAATATTGTCTCACATGAAAGAAAGGATGGATTGAATTCATATCTGAAACAAGACAAGATTTTCCATCTGACCTCATTATGTGTTTCTCTGGAGTGCATCCCTGGGTTTCTGCTGGAACTGCAATGTGTTGTGTGGAAACCAAATATAAAATAGCTCAGTACTGCCGTAACGGACATATCTTAATAAGATGGGGTATTTATTGTTTTGCCACAGTCATCTCTTAACTCGAAAAGTCATAATGATGTGCTGGATCCCTTTGTTAAAGCAATCCCCTTAAGTGAAGGCATGTACTAATGAAAGGGTTTATGCTGCACGGCTGGAAGCAAAGATGAAGTAGCATTACTGTAGATCACAGGGATTTATATTGAGAATTTTTTATGGAAAAATTTTTAGAAACTCGACCGTTGTAGCCTTATAAATAATTAAACATACAAATTATCACTGTTACAATACAGCCAGTTTTCTTTTCTGTGAGCATTGGTAATCGATTCAAGAATATATTGCTTTAAAGGGATTTATAGCATTTTTCATTGTTCCTGATCATACTAGAAAATTATTCAGAGATCAGAAATAATAGAAAACTTTCCCCTAGATTAACCTTGTGCTCCAGAGAGAGATTTTCTATATGGTACCGTATCATAAAAAAAGCCATCTTGTTTTTGCTGTTCTATTTATGTAAAAGCTTCTTTGTATATATGTTTGCATTTGTCATACTAATGGATAAAGAAACATGTCATTGCTTATATTATTATTATTGTGTGTAGATATATCTATATATACACATATTATGGTTTGGTTTTTCAAAATATAATCAATGTAGGAAAAATATTACAACTTCCAAATCTACTCTATTAAAATGTTTCGATACCCTCTGAGTTATCCCATAATTACCAGTATTACCTAAAAATGAGTCAGTGACAATAAACTATTGAAAAGAGGTCATTACATACGTTTCTCCATATATAGATAAGATTTAGATATAAAGTCCATGTCCATGTAGTGAGATGTACTGTTTTGGTGAAATTAATTTCAATCTATATTTCTACTTAATAATTTGACAGAGTTTTAATTTTTAGTTGCCATAGCAACTGTTACATCAAAGTTCCTAAACTGTATGTTCTATAAAAGAGTAAATGCCAAACTATGTGACCTAATAAGTAGGTTAATTTGGACAGGTGTTGAGGACTTAATGGATTATTGGGTCAATATGTTCAGTATAGACTACAAAAATTTCTGGCACACAATGAAACTTTTAAAATTACTATCTGAGGAAAATGAACCTTTTTAGAAACAAAGGCTGTGTGATCTGTAACATGTTTACTTCACGTGAAAATAATTTTTAAAAAATTAGGCATTTCTGAAATGCACACTGCATCCCAGGCTCTTGGATAATGCGGGGAATGCAGAAATTAAGTTAAGATTCCTCCGTTCAGGAGGTTACCCGTCAAATACCCAGTGCGCAGCAGTTGTGAGAAATTAAATTAAAAATTTACGTATGCAAAAAAAAAAAAAAATTTACGTATGCAATAGCCCACCTTTTAGGAGTGGCGCCTGATCCCCTCCCCCACCCTTGAGACACAGTGACTTGTTTCCAAATACTAAGAGAGAGCATTAATAACTTTGCCATGGAGAAATCTGACAACCATGTCATAACCAAGCAATGAGAGCTAACATTGTCAGTGATGTCTCAAAGATATCATTTCTCTCTGACATGTGGTTAGAAAGGACCGGGATCCCTGGGTGGCGCAGTGGTTTGGCGCCTGCCTTTGGCCCAGGGCGCGATCCTGGAGACCCGGGATCGAATCCCACGTCAGGCTCCCAGTGCATGGAGCCTGCTCCTCCCTCTGCCTGTGTCTCTGCCTCTCTCTCTCTCTCTCTCTGTGACTATCCTAAATAAATAAATAAAATATTTAAAAAATATTTAAAAAAAAAAAAAAAAAAAAAAAAAAAAAAAAAAGAAAGGACCTTTACCCTTCAGGTATTCTTCCAAAAATTTCTACCCCCAGACTAGTCTGAGAAAAACATTGGATAAACCTAGATCGGGTGACAGTTCTGCAGGATACCTAGTCATCACTCCTCAAAGACTGCCAAGGTCATGACAAACAAGAAAAGCCTCAGATGTTTCACTGACCAGAGGAGGTTGGGGAACCATGACAACTAAATGTAATGCGGTTCTCCAGAGCAGATCTAGAACAGAAGAGAACATTCAGAAAGACTGGTAAACACGAATGAAGTCTAGAGATCAGTTAAAAAATAAAACAATTTACATATAACTTTAAAGTCTAACAAAGTGCTCTGTTATATTAGACAAGAGGAACTGTGGTTTCACTGATGGCAAATCAAGTATAAACCATCTCGTAGTCAAGAATGAGGGCAACTCAGCATTCTCCGTAGCCAAGCCAGTGCCACACAGCAAGTACAGAGTCAGAGATTACATGTGAATATGTCATAAAAGATCTTAAAATGTCATCAACCAGTAGTTTGCAAACTATTTTCTGCAGGGCCCTAGAAACTTCTCAGAGGGCAGTGCTGATCAGTAAGAAGGCATGGCATTAGCCACAGCCCCATCTCAAATTCAACTACAATAATGTGGAATCATGTAATATTTATCCACAGTTTAGAACAAAACAGAAGAGAATCGGTATGCAAATCAGTAATCCAGGTAAGTGCTCGTTCAGCTTCAATAGGTACACGAATCACAGGGCATCTTATTAAAAGCTGACTTTGATTCAACAGATGTGGAATGGGGCCCAGGAGTCTTCATTTCTAAGAGGCAATACACATCTCAGGTGTTTCAAACATTGTTTGTCAGGGAACAGCACCTTAAGGGGGGGTATCGAGATCAACATTTTATTTTTTAAAGATCCTTTATTTACTCATAAGAGACTGTGTCTAAACAGAGAGAGAGAGAGAAAGAGAGAGAGAGAGGTGGGGGAGAGGGAGAGGCAGAGACACAGGCAGAGGGAGAAGCAGGCTCCATGCAGGGAGCCTGATGTGGGACTCGATCCCTGGTCTCCAGGATCAGGCCCTCAGCTAAAGGTGGCGCTAAACCACTGAGCCACTCGGGCTGCCCAAGATCAACATTTTAAACTGTTTTCGTACCTATAAATTTCACAGAGGCAAGTTTGCTATTATTTTTTAATGAGTTTCATGATTTTGACTACCATAAAACTATCCTTCATAGTTAGCTAGTTTGGAGTTGGATAAATGATGAAAGTTGAGCTATAATTCCTGCCATTCCTGTTGCCTCAGTACCCCTAATCTCACTTCTATTTATCATACAGCTCTCAGACCCTTGACCTTATCCTGCCAACTTCCCTAGACCATCTTCTCATCCAACTCATCGTATAACCTGTCATTTTAACAATGAATTGGACCCAAGTGAGACCTTCTTGTGCCAATTACCTTTTATCAGATCCCATTCTAAGCCCTGTCTCAGGCAGTATGAACTATCAATTACATCTTTATAGAGAAAGGAAAGAAAGTGAGTGTTTGGGATTTTTGCAAATTAATGCTTATATATTTCATGTGGGCATTCGCCTCACATTTAAAAATGTACTTCATGTTGACTCATTACATTCTCCATAGGGTGGTTCCAAGCTTTCTGCACCATCAAAGGCCAAATTATATTTCAAACCACTTAACACTCAATCTTATTTGCTGCTCCCCCAGACTGAGATTCCTCAGCTCCAAACATCTTTCCCTCAATGCTGACAATCCTGACACCCCTTCAAACTACTGAACATACATTTCCTTCACAAATACACAGTTCTGAGTGAGGATCACTATCTGTTCTTGACTGAAATTGCTTTCCACAAGGTCACCAACCACCATGTGCCAATTCCAATGACATTCTCTTTGCTCAAGCCAGCATCTGACGCCATGGGAGAGTGGCCTCTAGGAACACTTGTGGGTTTCTTCAATTTCAGATTGTTTTATGAGAATCCAGTTCTTTTCTATCTGCTTTTCCCCCTACCTTTACTGTAAAAGACAGTTTGCAAAGATGAATTTGACCTCTAAAATCAAATTACCTGGTTTTGATTCTTATCACTTTCTGGCTTTCTGATTTTGAGCCAGTTGAATCACGTTATGTGCTTTCATGTTTTTATCTACAAAATCATAATAATGGTTTCTATCTCATATGATTGCCTTATGGATTACATAAGTTAATATACACAAAATGACTAGAATTATGCCTGACAATATGTGCTAGATAAATGTCAATTAGCCCTCTTATCTATCTGCAGTCATTCTTTTGGATAGTTTACCCTCATTTCATCAGCCATCTCACCTCTATGCGTATTTCTAACTCAATTTCTCACTATCACCGCTATTGACAAGTGAAGCTGGACAATTCTTTATTGTGGGGAGCTGTTCTGTACATTGTAGCATGGTTAGCAGTATCTCTAGCCTTTATTCACTAAGAAGCCAGTAGCAACCCTGCCTTTAACACAAAAAAATTATCTTCAGGCTTGCCAAATATTCTCTGGGGGTCAAAATCACCCCTAGACGAGAACCAATGTTATAACCCTGTCTATCTTTCTATGGATGTCTCTTTGTTGCCTCAACTTATGTCCAATTTATGCCTCAATTTTACCATGCTCCTTCTTGACAAGTTTTACATATTCTTACCTACTTTTCTAAGTAACCAAGAAAGAAAATACATAATAATCTTTACTTTCTTCCCTCTTGCTTTCTACAGTTAATCTTTACTAGATTAAATATTAAATATTCAATCCCATTATTTTTGCCATTTACTCTATGTAATCCCACTCACAACTTACCAGAATCGGTCCCTCATTCAAGAATTATGCTGTCACCCACCCAGTGCGTGTACTTTAAGTGATGACAAGACAAATATCCAGTCATCATAGACCTTATGTTCTTGGGGAGAAAAGAGGTAATGAACAAGTAAGCAGATAAATGGTATGCTTGTGAACAGTGATACAGGCTGTAAGGGAAATAAAGAAGGGAAATGGTAACGGGGTAGAAGATGAATGAAAGATAGTGTTTTCATGAGGGTATTAGTATGGGCATCTTTTGTTTTTTAAAGATTTTTATTTATTTATTCATGAGAGACACAGAGACAGGCAGAGGGAGAAGCAGGCTCTTTGATCCTGGGACTTTGGGACCACACTCTGAGCTCAAGGCAGACACTCAACCACTGAGCCACCCAGGAGTCCCTAGTATGGGCATCTTGAAAAGGTGGCATTACAGCTCCTCCTGTGAAGAGGCTAATAATGCAAAAATTTGAAGATGGCAGCAGCAGAAATAAAAGACTTGGGATGGCAACGAACTTGGCATTTATGAGAAAGAGCATCAAGTTCAGGGTGTTGGCAATTTTTCAATGTGTGGAGTGTTTGAACAGGTCGGGTTTAAAAGGAAAGACAGGAACCAGATTCTAAAATAAATACACCAGCAAAAATTCCTACAAGTTGAAAAAAATGCAAAGAGGATGAGATGAATCTAAGCTGATGAAATTTTACTAAGTCATTTGATTTCTCTGATTTTCATATTTTTAACTATTTTGAGTTTTTAGCTGACTGTAAAACTTAATTATGCATTGTGTTGGGGATTGTGTATAACATGTGAATATATTTAACCAAATATATTCATGTATTTTATAAAAATTCTCCATTTTAGAAGTTATACTCAACTTCTAGAAGAAAGCCAACATTCATATTAAGTTCATTGAATTTAGACAATTCTGTAAATAAATATACATCCTAAGATATTTCAAAAGCATTTCAAAGATATAATTTTCATATAATTATGATAGCATTAAAATTCCCCACAAAAAACATGTGAGTTTTAGTCTAATACTATTAAAATCAGCTTTAAAAATTTAAACTATGAGACCAGAGAAATGATTTCAACATAGCACTTATAGATGGTACTTGTGTTCTATAAGTGCCTGAACATGTGGCATACTTTTTAAGATTAATATAGTCCAAAAAATTAATCCTGAATGCTAGCAGTGCCCGAAACAACAGCTGAAATTCAGGATGTGTTAATATTTTGCCTTCAAAACTTATTTTGTGCCCCCTTCAAACTCTCCTGGCCTCTGCTTTGAGTTTATCACCCAAACAAATATAATACAACTAAACTAATAATTAAATACAATGAAAAACACTTGCCTAGGATAAATTTGGTTCAATCTTTCTGTTTTTTGCCTTTGTTCTGTAGTTATTGTTTTGTTTTCTTTGCTTTTTATACCTGAGACATCATCAAAGAGTTGTGTGCGCTCAATTTCTGCAGACAGAGGGGGTGAGTTAAGGACAGAGTTGCAGACCTAATTTAGAAATCTCCTACTTTTGTATACTTAAGTCAAATCCTTAACTCAATTCTAACATCGAATTTTTTATTTACAGATGCCCTCATTAGCCCTCTCACTGTGAAGACAGATACCTTCCTTTGCTTCTATTAGTCCCCACCAGATTAAATTACTTGCATCAAGGCCCTATTACTCCTCCACTGGAGCTAGTGCAATGTAGCAAAACAACACTGGTAGGGAGTGAATGGTTATCAAGAGAAAGTTTACTTTCAGTGTTAAGAATTAATTTAGCTGAATTGGTGCAGTGAAAGTGGTAAACACAATCCCCTCACTGTTGTTTGTCAGGGTGTGTTATATCACCCTGGATTGCTTTGTCAATAATCTGCCTGGCCTGCAAGCTAAAAATCTAAGATTGCTCGGATGACTGACAGGCTGGAGATAGCTGATAATTCTAAGGAATTGGAGGTGTAAAATCTTCAAGGACCATGTCTACAGTATAAATGCCAGGGTATCTCCACATCACTCTGTACTTACAAAGGCAACAGCATTGTTAATGGCAGCCTGTCTGTCCATCAAGTTTGCTACCGGCGGATTTATCCCTTTTTCACTCCTTATCTTTCTTTGCTGTGTTTATTTCGAAACCAGCTGCAGAATAAATTGCCTCTTGTCTTCACCTCCTACACTGAGTACAATGATATGTTCTGTAAAGCTTAAAATCATGGTGTTTTTCAAGCACTCCTTTTTCAGAACACTGACTTCTAATTTTGTTTGTTTATGAATATGTATTTTTTTCCTCCTATGGAGGTTTTTAGTAGAACACTAAAAATGACTCTTATTTACTTGGTGAGTGCTCAGGCTGCAGATAAAGGTGTGCATGTATTATCTCATAGAGAAGAAATAAATAGAATTAAGATAACCATTTTGTTATTGTCTTGAATAATTCATTAGAACTCTTCTGTTTTCATCAAATCATTAAAATTAATCAACAGCCAAATAATTTGGAAATATAAATATATTACATACAAATAGGAATTTGTATATAAATAGAAATATATTTCTATAAACAGTTTTCAGAATTCAGTAAACTGTAAAGTATCCATCCTTTATGTGCATCTACCTATTTGCACTTTTCTAACTTATGACTAAGAGGGGAGAATAGGACTGTATGTAGTTGGGCAGATTTAAAGATAAAAATTAGAGTTAATGTAAAATGTTCAAATTCTACTTTAACTCAAACCCTCCTGTTCTGCCTGTGGGAGTGAATGAGCCAATCACTTTGGGAATTTTTGAAGCTTGCTAAAGATGATCATGCATATACTTTATAAACAATTTCTCTCCCAAAGATATACCACTATCCATTCCCTAAAGAACATGTAAAAGAATATGAGCAATCAATCGTAAAAGCCAAACAGTGCATGCCCATAAAATATATATGCAAAATATATACACAAAATATGTATGGTGCATGCACAAATTTTTTTAATATAGATAAAAACCACCTAAGTGTTGATTAACACTATAGGAATATATCTATTATATATAATAGATATATGTTATATATATATATGTTATATAATTATATATTATAATAATCTGTGAAAGATATACATTTTAGGTCCATATAAATAATTATGGGCCTAAAGTTCCCAATGTCCATAAATTTAATTAATTAATTTATATTTTAACCCAACGAAATACTATGTGGCAAAGAAAGTCAAGAAACTGCAGCTATGTGTAACACACAGTTAAATCTCATAAATACTGAATCAAAGAAACCAGACATACACTCTGTGATTCTGTTCACCTAAAGTTCAAACCTAATTGTAACTAATGAGCTAGAAGGGACCCTTGGGACACAGGTTGGGCATGAGGCAATCCCAGGAATTCTGTTAGTATCATGATTCTTCATATGGATGCTCATTACATGTTGAGCTTGATTATTTGTTTGGTTAAAATTCATCAAGATGTACACTTATTATTTATCAACCTTTCTGTATCTATATTAATAGTTCAAAACAAGTTTAACATTTAAAGTGTCCCTATTTTCAGGCAGCGTTTGCAACTATATACTAAATTATAATTATCAGACACTTCACATACTTCCTCTATGTGGTGTTTCTTGGTTATTTGCAGAGGGAGATATAAGCAAGCAAAAAGGGAAACTGGATTGTAAATAAAGGTAATAATCTGTGAAAGGTGTACATGTACCAAATTGTTTATGAGGAGCAAAGAGTTCTCTATTAAGCCATTGATATTTAGCCACACACAAACACACACTCATTTGTGTATATTTAAGTGAATATTGTGGACTTTTATATTGGTAAGCAATGAAGGCAATATTTATCAGTCATTATTTTGCAACATTAAAAAATTCTGGAATTTTCTAATTATTTCATAGACAATAGGCACTCATTTTTATTTGGAATAGATATTATATGCAGTATCAGAAATAGCATCCATTCATTATTCATTCATTCCCAATACCTTTTTGAGAAAGATTGTGCTAGGGCCAAGAATATAAAAGCAAGAAGCAAACTCATGCTTTTTTATGGAATACAGTGATCTTTCTTTTCTGTTTTTTTTTTTTTAATATACCTGTCAGCTATTTAATACCTATCAGTATTTTAAATGCTATCCCAAGATGTTCCATGGATTGACTAAAGATGACCAGTGGTTTATTATTAAATTATGATCCTTATGAGGTATATTATGTAGCTCGGGTTGCTGTAACAAAATTCCATAAACTAGATGATTTAAACAATAGACATACTACTAGACACTTCTAGAGGTGGGAAGTCCAAGATCAGGGTGCTGGCCGATTTGGTTTTTGGTGATAGCCCTGTTTCTGTCTTGAAGATGACCAAATTCTCATTGCATCTTCACACAGCTGAGAAAGAGATATCTAGTTGTCTGGTCTCTTCTTCCAAGAGCACTAATTACACCATGAGGAGCCCACCCTCATGACCTCAACTAAATCCAGTTACTGCAAAGGCCCCATCTTGAAATAGTAACACACTGGGCTGAGGGCTTCAACGTATGAATTGTGGGGGAAGGATACAGAAACTCAGTCCATACCAAGAAGCAATTATTTGGTGATGACATATTTTAAAAGAACTGTTTGCCATGTCTGAGGCGCCTGCCTTTATGTCACTGCTCTTCCCCCCCCTTCCTTGCCTTTCCATATTCAACAATGACATTAAAAAATAGTAAAGAATATATTTGATATTTTTAATTTATTTTATACTTGTGACAGTAATTAAGCAGATAAATTCATTACTATCATTACCACTAGACTTTTCTCATTACTCTTGCTTTGATATAAGTAAATGAACAATTAGAAATCTATTATCAAAATTGTCTTATAAGTAAAAAATGGGGATCCCTGGGTGGCGCAGTGGTTTAGCGCCTGCCTTTGGCCCAGGGCGCGATCCTGGAGACCCAGGATCGAATCCCACGTCAGGCTCCTGGTGCATGAAGCCTGCTTCTCCCTCTGCCTATGTCTCTGCCTCTCTCTCTCTCACTGTGTGCCTATCATAAATAAATAAAATTTTAAAAAAAATGATTTTATTCTTCAGAATGATGTCATCTCAAAATATCAGATTAACTTGAAGATGTAGTTTCTGGACTCTAAAATTTACTTTAATTTTTAGTTAATATTTTGTTAAAGTAAGGAGGTATTATTACAAATCTGTTATTTTTGAAGTTTTAATAACTATTTTTAACATAAAAATGTTGTAGGGATATTTACCCTATTTCATCTTGAACAAACTTCTTTTTCTGGGAGAGTTTTATTTATAACAATGCAAAGTTAGATTCGCTTATGACAGATTTCAGTGTTAATTATTCTAACTTACCATTAAGCCAGCCATTCTCATTTAATATACTTAATGTCTTAAATAATATTTGACTGTACCTTGTCAATGCCAAACTTAAAAAGTTGGAATGTTTGGACTACATGGCTTTTAAATGTTGGAAGATTAAAATTATAATATGCCTGCAAATATCTGTTGCATTATAATCAGAGGAGATTTGAAGCAAGCCTTTTATTCACAAAACTTTTTTTAATTGTTTCACAATTGTTTCACAATTCATGGTATAGCAAGTCTGTCTACAAACTGAACAATAAGGACAATGACTTTTTTTTTCTCCCTTGGGCTTTAAGCAAGTTGGTAGTGTATCTTGGGAAGGTGCCGTCACTATCAATATGATGAAAGTAATAATTTCAAAGCAGTGGCTCAGGAAGACACAAGCAGTTGGACGCATGTGGCATTCTAAAAAAAAAAAAAAATCCAAATTGTTCTCTCCAATATTCCTATGAATATTGGTGATAATGCTGGTAAAACTTAATAAAGGATGTAGAAGAGCATTCTAGGTGATAGAATACGATAAACATATATGTGGAGATGACAGATGTGTCCAAAGAACTTTGATTAGACCAACCTGGCAAACAAACAGATCTAATGTAAGGGGGGAAAAAGGAAGACTGATAAGCTGAGGAGAAAGAGTTTTAGAATAAATTGGCCAGAGAGAAACTATTGAAAATTTCTCAGTTTAAATGTGACCTAAAAAGTGGTATTTTCAGGGGCTCATCCAAAGATATTTAACAAAGGGAATAAACTATCAAGGGAAGACAGGAGCAGAAGGAAGACTTTTGAGTAGCTATTGTTATACCTCAGACTAAAAGAGACTTACAAGGGCCTGAGCAATGTCCATGTTAGTTGAACGAAAGATTAGAGAAACTTTGAGACCAGTTGACTGAATTTAAGACTAAAGCTTACTGACTTATACATGTCAAGAATAGTTTTTGAAAGGAATATTTACTATAAGAACTAGGCAAAGCATTATGTACATTTGTGCATACCACATAAAATATTTTATACTATATGAGGAATATTGAACTTTTTGTAATTCCATTATGTAGAAAATTTGTCATTATATTACTTTTATGGTTTATGATTAATGAAATATTTTCATAATTATTTCATAATAATATTGTAAATAAATCCCCACTTGAATAGACTCTCTGATGAATACCAATAAACCAAGATAGTCAAATCTGCCCTGTAACAAATCACATTGTCACGACTTTGAGCAAGTATACCTCTTTAATTCCCTTCATCTGTAAACTGGTGACAATAACGGTAGTTACCTCTAAGGTTCTATCGGTTATTACTCTACAGCTACGAGAGTCAACTGGCATTTTTAGCATGATACTTGGAAATCTGCTTTGCCAGGTCACTATATTATACTTAAAAGCAGTTAATAATTTTGCCAACTGTTTTATTATAAAACATGGGTCAGCAATCTTTCCATCTTCCAATAGTAGTTTATCCACTGAGTTTTCTATCTCCAATAACTATGTCCTTATTCCTTTCCAGCGTTTACTCCACCTCATTCCAAAGCAAATGCTACATGATTTAGGTTTTTCTAAGAGACCATCCATTTCCTCAAAACTTAGTCTTGAAGGAAAAAGTTTATTGTTTTTCACAATTCCTAGATTCAATCCCACTGGTATTGCTTTATGCTTACTCATGACACTGCTTTCAGGTGGTGAGTTGGATGGGTAATGGACTTAGCTAGGACTGCTGGGCTTTATTATCCTCAAGGATCTGTCTTCTTTAAGGAGATTAGACCAGACTTCTTCATTTTAGTAAGAGTACCACTTTAAGAGGGCAAGCTCCTCTATGTCCAAGTGTTTTTCAAGACTCGATTTCTTTCTCCTATGCTGATGTCATATGCTCAAGTAAGTCACACTATCAAAGCTAGAATCAGTATTGGAAGAGACACAAAATAGAACTCTATGCTTCACTGTGGGCCATTACTGTACCAAAATACCACAATGGCCTATTGTGTGGATTAAATGAAACAATGCATAGAGAAGTATTATCACATGCCTAATAAATAATAGGTATTAAATAAATGTTAACTATTAAAAATTTAGTAATAGTTAGCATGATTATGTACTTACTCAACTATCAGTCCCACCAAGGAGCTATTTCACCTATTCTTTATGAACTTGTTTTAACAGTGTTTCTGTGGATTGTCTCTGTTCTTAAGCTAATACTCATCTTGACTCAAGACTTGGTACTGGAATGCAGCTTCTAAAGTAATTCCGGTTTTGAAATGTATCAATAAAAATTAGATATTTTACTGAAGATTCCCTGGGGCAATAGACGAGAGTATTTACACTATATACCACATCAAAGAAACTTAATTAAACTTCCCTTAGAATTTCCTATTCTCCCCCAAATTCCTCTGTCCTATCATCTGCTTTATCTCCTCTCTAATAAGCCTCCAAATCCCTTCCCTTTGCCTAAACAATTCAGCTCCCATCCTTACCAATTATCCATTACTCAGATAGACAAAAGTCAGATTGGTAGTCTTAATTAAAATCATATCTTTCTCTCTTCCAATATGCCTCCAGCCACATCTCTCTAACCTATCCAATGAAAGCAGGAGAAAATCTTAGAGTTTCAAGTCAAATAGGATTGAAAATACAGAAAAATTAATTTAAACTAAAAAGTTAAGAATTAGACTAACACAATGCATGGCTGCTGCTAAGGATACAGAGACCAACAAGGTAGTTTTACCAAAATTATTAGTTTTCATGTCTGACTTTTCCAGCTGACCATATACAAAACACCAGGATAAATGAACTTGCACATACTGTTCAAAGTACTTCAGGAATACAGAGTAGGAAGGAAGCATCTGGAAAGGTCAGCAACATGAGCTCTCATTCCAAAGAAACCCAGCATCATGAGATGATAGTGTTACACATGGTGCTTTTTTAAAAACTCTCCACTTATTACAAGTGTTTTCCCCTGTATCTCTTTCTACTTTTTATCTGAAGCTGAACTAATTGCCCCTGTTGTATACTAACTGTAGAACCTCCTTTGATCCTTGACACAGAATCAAGCTCACAGTTTCCATGCTCACACGATTCCCCTTTCCTTCAAATACACCATTTATCCTGACAGTAAGTTAACTTACCTGGGGAAGTATTCCTTGTGGAACTGTAGTTTGTCTTTCAGATTACCTGAAAGATCAAATTTTAAGTTCTCCTTTGATACTAAACAGAGGTCTTTTCTTTCTATGAAAAAGCTTAGAACGTACCTTTTTTATTTCAGGTGGAAAAACACATCAGAGTGATGACAGTAAGCAGCATTTAGGTTTATATACAGAAAATGCTTTGAAAACACCCATCCTTTTGTATTAAGTCTGATATAAAGGATAATATTGCTCAAGAAATGTTACAAAAATGGCCTCTATGTGCTTCTGAGTGAGAAAGACATTGGCTGTTGGAATAAATCCTTGGTGGATCAAATCTGTTTTTTTTTTTTTTTTTTTTTTAAGGAAAAATAAAAGAATAGAGTTGAAAACCTTTACCAGGTAAACATGTTCATTTTGGTTTTCTGTTTTTGTTTTGTTTGGTAAAACACTATGACTTCTAGATAATCACCATCAGCTTGAGGAAGGAGAGATTTTTGTAAGATATGTCTAAAAGAGTTTCAGATATTAGGTGGATTTAAAGTGATACCAAAAAGCCCTTAACAAAACTATTCTTTGTTGAGGACATTCAATAACTAGGTTACCTATAACAGGATTATCTTTTGTGGTGAATCCCACATTTGGATTTGATAAAATAGCATAGTGATAAATTGTAGAGGCAAGAGTATGAACAAATTGATATGGAAAGTCAAAATAGTATGTTCCTCCATATTCATAACTTTGCATTTCTGTGTGCTTTCTATGGTTACTTAAAATCACTCAACTTATTTGTATACTCACTCTTCTTAAGCCATTTACTTCAGACTTTATAAGACTTTACTATTTATTTATAAACTGAAAGCAATTCTTCCCTCTCAGTTTCTCACTAAAAGTTAAATGAAATATACTTATCATAAATTATAAAGTTGGGGAGCTCTATGCAATTTCTCACATGTTTTAACTGCAATTTCACATAAGAAAAGAATCAGCAATCAATAAAGGGGAAATATGGACAAATATTCTAACGTCCATGAAAATGTTAATGTGAAGTTAAGGGATTGATCCATTAAATGTCAGAAATGGTTGTAACATTACATCCTACACAAAAATAAACTAAAAGTGGATTAAAGACTAGAACATAACACCTAAAACTATACAACTCCTACAATGAAACATAGGTGGTAAGCTCCTTGACTTTGGTCTTAGTGATGATTTTTCAGACTTAACACTGAAAGCTAAGACAATAAGAGCAGAAATTAAAAAGTAGGATTTCCTCCAACTCAAAACCTTCTGCTCAGTAAAGGAAACCAATCAAGAGAATGAAAAAGAACCCAATCAAATGGAAGAAAATATTTGCTAACTGAATATCCAAAAGCTTTCTGTTAATACCCAAAATATATGAATGCCTACAATTCAACAGCAAAAAAACCAATAATCTGATTAAAAGACAAGCAGATGATCTGAATAGATACTTTTTCAAAGAAGACATACAGGTGGCCAACAGGTATATGAAAAAGTCCTCAACATCACTAACCATCAGGGAAATGCAAGTTAAATGCACTATGATATATTGCATTATAATGGTTAGAATTGCTAATATAAAAAGATAAGAAAAAAAAACAGGTATTAGAGAGGATATGGAGAAAAGGAAACACTTTCAATGTTGATGGGAAACTGGTATAGCCACTATGGAAATCGGTACAGAGGATCCTCAAAAAATTAAAAATGGAATTACTATATAATCTAGTTGTTGCACTTTTGGGTATTTACCCAAAGGGAATGAAAACAGAAAGTCAGAAAGATATTGCACTTCCATGCTCATTGCAACATTATTTATAATTGCCAAGTCATGAAAATACCCTAAGTGCCGAATGATGGATGAATGGATTTTTTAAAAAGGGGCACGTGCACACACACACACACACACACACACACACACGAATATTATTCAGTCATTGAAAAGCCAGGCAACTGTGCCATTTCTTGTGCCATGGACAGACCTTGAGGGCACTATGCTAAATGAAATAAGTCAGAGAAAAATCAAACTGTATTATCTCACACGTGGAATCTGGAGAATAGTAACAACAACAGCACAACAACATTTAGATGCAAGGAACAGTTCAGTGGTTGCCAGGAGCAGGTGGTGAGGGGTGGATGATGGGCAAATGGGTAAAGCTCTTTAATAGGTACAAACTTTAGGTTATAAGTTCTAGGCATATAATGTATAGCATGGTAACAATATTATAGTTAATAATGTATTTGAAAGTTACTCAGATCTGAAAAGTTCCCTTCACAAGAAAAAAATTCTAACTGTGTGGTAATGGGTACTAATTAGATCTATTGTGGTGATCATTTTGTTATATGTACATTTAGCCTATCACTATGTTGTACACTTAAAACTGATATATGTCAATTATATATCAACTGAAAAAAATTTGAAGAACCATTAAAAGATGTATACTATTAGATATAAAGACTAATTATGAGGCTACAGTATTCAAAATAATATGATATAGATGCACAATAGGCAAAGACAGCCATGTAGTAGAATCAAGTGTCTAAATGCAGATCCACATGTCTATAATCATCTCAGTCAAAGCAAAATTACTACTGCCATGAAGCAGTCTGCAGGATAAATGATGCTTAATCAAAATTTCCATTTAGGAAAAACAGAAGTACACATTAAATTCTACCTCGCACCATACACTACAATCAAGTCAGATGGACCACAGATTTAAATGTGAAAGGCCAAACAATAAAACTTCTAAAAGATAACATACAAAATATCTTTATGACCTTGGATTAGGCAAAGGTTTGTCTTAAATAGGACACATAACCACGAGAAGCACTAACCCTAAAGGAGAAGCTTAGTAAATTGAACGGCATTGAAATTAAGACGTCATTTTCATTAAAACAAACCAACCAACCAGCAAATGCAAATGCCAGGTATATAGTGGATAAAGTTTTCTGCGCTACATAAATATGAGCTAGGACTTGCATCCCACACGTAAAAAACACTTCCAGTAAGAAAGGACAGAGAGTGATAAAAATAGACACAAGACTTGAAAAATACTTAACTGAAAGAGAAGATTCAAGTTGCCAGGATGCCTATAAAAAGGTGGCCAAATCAATTAGTTCTCAAAGAAATGCAAATTAATACCTGGATCTACCACATAACACCCAGGAGAATGGCTAAAAGGACCTGATGATACCAAGAATGGAGAGCAAGTGGGATGCACATAAAATGCCGGTAAGTGTAATTGGTACAAACACTTTCAGAAAATTTACAGTACCTACTAAATCATTACCTGTGTTCCATTATTTAAAGAAAATGTTGTGGGATCCCTGGGTGGCGCAGCGGTTTGGCGCCTGCCTTTGGCCCAGGGCGCGATCCTGGAGACCCGGGATCGAATCCCACATCGGGCCCCCGGTGCATGGAGCCTGCTTCTCCCTCTGCCTGTGTCTCTGCCTCTCTCTCTCTCTCTCTGTGACTATCATGAATAAATAAATAAAAATCTTTAAAAAAAAAAAAAAAAAAAAATAAAGAAAATGTTGTATAATATATGAAGGATATCAGTTTCAAAAAACAATGCCATTACATCAATGTAAACATTCTAAGGATGTCAATTAGTTTTTAGAATTTAGTGACTGTCACAAATTTCAAAAATGTTTTTGAAAAGAGGAAAATATAACAATTAAAAATAACTAATATCTATTAACATTTTAACATATACCCTTCCAAGATATTTTTTCTAATTGGATAAATATATTATTATAATGTTTACTTTAAAAATTGGGATCATGCAGTAACTTTACATGTAGTGATATATCTGGCTTTCATCAGGTTTATACTTTCTAGGAGTGTTTTATGTGATTATTATTTTCTTTTGGATATTTGTAAACCTTACCCACTTTAAAATATAAGTAAAAAATATGAGTGGAATTACAATTTAGAGTAGAAACATTTTAAAGCTATGAGGTATTTAACAAAATTGTACTTCATTAAATTTACACCAATATTTACGCCACCCAGCAGTGTATGACAGCATGTTCTCAGCCCTCTAACCATAAGAAATACCAAATTGTTGGCTATTTTTTTTACATCTTTTATATTTAAATTTTTAAATCTTTGTTTACATTATTTTTTCTTAGAAATGAGGCTCTGTTTTCGTGACTCTTTATAGTTTCCTTTTATATTTTGAGAATGATTAATGTTCAATTTACTCACTGGTGGTTACATGACTGGTGAGAGTCCTTTACAAATTATGAATATTCATCTTTCCTGTGATATTTCATATAGGTTTTATTTCTCAATTGTGGTTCTTTTTTTCATCTTTTAATGTAACACAGTTGAGCGGCTTATTACACTCTCACCTTCGTTAAGGTGGAGACGTTGTGTTAAAATTCCATTTCCTATATGGCTCTACATCCATACTGGCTACAAAAGAAATTTGCCTGAATTTAGAAGGGTGAAGTGACTCAGTGGCCACATTTCTTTTTAATCCTCAGATCACTGTAGAATACCATGCCTTGTGGCATGTCACGTACTCATGGATCTGAGGTCTCACTTTGATGACATGGGAGCCTCCTTCCTTCTTTTTACATTCCTGGGCCAGGTGAGGGTGCAAGTCTTGGTAAAGGGCACCAGCTGCTCCCAGGTGGTTCCCCTCCACTAGCTGGAGACACAGAGACACTGATCTTGGCTCCAGTTCACCTGTTGCTGGTCTCACTGATACCTACTGGCTTATAGCAAATAGCTTCACCATCTTGATATCAGATGCAGAGACAACAGCATCACAAGGATGCCTCTTCCAATTTCCATAATTGTGTAATATCTGGTCCTCATGTAAAATCCCCTACTCTGCCTCACTAATGTTTTGCTTCTTTAGTAAAACCCTGACTAATAATAAAGACTTCGAGGTATGTGGTGTCCAACAGAGTTGCTATTAGGCACATGTGGCTATTGAGGAACCTGAAATTTGGTCATCAGAATTGGGATGATCTATAAAATACATACAAAATTTAAAAGGTAGTAAGAAAAAATAATGAAAATATCAATAATTATTATATTTACCACATGTTGAAATGATATTTTGGATATACTGATTTAAATTAATTACTAAAATTAATTTTGCTTTTTTTACATTTTTAATGTAGCTACTAAATATTTTAATAACACAGAAGTAGCCTGCATTTGTGGTTTTCATTATATTTCTATTGGACAGTAATATTCCAGAGGGACAGATCCGTAGGAGTAAATTTTCAAAATTGACTCGAAGGTATCTGGAATTGACCTCATATCTAGTAAGACTAAAGGCATTGATGTTTCTATTTTTATTGGTAAAGGGAATACATACATACATACATACAGTCCAAGGAAAGCATTGGTAAATCAGATATTTAATGATCACCTGTAAACATCTGTCATCAAAGTGAGCTCCCCAAATACAAGGCAGATGATTGGATTGTAGATGGCAGGGGTGAAAGGCAGTATTTAGTCACCAAAGAAAAGGCAAGTAGAGTCACCATAATAAAAAGCAGAGCCATGGCATAATCGGAGGAGATCTTTGGTAGTGTCTAGTTGATCATAGCATCCCTAACACTAAAATGATTGGAAGCTTACCAAAATCTTGTTTCCTCTAAAAAAAACTCTTGGTTCATTGAAAAGAAATCCAACTGGAATCTCAAAACATGACCAAGTCAAACCCCTTTAATAATTACAAAATTTTTCAGTTCATAAATCTAAAGCTCCTTGAATAAAAGAAGTATTCTTTTTTTAAAGATCTTATTTATGTATTCATGAGAGAAACAGAGAGAGAGAAAGAGAGAGAGAGAGAGAGAGAGAGAGAGAGAGAGAGAGAGGCAGAGACACAGGCAGAGGGAGAACCAGGTTCCATGCAGGGAACCCAACGTGGGACTCAATCCCAGGTCTCCAGGATTAGGTCCTGGGCTGAAGGTGGCACTAAACCGCTGAGCCACCGGCACCTGAAGCTAAGTATTCCTGAGAAGACATTGCCACAACCAAATGTTCATACTGTAAATTTCTTCTTCGAGCTTCCTCAGAAGTATCTGAAGCCATTTATCAGAATGGCTGTGCATTAAGATAGAGGAAATAAGACAAATTTTTCTCTGGTTTTGAGCTGACAGTAATTCCTGACTCAAGATGTTTAGGCCCACCTCATAGTGGGCCCAGTAGCATTCCAATCCAACTAGGGTATTTCCTCATTTCCAGAATGCACAATTATAATAAAGATCCTCAGCAAATCACATATTCCCCACATCAGTTCCAGACCTGTGGAGAAGGTGATATGATAATAGTAAAGGCTAAGTGAAAGTCGCTAGAATTTTTCTACCTACCAAAACAGTAAACCAAAAGTAATAGTACTTTCTTGGAAGGATTAGAGGTCAGTGCCATCACCAAGGAATTGCAGGTACAAGGATGGTGATTTCTACCATATATTTTATATAACTCACCTACTTGGATTCAAAATTGCCACTGACTGCTTTATGCTTCACAGAAAACAGCTAGCCATTATGAGTCAGACACCAGTCTAATATATCCTTCTCTAAACTCCAGAAGATATACATCAAATTCTCTAAGTGGACCAATTATTAAAGCCTCCTTTTCTAAAATTTTTCTCAATAGCAAAGTTCATGCTCAAAACTGATGCTCGTTTATTAATCTTTGAATAACATGCATGTGAATTTTGAGGTTGTGGCATTAAGCTTTCCATTAACTCTTTGTTCTATTTCCTTAGTATATGTTTACATAGAGCTATATAGGTGGCATCTAATTATAATTTGCATTTCCCTATAAAGGGACTTAGTTTGATGAAAGATCTGAATTAATTATATTTTGTTTTTCAAATTAATAATGAGCTGTATTTTATCTTTCCTGAACTCTAAAATAATCTGTTTACTGTGTTTTAAAAGACATATTAAAAGAAAAAATAAGTCAAGGCTATATAGAAATTATCACTATTGACCTTTTATGTCTATATTGTTTCAATTTGCTTCATAATTTTCTAAAAATTACATCACCCTATACATGATATTCTCATATGGTAATAGGAAATTCTCTATATTAAAAAGAACGACATTGGGATCCCTTGGTGGCTCAGCGGTTTGGCGCTTGCCTTTGGCCCAGGGCGTGGTCCTGGAGACCCAGGATCAAGTCCCACATCAGGCTCCCTGCATGGAGCCTGCTTCTCCTCCTGCCTGTGTCTCTGCCTCTCTCTCTCTCTCTGTCTCTCTCTCTCTGTGTGTCTCTCATGAATAAATAAATCTTTAAAAAAAAAAAGAACATTATTTTAATGCCTGAAAAATCTTAATCCAATACACCAATTCTGTAATAACAAGTAGACTTAAAACCATTATTTTTCAGTTCACGCCAGAAGAAATTTAATCTAGACATTGTTACTGCCATCTGCTGACACTTTGGTCCTTCTCTCCATTACTTAACATATTGTAACACAGCTCATTGTGTTCTATATTCCAACTTCAGCCATTACCCTAAAAGCTTTCAATGTGAAAAACACAGTTAAAATAATAATTTTTCATTTCTTTGGCTTTTTCCTCTCCTATGACATCATTCTCAATCTCTCATTTACAAATTCTTGTGATCAAACCCTGGTTTAGTCATCAAATCAAGTGAATTAATTTCCAACAACCTACTCATTTCAGATCACTTGTTCAGGCTTCCCTATTAGTTGTTCTTTGACCTCATTGGAACCTCAGCGCAAGGACTTTTCAACTTCATTCCTGCTCATAAATACTTTTTTTTTTTTTAAAGTGTATCCCAAGCTTCAGGATCTAAGTCAACTTTTTAAATTAATATCCTAAATTCTCTTGCTCATATGTTTACATCATACTTGTTTGCAGAAATTCCAATCCAGAAATAACTCAAACTACTTCCCATACCTCTACTTTGAAGAACACACACTAAGTGGGAATACTATTACCATAAATTTAATCACCAAATTTTATAATCCCTTCAGACACCGTTTCTTTTGTCAGAGAAAAAACCTCAGATAACTTGTCCACTCTCCTCAATGGACCTACTTCAAAAGAATTATATATATGTGTATATGTGTGTGTGTGTGTGTGTGTGTGTGTGTGTATCTTATATATGTCTATATATATATATATATATATATATATATATATATATGCCTATTCTTTAAAGCCTTTGCCACAAATCTTCCAAGAAAAAAATAATTATTATTTACCACATACTGTAACTGAATCCCTCAACTCAACTCTGGATCTCAAAACCTAACTACTCTCCTTAATCTGACTTTCCCTGCTGTTTATATCACCAAGTTATTCCTTAAATCATGTTATTTTTCTATGCTAAACTTCTATCAGTGTTGTTGTAAACCATGTCAACACTTACTGACTTATAACATGATATATGACATGAGGAGTTCTGCTGACCCATTTCCCGGTGAAACTCAGAAAAAAATTTAACAGGCACAATTGTGCGAAGCCTCTCAAAAAGGTCCTAAAGGTAAAAAGCTAATGGAGACACATCTATTAAAAAAATCTATGAAAATTCACTAAGAAAGGTAAAAACTGATATTTGAACTAAGACTGTTACAGAGCAGAACACTATCTTCTCTCCCTAGACCCCACCTGGAGGGATCCTCCCCCTCTGGAAGGAGCAAGACATCAACATTCTCTTCCTGTTCCCAGCTACCTGTTGCTGAGGCTAAGTCCTGGGGAGAGTGCCATCATTATGTGAGGACTCCTCTCTACTACCTCCCCTTCCCCATCATGAAAGGTAGGTCTGTCTGGGTGTAGTGAACTAAGAATACTAAGATCCTGATTACCCTTCCTCCTTCTCAGGGAGTAGTACTAGAGTAGGAAGCCAAGAGGATAACACACTGCTGCCCACTCCCCTCAATCATGTGCTTAGCTCTTAGAGCTGATGTCATTCAGAGAAAACCTTATCATCATTCTCACCCCTAGCTCCAGAATCTGGGCTCAGAGATTTTGCCTGGGGAAGTGGCAGGCCATAAGACAAATATAACCATAAACTCTTCCCAAAGGAATTGACTTTATTTGCAGCAAAGTATGGAGAACATTTAACCTATAGTTGCTTTCAAAAACACTGAAGGTTGAAGTGAAAGGCAATTTGGAGGAGATTATGGATCTAATGAAAATATACTCTATATTACATGTACAGACTGTAGACTGGCTAATTTGCAGGAGAGAACCCAGGAAATAAGACAGCTGGGAAAAGCCCTCCTGAGGCTAGAACAAATATGAAACAGTAACTTCAGAAACTATTCCCTCAAAGGAACCACAATTTGGTTAAATTGTGTAGGAATTTATGTCACACAGTAATGTTGAAAACAACTGAGAAATCAATGGGCAAATGGAAGAGTTTAACAGCTGGGTTCAATCAGAGAAAGCATAATAGGCCTATAGGTACCACTGCCATCCTAGGGTGACTGTGGGCATAACCAACTTCTACCCCTCTGAGCAGCAACCTAAGAGTCTTAATACAGTTAAGATGGTCTGGGGACAGACTTCACTAAAATAATCCAGCCAGTCATTAACCACAATTGGCAAAAAGCAATAACAAACCCTGGAACAAGAGAACCTAGTATCCAGAGTTGCTACAATATAGTATCCAAAATTTCCAGTTTTCAAGAAAAAAAATAAGAAACCTTAAAGTGTTATTCATCAAATGGGAAAAAAGAGAAAAAGAGCAGATAACAGAAACTGCCTGGGAGAGTGAACAGATGTCAGATTTAGTACTGAAAGATTTCAAAGTAGACATTATAAGTGTTTATAAACTAAAGGAAAGCATAATTACAGAAGTGAAGGAAGTTATAATGACAATGCGATATCAAATAGAGAACAGCAACTAAGAGACATTTTTTAAAAAGCAAATGGAAATTCTGGTGCTGAAAAGTACAGTAAGCGAAATAAAAGAAAAAAATTCACTTAGGGGGGCCTTGTCAGTAAATCTGAACTAGCAGAATAAGAAATTTAAAAACTTGAGGATGGATAGAGATTATGCAAACCAAAGAACAAAAGGAAAAAGAAAAATGAACAGAGCCACAGAGAACCATGGGGCATCATTAAGCACACAAATGAACAATTCACTCCTGAACAATGGAGGAGTTAGGAGCTCCAGGACTCAAACAGTCAAAAACGCATGTAACTTTTGATTACCCCACAACTTAACCATTCATTGCCTACTGTTGACTGGAAGCCTTACGAATATCAATAGTCAACACATATTTTGTATGTTACATGTATTATACACTGTATTTTTCCAATAAAGCAAGCTAGAGAAAAGGAGATTTAAAGAAAATCATAAGAAAGAGAAAATATATTTATAGTACTGTATCTATTGAAAAAATTTGCATGTAAGTGAACTTTATAGTACTGTATCTATTGAAAAAATTTGCATGCAGGTGAACCCATGCAGTTCAAATTCATGTTGCTCAAAGGTCAACTGTACATGTAAGTAGGAATGCCAGAAGAAAAGGAAAGAGAAAAGAAAAACAAATCAATATTAAAAATAATTAGTGAAGCTTCCCAAGTTTATTAAAAACAATAACCTACATAGGCATCAGGAAGATGAATGAATTATGTCAGAGAGATACAGAGACCCTTAACAGATCATATTGTCACATCATATTAAAAATACTGAAAGTCAAAGACAAGAAGAACATTTTTTTCAGGCAGCAAGAGAAAAATGACCTTCATTTTCAGGGAAATCCCAGTAAGATTAACCGTTGACTTCTTGGCAGGAATAAATGAGGCTAGAAGGCACTGGAATGACATATTTGGTGTTCAAAGAAAAAAACTGTCAACCAAGAATCCTATATTTAGCAAAGCTATCTTTCAAAAATGAAGGGGAAATAAAATCCTTCCAAATAAACATAAAGAGGAGAATTTGTTGCTATCAGATCTGTCTTACAAGAAATACTTAAGGAAGTCCTTTAGACTGAAAGGAAGTGACACTAGATAGTATCAAGTAAAAAAAAAAAAACCTGGTAAAAATATAGAAACAAAATAAATATACATTAAAAAACATTTTTCCCATTTACTTCCAAACATTTAAAAAACAAGGGTATAAAATAATATACATATAATGATCCTATAGTATGTAGAAATGTAGGTACAATACATTTGTCAATAATAGCATAAACAAGGTAAGAAAAGACAAAGCTCAGGAAAGGACTACAGATAGTAAAGCAAACAACAATGTGTTGTTGGGTTTGTAACATTAATAGATGTTCTATGTATAATAATACCATACAAAGGGGGAAAAAGGAATAGAGAGCTATATAGGAGTAATGTTTTGGTATCACTAGAATCAAGCAAGTATAAATCTGAAACTAATTCTGCTAAGTTAAAATGTGTAAAGTCCCGAGTTACCAATTTAAAAAAAAAAACAGTGAAGAACCATTTAAGGAAGTTAAAATGTCATGTTAGAAAATCTCCACTTAATGCAAAAGAAGCAGAAAAAGAGTAGAGTAACAACAAAAAGACATGAGACACAAAGAATACAAAGTAAATTCACATAATCCTGACTACATAGATAATATTAAACATCAACCTATTAAACAATGTAATCAAAAAGGCAGATATTTTTGAAATCTGGATTTCAAAATAATCTGAGTATAAATACTTCAGATTAGAAGAACAAAGAAATTGAAAGTAGAGATGGAAAATACATATTATGCAAATAGAAAACCACTTAAAATAGTTAAAATGTGGAATTTTAGGTTATGTATATTTTACCACCAAAAAAAGGAATATTAGAAAACTGAATCCAGCATCATAAACTAAGAATTATACACCATGACCAACTGGCACTTATTTCAGGAATGAAAGCTTGGTTCAATATGTGAAAATAAATCTTGATTTCAAAACTTTCTATAAAGCAGTGGTCATCAAGACTATGGTACTGGGACAGAAAAAGACATATAGGTCCATGGAATAAAACTGAGAGCACAGAAATAAATCCATGCATCCATGGCCAATTGATTTTTGACAACAGTGCCACATCCAGTGATTGGGGAAAGAAAAATCTTTTCTTCTAATGATCCTGTGACAAGTGAATAGACAGAAATAAAAGAACAATGTCAGACCAGTTTCTTATACCATAGGCAAAAATTAATTCAAAAGGGATCAAATAACTAAGTTTAAAAGCTAACACTGTAAGACTCTTAAAAGAAAAGAAGGGGAAGAGACGCCTGGGTGGTTCAGCGGTTGAGCATCTTCCTTCAGCCCAGGGCATGATCCTGGAGTCTTGGGATTGAGTCCCACATCGAGATTTCTGCAGGGAGCCTGCTTCTTTCTCTGCCTATGTCTCTGCCTCTCTGTGTGTCTCTCATGAATAAATAAATAAAATATTTTTTTAAAAAAGAAAAAATATATAGGGGTAAATCTCAAGGACTTTGGGATTTTGCAAAGTATTCTTAAATATCGCACCAAAATCATGAACAATAAAAGAAAAAAGAAAGATAAATTGGACTTTCCAAAACGAAAACTTTGGTGCTTCAAAGGACATGAACAAAAAAGTGAAAAAGACAACCAATGGAAGGAGAGAAAATATTTGCCAATTATATATCTGATAAAGGGACTAGTATCAAGAATATATGAAGAATTCTCACAATTCAATGTCAAAATAACCCCATTAAAAATCAGTAAAGGAAATGAATAGCCATTTCTCTGAAGAAAATAGACAAATGCCTCATAAGCACACAAAAGATGCATATTAACTGTCAGTAAAATACAAATCAAAATCACAATGAGATACAACTTTATACCCACCATTATGACTATAATAAAAGAGACAAATAGTAATAAGTATTAGTGACATTGTAGAAAAAAATTAACTCTCATGGGCTGCTGGTGGGAAGATGAAATAGTACAGTTGCTTTGGAAAACAGTCTGACAGCTCCTCCAATGATTAAACAAAGCGTTATCATCCTCCACTCCTAGGTATATATACAAGAAAAAGAAAAACATATATCCAGACACAAAGATGCATATGAATGTTTATAACAGCATTATTCATAATATGTAAAAAGTGGAAGCAAATCAATGAAACAATTCAATTATCCACCAACAGACTAATGGATAATGAAAGATGGCATATACATACAATGGAATATTATTCTGCTACAAATAGGAATGAAGTCCTACTACATGTTATGTTTGTATGGACCTTGAGAGCATTATGCTAAAAAAAAAAAAAGACACCAGGCACAAAAGTCCATGTAGTTATTACATTATTTCATTCATATGACTCTCTGACATAGGAAAAACTATAAAGAAAGAAGGTAGATTAGAAGTTGCTTAGGGACTTTGGGCCTTTTTTTTTTTTTTTTTTTTTAAACAAACAAACAAGGTAACTACCTCTCTGTTTCAAGAATGTACCAATGTCTTCTGGAGGTGAAGAGAGAAAATTGAGATTGTTGTTGAAGGCCAGACCTGCCTGTATAGGCATGTGCCCTGGGGTCTACATTGTCACCGAAGCATAGCAAGGCTCTCTCCTCTTCATTCTGGACTATGGCAGTTGATGAAAAGAACAAATTTCCCAGTTCAGGAATCAGACATATTCTGTGTGGATCTTCACCAGGATCCCAAGGCACTGGCATTGCCCCTTAAACTCCTTTCCCTCCTCCAAGTCTCTGTCCAGAACTCAGGCCCCTGTTCCACATACTTGTGTGTCTGTTGGGACATAAGGGAGTGAAGCACAGGGCAGGATAGATAAGGAGTTTGAGGTTTTAATTTTGGGGTGATTAAACGGTTCTAAAATTGTCTGTGATGATGGTTGCACTAATTTCTGTATCTACTAAAAAACATTGAGATGTATACTTAAATGGGTGAATTGCATGGTATGTGAATTATAATTCACACACACACAGCCAGTCTCAGCTCGATGTAGTGTAAGTCGGAGTCACCTATGCCACTGTCTTGAGAGAGAGGCAAGATGGTGGAAGAGTAGGGGTCCTCTTTCATCTGGTCCCCCAAATTTAGTTAGATAACTTTCAATCCATCCTGAACACCTATGAATTCAACCTGAGATAAAGAAAGAACAGCTGGACTGCTGCAAATGGAAAAGTCATCACTTCTTGCAAGTCATTCTGCACTGGACAAAAAAGCTAGAAGGAAGAATTTACCACAAAAGAAAAAACCAGAAGTGATACCTTCTGCCATTTATGCCACTGTCTTCATTTAATAGCTCAACAGGTTTAAAAAAAAAAAAAAGTCCAAGATGGTTTCACTAACATGTGTCTCGATTATCTGCATGCTAATCAAGTCTTTCTCTCTCTCCATGTGCAAGCCTGAGCTTCTTTATATGGATGCTTGATATCAGGAAGGTAAAAGAGGAAGCTACAAGTCTCTTAACACTCATATTAGAAGTTTGAAAAGTCTCTTCCATCACACTCTGATGGTCAATCCAAGTTCCAAATTCAGCTCAGACTCAAGGTGAAAGGAATTAGATTATGCATCTTCATGGAAGGCATGAGATATGGGAACGTAAGAAAAAGGTGAAACACTGTTGGTGGTCCTATTTGGCAAAGGTTTAACACAGAATTCCAACTTTTAAAAACTCATCAACTGACGAATAATTACAGAAGCAAACCTTCTAGAACCTGTTACCTTTCTTGCATTACCTGTCTTCTTTCTCTTTATGGCCAAACTTTTGGAAAAGCTTTTATTCTCTCTTCCCAGTTCCTCACCTACCACTCAGCCATTAATCTAAAAGGATATATAGGTCTCGGGATCCCTGGGTGGCTCAGCAGTTTAGCACCTGCCTTCAGCCCACAGCGTGATCCTGAAGTCCTGGGATTGAGTCCCGCATCAGGCTCCCTGCATGGAGCCTGCTTCTCCCTCTGCCTGTGTCTCCGCCTCTCTCTCTCTGTTTCTCATGAATAAATAAAATCTTAAAAAAAATAAAAATAACTAAAAGGATATACATGTGTAATAGTTGTCAAATATTAAGCTCGTCTATTTCAATTCACTTCTTAAATAATTGTATTATAGTTTCTCATTCTCTGACTCAGTCATGAAGCACATACTCCTAAGTGAGCAGAGGGTTGATTTTAAAACTTTAACAAAACACTAAGTTTGAAAGCCATCTTTATGGAACAAGGAGTGTCATCAAATTTGCATTATTACAATCAAACCCTGGAGGACCCCATTCATAAAGTTTACTTATAGGTAGAAAAGAGGGAATGACAATAATACAAACTAACTGTAACATTTATTGCACATTTACTGTATCAAGCACTTTCAGGTATTGATTTAGTTCTTTTAACATTACTATCAGATACACACTTTTATAATTTTCCATATTTTATCTATTCAGGAGATTCAGTGAAGTTATGTTGAGTATCTCTCACACATACATAACTTAATATATATCTCTAGCTAGCTAGCTAGCTAGGTAGTTACTCTATTATCCATGTCCTATCTAGAAAGTATAAACTATAAAAGACAGGGACTTGTATACTCAGTGCAAGATGCTTGGTAGCTACTTGACAAAAATCAATGAGGAAATAAATTAATTTTGTTGACTTTTGGTGCTTTTTCCATCTTTTAAAATTTGTTTTTACAAAGTAAGAATTATCAATCCATACATGCTTTACACTAAACAAGAAATGATCTTTATTGTCATTATTCTTCAACAGGCTTTTAAATGGCTGAATTCTTTAACATGAATAAACCATTTTTACTAGCCAATTCCTAATTTTTTGGTCATTTGAACTGATTTTAATTTAGTATTACTGTAAATTATAGTGTACTATTTACATTTAGAATTTAACTGTGATTTTTAAGATAATTTCTCTAAGAACACTATTAATATTTTTTTAAACTGTGTGCATATTGACAAGGCATCACCTAGATATTTTCTACGAAGAGCAGTGAATGAGAACATCTGTTTTTGGCAACATTGGCAATAGAAGTTTTAAATAAACTATGAATTCACTTTTTTCAAGAATTTCCTTATTTTGTTTTCATATTTTTTTAAAAGATCGATTTATTTGAGAGCGCACACACAAGCATACAAGTGGTGGTGGGAGGGGCAAAGAGAGAGTCTTCAAGTGGACTGTTCACTTAAGGTGGAGGCTGACATCAGGCTCACTCCCACCATCCCTGAGACCATGACCTCAGGTGAAATGAAGAGGGGTAGTTTAACCACCTTGGCACTGTATATTTTCATATTTTCAAAAACCATTAATTTAAAGCCACAATACAGATGAACTTTTGCAGATAGAGTTCTCAGAACTACTCTTCACTTCTGATTTCACACCTGTAAATCACCCAAGAGTTTCCATCCCTAGATACAAGGCAACCTTCTTAAATCTTCCAAAGTGATTCAGTTCACTACTGTTAAGGAAAAAAAAGAAGCTTTAACTATCAACGTGGGTAGGTGGGTTGTTGAGAAGTTGGAGATGATGATGTAATTCATGGAAATATTATACCCCCATCCCTCCTCCATCTAGGATTTGTTACTGAGTTTTTATCTTCCTCTAGCACATCCTCCAATTCACTAGCAAGAGATTCCTCACCTTTCTTTCTGACCTCGATTAAACCTGCCATCTCCTGCCAATATTCCCACATGGAGCTTTACCTATCACCTTCATTTCCAGTTGGCCCATTCCTCATTTTGTTGTCCTGCAAAATTAATTCCTCTAATAATCACCAAGCATCGTATGTGTTCACACTAACCCCCAGCATTTCCTCCATGGTTAACTCCTAGAACAGACACCTCTACAACTACTTATCTTCCATGTTTCCAGTTGCCCCTAAACACTGTGCTGGAATTTCCCCCTATTTCCCACTGTCTTCCCCTAATCAATCACTTAGAATCCTTAGACCCGCTATTGACTCACTCTTCCATGTCATGATTAAACGACTCACAATTGTTTACAGCAATCCTTGGTCATATTAAGAGAAGGGAGTTCAGATGCAATATATCTAGAATCTCTTAGAGAAAATAGAAGAAAAGGAAAATATTATCCTCTGTCTGGGCTGGGTACATCTGACAGATTATCAAGGCTGGTCCAAGTGTGGGGCGATGTTATTTTATAATAGACAATACCTAATATATTTGCACTATTCACGTAGCATAGAAGGAGAGAATATTACAGTTTTCCATATATAATGAGATTGATTTTTTAATGGGCTTCAAAAAGACATAATAACTGTACACGAATTGTAACATAGAATTTCCTTTCAGTAAAGATTTTCAGATACGTGGATGCTTTTAAATGAGATGAAGTTATTATTCAAATATATGCATCTAGACCTTCAAGGGAAAAAAAAGAAAGATGGCATACTGCTCAATATCTGGGATACTTGAGGAGCAGTTAGAGTTAGAGCCAGGGAGTTGGTCTGAATGATCTCGAGGTCTTTTTGAATAGAATTCTATATTTAGAATTCTGTTGTGTTTATTTTCTTCACAGACCCAGTGAACCTGGCAAGCCTATTGTAATTAGAAATTACAATTTAGAGCTGGAGCAAAATGGAATGGTTAAATGTAGACACACCTAGGCAGCAGGCAGCCCTTCTGGCAGTCTGTTCTATTGTGTTTTCTTCAGGATTTCTAATTCAATTGCATATTTAAGAAACTTAAACATTTTTAAAACCGAAAGAACTCAAGAGAGAAATGTTTTTCTTTTATGGGGCCTTGGTATCTCCAAAAGAAAAGCAAAACCCTCCTGCCAAAGGAAAATGTTTTTGTCGTATTTTAGATTTATCGTTACACACGGGTGGGAGGGATGGAAGAAACCCAACATGTTTCTTGCTGTCATATTTCCTTTTTTATACCTTTGTTTTAAATGCTGTCATTGAGTTCAGGGGCCAGGAGAGGGAGACGTTAATATGGAGATCACAGCATGGATATTTTTTGAGAGGTTTCTTTTGTTCTTAGTTCAGTTTCCACCAGATTAGACTGGGAGTATTGCTGAGGAGGCCACAGGACTGAGGGTTGTAAAAGTCAAGAATCTTTGTTTTCAGTGATAATCTTATAACAAATGGGAGCCAGGTGTGCAATATTTGAGTTGGCTGCCGTTCAGGGTTTTTATTTATTTTTCTTTAGGTATGCAACAACTAGGCAGGCT
The DNA here is from genome assembly GCF_003254725.2 of Canis lupus dingo. Classification (NCBI taxonomy): domain Eukaryota; kingdom Metazoa; phylum Chordata; class Mammalia; order Carnivora; family Canidae; genus Canis; species Canis lupus. Next base: position 16,557,188 of record NC_064245.1, on the reverse strand, counting down.
AAAATGAAAATGCAATCTCATAATGCCTACTTTGGGTGGTGTTTAAAATTATTGAGTAATTACAACAAATTTTAAGGAAAATATGAATAAAAACACAAGCCTTTGGGATAATGCATAAACTTTGGAATCCTCCCAAATATAATAAGTCTTTCATCCTCAACTGCTCAGATCACAGGAGGCCACCCATCTGGTTCAAACTCCTTCAGACATACACTGTTATAGGTCACTGACAGTATTCATGGATTATGGAGTCAAAGGGGTGGAATAGACCTAGAAATGATCTAATGAAGCTCTTCTTTTGACTACTCTGAATGTCTGGCCCAGCTCAGGGGTGAAACGGAAATTAGTGACCAGTTCTTCCACTTAAAAGCTCTGTTTGTATTTTTGTCCTTAATACTTTTGCTTTCATTTCACAATAGGACTATCAGCAAATTAGGGAGAAAAATAGTTTTTAAATGATTACAGTTGAATCCATACATACCGTAACATCCAACACTTTCCATTTCTCAAAATATCAACAACTGATGGAGCACTTCTGTGCCAGCCATCTATTTCCCCCATCTTTTGATTCCTGCAGCCTGATTTCCCTTAAATAAAATTCCCACTCATGTACTTAACATTGGGCTGACTACATTTACAATTCTATTGGAGTCAGATCAGTCCAATGAGAACGTCATATCGCCTGGGCCACCGTGATTAGGTCTTGTCACTGGTCCCTGAAACAAATAGGTCTGAGTTACCTGCAGGACTTTTACAAATACACCCTTTATACAGATCCCCTCTGGGTGCTGTGGCTATTAGCAGTCCAGAGTAGAGATGCATTGTTGCTGGAAAGTGTCACATGAGTAAAAGGGAAAGCATCTGAAAATGTAAGATATTCAGTGAAAAGTAAAGATCATAAAAGTACAAGGTAGGGTAAATGCCTTATGTTTCCAGAGGTGCCAAATTATGTAAGAGTTCAAAGATGTATTAGTGTTGTGTACATTCTACTTCATTACATATTTTTATGGGTTCTTGTAGTAATAAAATTCTGTGTTCTTTCATATTAGGCTAACACCCCCAAACCATTATTTTTTTTAAAAAAATTAGGCAATAAATAAAGCTATCAAAGCATTTGGATTGATTTTTTTCTTTTATCCTCATTTAATTCTAAAATATTACCTTATTTTAAAGGTGTTACTCTGAACAAAATTATTCTAAGATACCACAAAAGGGGGTATTCGAAAACTAAAATAATTACAGGAGAAAAGGAAATAATGTGTGGATATTTTTCACATTCCAACTCTGTGTTATGCTTAGAGATGATTACTATGAGTAGGAATCCAATAGGGAGTTAATCTGGTCTTATTTCAATTGTGTGTATTCATTGGAACATAAAGCATTCTTATATTTATGGAGAAAAATGTTGAGTTGTATATAAAAGTAGTCAGACCTATTCAAGTACATTTTTTGTCCTCTTTTTAGCAAATATCCTTTCTTTATATGCTTGAACTATGTTCCCTTTTTGTTTTCCTGTTATTGACACAGTGTGGTCTAAGCCCATAAAGGAGATAATTTAAGGGCAACTTCATACCTGAAAAGTTGAAATCATTGGTTTCCCCTTACAGAAGACTCCCTGGGGAAGATAATACAGGGAATCATGGGCAATTTACAACTAGTTGTGATATGTATCTGTCTGATATGAAAAAATCAATGGTTTCCTCCTTAAAAAAAAAAAAAAAAAAGCCTTCCTGGGGACCAAAGAGTAGAAGGTCAGAACAATTCCTAGTTTGCATGCCTGTTTGTTCTCCAATAGCAGACAGTTCTTCAAGTAATGATACTTTGGTCTCTGGTGTTGTGTATGTAGCCCTGCAGGCTCTGCTACTACTACCACTGTGCTTATTATACAGAGGTTCTTACCTGGATGAGAAATGAAGGATTTTCAAGATGAAATATACCTCATTCACCTGCTACTCCCTTACTCAAACTGTATGTGTCTGATGCCCCTACTCCCTAACCCACCCTATTTTAAAAGGGGAGAATCTTTGTCATGTTTGTATACAACACTTAAGGCCCTGGTTTGTTTTCTTCCTAAGCCATTTCCTTGTACCAAAAATTTAGAAACCTTGCATAGTAATGCACCAGTGACCTATGAAATATACCAGGCCAAAAACTTAACGTGGTGCCAAAATCTGGTTAAGATATTTGTAAACATCTCTGAAGGAGCTGGGGTGTGTGTGTGTGTGTGTGTGTGCGTGTGTGTGTGTGTAGAGGAGCATATATCAACATGTTAAATAAAAATTAATTTTAATCCTAGAATGGGCTTTTCACAAGTATTTTGTTAACTTAAGTATCATTATGGATAACCTGAAACATTTCAAAGACAGTATTGGGACATTTAAGACAAACTACAGTATGAGACTTATTGCCAAAATATATCACTTTCCTGTTAGAAATCAAAATCCTACAGTATTCCTTAAATTACTTCCACTGAATAAAACTATATGGGTTTCACTATAAAACCACATGCCTAGTCTCTACAATTCTTAGTCTTATTTGAGAAATGTGACTGCAATGGGTGATAGTAGGATGGATGGATTCCTGTCTTATTATTAAAAGTCAGATTTCCAAATTGCATGAAATTTCAAATGTTGAAAAATGAGAGAGAAAAAGAAATGTGAAATTCTTGTGAGAATATTCCATGAAATTTAATGCAATATTTGCTAGTATCAACTAGGATCATAAGTAAACTTCATTTGACAAACTGAGGCTTCCAGTTTTCAATAACTGAATAAAAATTTCCATGTATGATGATTATTGTACTATTCTATTTAGTTGTGGTATGAAAAAGCCAACATTAACTATTAGGAAGAAGTTTAAATGATATGGGAAATCTGATATAGAGGAACCATTTTACTGAAATACACTATAGGGATCCCTGGGTGGCTCAGCGGTTTAGCGCCTGCCTTCGTCCCAGGGTGTGATCCTGGAGTCCTGGGATCCAGTCCTACATCAGGCTCTCTGCATGGAGCCTGCATGTCTGTCTGTCTCTCTGTCTCTCTCTCATAAATAAAATATTTTTTAAAAATAAATACAATATAAAATCTTTAAACTCTAAGAATATGAAACAATTTTTCTATTATTATTTGTAACCATAAGGTAAAAATTAATCAAGTATTTCAGCACCATAAATATGTAGTTTTTTTCTAATATAGTTTTATAAAAATTATCTCTAAGAAGGTAATACCTTTATTCTGTGGTGTCCAGGGCTTTGGGAAGAAGGGAGGATTGAACAGGTGAAGCACAGATTTTCCTTTTTAAAATTTTTTTAAATGGTGAAAATACTACATAGGACATGTAAAGGTGGATACAGGACACTAACCATTTGCTAGTTAGAGACCCCTAAATCTAACTAGCAAAAAGAGACCCTTAATTTATACAAATTTTTAAAAATGATAATATTTAGGAAATTGAAATGTTCCAGGATGAAATGCAGACTGTGATAAAAGAAACTAATTATAAATTTACGAAATAACCTCACTGAAGCTGGTGGGAAAAAGATGCTGACCAAAATAACTTTGGAAAAGAGGGAAGATGGTAAGACTAAAGACAAAAGGAAATATACCTAAAGTCCTGTACTCTAGTTGATTGTTTTCCATGGGCATAAGAGTACTGCTATAAAACATATATATTGGAATTAAATAATAACTGGATGCCAGAGGGTAGGAGCCAGATTTCTTAATGTCAGAGTAGGATATTGCAGATAAGCAAAGGGAGGAGGCTAGAATCTATGAGGTAATGGACTATGCATGTGTTAGTTGTATATGTCAATATAGACTCCTCAAAATGCTGATTTTTCCTTAACATATATACAAATAACACAAATATTAAAAGATACATATAAATGGCTATAAGCATATAATATATAAATATATAAAAGATACATTTCTTTGCAACCTAAGGAATAAAATAATTATCTCCAATAATATAATTATTTACTAAATGGGGAAGAACAGATAAATCTCTCACACAGAAGACTCTGAAATAATTTATATACTCTGCTCTCTAGGAAGTGGATCATAACTCCCTATTCATTCAAGTGTGGGCTGAAGACAATGACTTTCTTCCCAGGAGTAGGCCATGGAAAGTGGAATAAAGAGTAACTTTACAGCAGAAAAATCTAGCCAAATTTAGGTAGGTGATCAAGGTTAAAAACAATGATGATAAATCATGTTGATATATTGTATCTTTGATATGATGTGATATGAGAAAGGCACTTTACTTTTGTGATAGGTCTCCCAAAATCATAACTCAAGTCTAATCATGATTTTAAAAAGTCTAACAAATCCCAATAGAGAGTCATTCTGCAAAATACCTGCTGGTGCTTCTCAAAGGTGTCAAAATCAATAAAAGCAAGAAAAATTGGGCAACTATCTCAATACAGAGTCTTAGAAGCATGTTAACTTGGTATCTTGGAAAAGATCCTGAAACAAAGGACTTTAGGTAAAAAAGGAAGAAATCTGAATATAGAACTTAGTTAACAATAATATACATCAATATTGATCCAATAATTGTGACAAATGTACCATGATGTTATAAAACATTAATAATAGGGGAAATTGGGTATAAGCATAAACTCCCACAATCTTCACAACTTTCCTGCAGAGCAAACTCCAACCTAAAATGTTAAAGTCATTTAATAATTCACTTGAGTTTAACCTGGAAGGAACAATGAACTCTTCACATATTTGAAGGCTTCCCATCCACTCCACAAGTGAAATTACTTTTACTCTCAACCTTCTTTAGTATAAACAGAACTTTCAGGAGCCTGGTGGCCTGTTGGCTCACTCCCACTTCTGTTAATTGGCCAGGTCATTCTTATTTCCAGGAACGACCTACTCCTTTCTCTTTGACTACCTAACTCTCCTTCAAAGTACACTTTAAACCATACTTTTAGGAGACTTTCCATATTCCTTTTGCATTTTTTCACTCAATGATACTTGTAGGACTTTAATCTTTCTCCCCAAATTTAATATGGGAAATATTTAAGAATTTACATTGTTCACTATATTTTTGCGCATCTAAGGTCAACTGTCCAGAATGTGAACATGATTGTGCTGTTTACTTCTTCTGTATTCTCCTTAGCGAGTGAATCAAGCTTTTTTTTTCCGCTAGACATTTTATTGATTTTATAATATGAATTAGCAAATATACATATCAGAAAGTGAATTGTTACTTTTTTAAGATAAAGACAGATTTTTGATAAATATTTTAAAATTAGAATGTGGAAGCAGAAAGTTAGCACATGGAAATTGAAAATAAGACTGAGAAATATAGAAAGAAATATTTAGTTAGAGGAAGACTAAGAAGGCCAAAGAGAAATCATGGCAATTTCAAGGAAGAATTAATCATGTTTTTAGTCTTTTATAAAATAATTAACAATAATATTCACAAACAGTAAGAAAAAGGATGTATTTTACCTACTTTTATTTTTACTAAATATGTGGGTTCTCCATTTATTTTAATAGAGATTTCACATATAGTGAAGGGCTAAGTTCTTTAGACAAGAAAATTCTTTTCTTATATTGCCTTATACTTACAGAGCAGGAAATAGCTCAGGAAATTTTTAAAAGAACCAGATTTGGGTCATGTGACAAGAGAACACATGGTTCCTAATATCTGTTCTGAATAGTAAAAAGTTGGGCATGTGGATACTCAGATTACCTTTCTAAGTGCTAACAGGATCTTGGTGTGGCCATGTGATCACATTCTCCCCAGCGACATAGAAGTACAAGATTTTGTGGCAGCTTCCAAGAATCTTCCTCAAATGAAAGATAGCTGGCACATTTTTTTGTTATCTTTTGTTATTCTTTCTGGTTTTTTAATTACTCAAATATTGCCTGAAGGACTGTTCCCCCATCAGCAATCACATAAATTTGCTTTATTTTTTAGTTTTGCCAATGGTCCAAATTGCCAGCTGCTATTTCAGATCTTCAACTGAGAGATAAATTAATTTTGATCAAAACTGGAGAGTTTGAAAGAAGACAAATATCAACTAAAGAATTTATTTAAAATTCAGTCCATCAAAGAAAATACTCCCTCCAAAGTAGCTATCCTTTAACTTCAGGAATTCTAAGTTGCACTGAAAACCTTGAAAAATACTGAAAATAATGTGAGGATGTGGCTGTGGAAAATAGTAGTACACAGAGTAGAATAGCAATAAAATATTCCTTAAAAAAATCTATCATTAAATTGAATCTACTATAGACACATGGTTTAAATGACTCACCTAGAACTAAATATGATACATTTTAGAAAGGAAGGGGGGAATAAAATGTTTCAAGTAGTTTTCTCCATTTTTACAACTCAGTAATCATTATCTGTACCAAAAAGAGAGAGACAGAGATTCAATGTCTTAAGAAGTCAAAAAATTCCTTTTAAGTGAGGCAGTTTGTAAATGGGAGAGCTTGGGTTTGCACATGTGTTTCTATGAGTTCTTACAACATGTTAGCTTATATCTAGTGAAGGAACAGTGAAGGAATTTTGTTGTCTTCGGTGGGGTTTTTTAATTGTTTGAACGTGCATATACCTGGAAGCAAGTTTCCTTTAGAGAAGAAAACAAGGAAAAATTGAAAACTGTTTGTATTCAGTGGATAAATCAAAGTATGCGAAAGTTCATACCACTTATTTTGCTTTCTTCTTATTCTTATGTTAAGAGAGTAGTGACTGGCATGTGGAAATAATAGTATTTTCCTCCTACTCATATTCAGCAACTCAGTTCTCAATCTGAGTCTCTATAGTCATACATTAGATTTCTTTTTATTGTCTAAAATACAGATAGGAATCTGAAGAAAGTTGTTAAATCAGATTATGATTATCTGTCCACATAATTTGAAAAGGAAAGGAAAGCAAGATCTTGATTTTAGTTCAATTTGTAGTTCTTACTTTTGTAAGGATTCTTGAACTAAGTGCTTGAATAAATTTAGTTAAATGTGTTTCATAGATACCAAGAACATCTAACTTTCACAAGTTACTTTACTTCTTGGCAAATTGTTGTTTCTTTAAAGTGTTTCAAACACCCAATAAAAGAAGCTCCTTCTCCATTAGTACATTCACAGACAACATTTGGATAAAGTGAAAGGAATCAAAAACACATGGATTATATTGCTTTAAAAATAAACACGATTTTAAAAATTATTGGGAAAGTGTCTAACAAAATGGGTTATTCTAAAATCAAAACATTTAAAACATGGATTAATATATTTCAGAAACTGTAAAGAGAGGGGAAAAAAAACAAAACCAGAAAACTGCTTTTCAATTGAAGAAGAAGAACAAAAGGTAATTTTAATTTGCCTTTATTTCAGAATTCTGTTTTGATTCAGGTAACAATATTTCATGTAAATTTATAATATCACATGTAAGTAATTGTCCTATTTTATACATACAGAAAGAAGGAATAAGCCTGTCCCTTGACCTATCTTATAAGACAATCTGACTCTCACCATCCTCCCTTTTGTAATAGAATAAGAGAACGGAGCAAAATCTAATTGGATCACATCTTAAACTGTAGTTTCAGCTACTTCAAAGTTGTGATTGTGTCAGTGCCCTGTACAATACCTGGCCTTTAGGAGGCATGTAATATAGTTGTTAAAAAAAGAGATTTGAGATCACCAAGAGTCTTAATATGGAATTTTAAAATATAAAGGAATTGAGTCCCAGTGAAATTAAATGATTTACCTCTAAGATTATATGAAACCAGAATGTGAGGGTATCATCTTCAGATTTCCTACTCCCATCTATATTGATCTCAATATCTAGAGAAAGCTTTTTCAGAACTATAATTTTAAATCCATAGTGATAGCTAAATAGTGTTACTAAGAACTGAAAGAGTATGGGAATATAAAAGTTAAAGGGTAGAATAGAAAAATGCCTTAGTCCCTATCCATTCTTTGAACACAAAATGCAAAAGAGAAGAACGATACAGAGGATAGGATGAAGATAGGTAAGAAAAATCTCAAATAATGAGAATTCCATGGAAGCCATACTATCATTCATTACATGAGTCATCTCAGTTGTTTTCAAAACATCACTAGAATTTTCTAAATTTCTAGATACAGATTTGCCTTGGAGTTTCATGATACTTTCAAATCAAATCATTTGCCCTTAATTTTTATTTTGGATGATCTCACATAGTAGAGCAAACAAAAAACTTTCAGTTATACTTGAGATTTTAACTATGCCTCATTTTTTTCTTGTATGAATAGCTTTAAAACAAAAGATTTCCAATTGGGCTTCTTTAAATTGAAATATAAGTGTCATATATTTTTTAGTAACATATTAATACAATCATAGGAATATGAAATTTGTTTAAAATTATTCAAATTTTGATTCCATCATAATTTAAGCACAATAATATAATAAATCTAAATGGGATCATTTCTCTTAAGGTACATAGATTTATGTCTTAAATTGGGAGACTTTCACCATTTCATCCTGTTGAAATATATTCAAGGAAATGGAAAATGTAGCATGGCTTGTTTATCAACTTAGGAAATTCTGATAATGTTAAATACAATTATCTACAAATTATAAAAATCGATGAATAACTTTTATGTATGAATAACTGTATTTTCAACTTATCTTTGATTTTTTTCTTCATTAAGTCACCCAGGAAAGTGACTTGGCCGTTAGTGGAGTTCACACCTTGATTTGTACTGAAGATAATGAAACTTATAGGGGTTAATTTTATAATGGTTCATAGAGCTAATAGGTTCATAGAGCTAGTTAGCAGCCAAACTGGGATTTGTATGATGCCAGACTTTAGATTAACACGAAGGAAAGATTTATGATTTGCAATCAATAGAAAAAAAAAAAACAATATATAAGACTGCAGTGCTGACATTTGCTATCAAATAGCGATGGTACTTATGTCTGTTAGACAATTATGGGCAATTGATATTGCTGATATAAAGGATAAAATTTCCCATTGAGAGGTATTTGAAACTTCTGGTCCTATATACCTTCCGAGTCATCTTTTAAGAACCAGCTCTCTGGACTACCTAGCTCCTTTTCCACCCCCCAGATAAAGTGATATACTCTCTCCAAAGAACCCTCAAAAAACACTCTTTTCACAATTATAAAATCACACTTATCACAGTACATTGTGTTGTGATTATATAGTTGTATGAATTTCTTTTTGTTAATAAAAATTCAATTCTGGAAGGAAAGACATTAGGATTAATTCATATTTATATTCCTATCATTTGATGCAGTACTATTTAATAAAAATTTAATGAATGACATGGAGTTTAAGTGCATACATTAGTATCAGAATTCTAGGAAGATTAAGTATGAAAAAATTTTAAGGATATAAATAAAATGTAATATTTATTATGGTAAGCTATGGGAGCCATATCACAAGGTACGGCAGCAAAGCAAGAGTAAGGAAAAAATCAGGATGATTAAGCAAGATTGAAACATGTGAGTGTACCAGTGATGAAGTGAAATCACAACGATGATGAGGAATTAGACAATAAATCAGAACCATCCAATCTAGGTAAAAGATCAAGGCCAAAACCAGCAGCCCAAGTGATAGAATTCTTAGCTAAAAGCCCATGTTACAAAGCAGACATTGCTGTCAAAGCAGAATCAAGCACAATTAAGGTAGAAATTAGCACCTCCAAAAAACAAGACTCCCATCATGAACTGTAAAGTTTAAGTAATATAAGGTATTTTCAAGGGGCCACTCTTCATGAATGCATCTTCAATCCACCATTATAGCCAACCCTGCCACCTGAGACCTAGAATTCTGAGACTGGTAAGAGTAGGCAGGGGAAAAAGAAAGGAGTTCAAATGCTTTCAAGTGCTTCTTCAATATTTTAGAACAACGTATTCCTTTGAGATTCTGATTTTAAAAAATATTAATACATGCACAGAAATATACAATTTTACATTCATAGTTCAGGGGCCATGGACCTTTCTCAAGACTTCTGGCACTTCTGTGACTCTAGATAGAACTATTGGAAAGAAACTGTAAGAGAGCTAGATTTAAATTATGAAATTATTCCATATTCTATGATAGATTAATTTCCCAGTGGTGTCCTCTAAGTTGATAGATTTACTTGTATGCACACAGTACAGAGCTCTTAGTATTTTTTATCTGAAATTAAAGACAACAATCTAGATATAGATAATATAGCTGTGCCCATAATTTAAGAAAAAAATAGCATCTCATGTATTTTAAAGTTCTCACACATTTACCTTATTTAAATTTTTTAAAAATATGTTTAATAAAATGTCATTAAATTTGCACTTGCTTTAGGAAGCATCTGCATGGCTCAGTCAGTTGAGTGTCTGACTCTTGGTTCAGCTCAGGTCATGATCTCATGGGTTGTGGGATCAAGCAACGTCAGGCTCAAAACTTAGTGGAGAGTCTTACTTGAATATTCATCTTAACCATACTCAAAAAAATAATATTCACTAAAAGCCCTCTAGAGAGTCCATGCAATCCCCAACAACATATCAAAGGCATTATTTACAGAAATAAAGGAACATTTCTAAAATTTATGTGAAACCACAAAATCCCTGGAATAACAAAAACAATTTTGAGAGAGAAAAGGACAAAGCTGGAAGCATCATACTTCTAAATTTAAAACTATACTACAAAGCCATAGTAATAAAAATAGTATTGTACTGGCATAAAAACAGATGCATAGACCAATGGAACAAGAGAGAGACCCCAATATTAAACCTTGGCATATATGGCCAACCAATATTCAGCAGGGGAATCCAAGAATACCCAATGGGGAAAGGATGGTCTTTCCAACAAAGGGTGCTGGGACAACTGAAGAAACACATGGCGAACAATGAAGACAGACCCCTTTCTCACATCACCCAAAAATATTTGACGTAAAAAATGTCAAAGCCCTAACTTTAGATGAGGTATAGGCACTCCTATGTTTATCACAGCATTATTCATAATAGCTGAGATGTGAAAAGGACTCAAATGCCCATCAATTAATGAGTGGATTAAAAAATGTGGTACATATATATAATAGAATATTTTTCAAACATAGGAAAGGAAGATAGCTTCCACATTGTGACAGCATGGATGGACCTTGAGCACATTATGCTGAACGAGATAAGTCAGAGAAAGAAAATATCATGATATCTCTTATATGAAAAATATAAAAAAAAAGTTAAACTTGTAAAAAATAAAACCCAGTAACATGGTGGTTATTAGGGGATGGAGGGTGGGGATAAGGGTGATGGTGTTTATATCAAATTAAAAAGCATATTTACAGCAAAAGAAACCACTGACAAAAACGGAACCTACTGAATTGGAGAAGGTATTCTCAAATGATATATTTAACAAGGAGTTAACATCTGAAACACATAAAGAACTTACACAACTCAACATCAAAAAAAAATTAAAAAATAAGAAGAGTGCCTGAATAGATATTTTGCAAAGAAGCAAAGAGATGGCCAAAAGACACAGGAAAAGATGTTTAACATCACTCATCATGAGGGAAATGCAAATCAAAACCACAGTGAGGTATCGCCTTACAGCTATCAGAATAGCTAATATCAGAAAGAAAATAACAACTGTTTACAAGCATATGGAGAAAAAGGAACCCTTGTACACTGTTAGTAAGAATGTAAATTGGTACAGCCAGTGTGGAAAAGAGTACAAAGTTTCTTCAAAAAATCAAAAATAGAATTATCACATGATCAAGTGATCAATTCTACTACTGGATATTGACCCAAAGAAAATGAAAACATCCATTCAAAAAGATCATGCACCCCTATGTCTACTGCAGCATTATTTACAATAGTCAAATTATGGAAGAAACCTAAATTTCCATTGATAGATGAATGGATAAAAAAGATTTACTCAGACATAAAAAAGAAAGAGATTTTTGCCATTGTGACCACATGGATGGACCTAGAAGTTATTATGCTAATAAGTCAGAGAAAGGCAAATACCATTATGATATCAGTTATATATATATGTAATTTAAAAAACAAAATGAATTAACAAGCTAAACAGACAAAAAGTAGAAGCAGCCATGAATATAGAGATCTGATGGTTGCCAGAGGTAAAATGGTGGGGAGACAGGGTGAAGAAGAATGGGAGCTACAGGCTCGTAGTTATGGACTGAGTGAGCCAAGGGAATTGAGGACACAGCACAGGGAATATGGCCAGCAGTACTGTAATAGCATTTGTATGATGGTAGCTACACTTGTGGTGAGCAAAGTATAACATATAGACTTGTTGGATCACTATGCTTGTACACTTGAAACTGATGCTATGTGTCAATTATACCTCAATTTTTAAAAAAGTGATGGCGTTTAAGTGTATGAATTTATAATGAGTAAATAAGCCAGGAGAGCTTTAATGCACAATATAATGGATACAGACAATACTGTAGTATAATTATATGATAAATAGGATTGTTGATATAGCAATATTATAATATATAAATATATCAAAGTAATACACTGTACACTTTAAACTTGTATGATGTTACATATCAAATATGCATGGTAACAAGTGGTAATAAGATTCATTGTAAATATTTCAAAATGTATAAAAATTTTGAATCACTATGATTTACATCTGAAGTTAACAGGATATTTTACATCTATAGTACGCTAATAAAAGATAAAATTTTAAAAATAAAATCCATACATCATTAAGACAACTTTGAGCATAATTTGCTTTTATTCTTTTTACAATATAGAATTCATGGAATCATATAGGGGATAATTTTATATACATACTGGTCTTATTATATAGAAATTATTATATTACCTATGTCTCTATATTGCAGGTTTCTGGAATGAAAGTTCTATGTGTCGTTAAGTTTTTATAAGAACTAGCACATTAATTATGGATTTCAATGCATGTTACATTTACAGAAATATAGGGTGACTGGAATACAGCGTATAAAAGAGGTGATGTTACAATGTGGGTAGTGTGAGAATTGTGTCTAAAATGGCATATTAGAATTCTAAATGCCTTGATTGGTACATCGCAGTTTTATTCTAGATGCAAAGGGAAATTGTAGAAAGTTGTTCAGTGGAGGTGCAAAAAATGTTTGCATTTTAGAAAGACAATCCTAATTTGATCGAAGATGGAAAACAGAAAAGAATAGAAAATGAGAGGCCTGACAGGAGGCAATGAAAACTGGCTAGAAGAGTCTAGATGAGGAGCACCTGGGTGGCTCAGTGGTTGAGCTCAGGTCGTGGTCCCAGGGTTCTGGAATCAAGTCCTGATCAGAATCCCCACAGGGAACCGACTTCTGCCTGTGTCTCTGCCTCTGTGTGCGTGTCTGCCTGTGTCTCTGCCTCTCTGTGTGTGTCTCTCACGAATAAATAGTCTTTTTAAAAAAGAGTCTAGATGAAAACAAATAGTCTAGATGAAGAACATCTGCACCAAAGCAGTGGGACCAGAGAAGACTAATAAAAGATAGTTTCCAGGAGAAAAAAAAAAAAAAAAAGTACATACTGTAATTACATGGAGTTTAATCCAGAAATTCAAAAGTAATTCAGCATTAGGAAACGTATTTAAATAGTTAATTAAATAAGTACATAAAGCTCTTGTTACCTTTGCTTAGAACACACCCTTCTCCCCCATACATTTTGAAGGCTTACCCTACTGCATGCTATTCCAGTGTTCGTTTATATGTCCCCTCTGCAAGAGGCCTTAATGGACAAACCTTTCTAAAGGGGCATTTAGTACCTTTCTAGAACACCTTATTCTGTTTTTCTACCTAATACTAACTGTTACTTAACCCTACATTATTTTTTAAAATTTTCACTACTTACTTGTTCATTATCTATCTTCTTTACTGAAATGCTAGATGTGTGGAGCAGGGACTTGGACTATTTTAACCACTGCTATATCCTCAGGATTGAAAACAAATTTGAGAGTAAGTGCTCAAAACCTAGTTATGAGTTACTGATATGGCTACCTTCATATATATTAAAATACATCTGGTATAATTTCAAGATTTTAAAAGTAAAAATAAATTTTTTTTGCACATCATCCCAAATGCCAACCTCACCCTTAATGAGAAAAAGCATTGGAAGTGTCCCTATTAAAAACATGAATATAACAATAGTCTTTGCCTCTGCTTTTTTTTTTAAGAAGTAGCCAGTATAATTAGACAAGGAAAAAGAGATATAAACATTGAACATGTTGATTTATCTGGGGAATCCAATAATGAAGATACAAAACTATTATAACTAATGGGAAAGCTAAGATTTTTGTATACAAAATAGAAATAAATATTTGGCATTTGAATAAGAAAAGTCTTCTTAGAAAAGACAGAAAAATGATGAGGTGATAAATGGGTAAAAAAAAAAAAAAAAGGCCTACGATGAAATGAAAACATTTCAATAAAAGAAACAATGAAGTTAAAAATCAGATATAAACTAGTAAAAGATATTTGCAATGGAAAAATTTGACATTAGATTGGCACATAGATTTTAAAAAGAATTCCTATGAATTGGTAAAAAAAAAAAAAAAAAAAAAAAAATCCAAATACCAAACATTAAAATGTATAAAGACTTGGAATAAAAAGTGGAAAATGAAAATATAAAAAGAGCCTGATTTTAATTTACAAAATTTAAAATTATGAGATTTCCAAACAAAATGAAATATTTCCCATCCATCAAATTTATCAAATCAAAAGACTTATAACAAGTATGAGTGAAGATATAAATAAGGAGACAGGCTTCTATGCTACTGGCAGAAATGTAAGTAAGTACAACTACTTTGGAGAAATATGTTTACATCCTACAATATGCCAATTCCAAATCCAATTATGTACCCTAAATTCTTGTCAATTTGAAAACACAATAGATTATATTTATAGGATATTTATTAGTAAAGAATTGCATACATGTGCCCCTGAAATACGATACTAGGTCTAAAATAGCATGCAAAAAATCTATCAAATATTTAAATAAGATAATAACTTTACTATCTAAATGGTCTCAACATATAAAATATGTAAGAATCTGTGCAGGGACACCTGGGTGGCTCGTGGTTGAACGTCTGACTTTGGCTCAGGGCATGATCCTAGAGTCCTGGGATCGAGTCTCTGAATCCAGGTCCCTGAAGGAGCCTGCCTCTCCCTCTGCCTGTGTCTCTGCCTCTTTCTGTGTCTCTGTCTCTGATGAATAAATAAAATATTAAAAAAAAATCTGTGCAGTTCATTCTTGAAGTTAACATTTGTCTTACATGCAAAATGTTATCAGGAACAGGGGCAGGCTGGCGGAGGAGCAGGGGCCTCACCCCCCCCCACCCGCTCCCGGGGCAACCTTCCACCCCCCTGAGCACCCACGAGCTCCACCTGGGAGGTGAGCAGAGAACCGGGAGCTGCAGCGGGAAGGGCCTTCGCCTCTGACGAGGTCGGGGGCGGAGAAGGAGAAATGAAACAGCATCGAGGGGGCGGGCCGAGGAGCCGGGCTGGGGGGAGCCTCGGGCGGGAGAGCCCCCCGGATGCCGGGGCTTTAACGATCCGCCGGATTCTTCCCGGAGGGAAAGTGCACAGCGGGGAGATGGGGGGACCCAGGAGGGGGTGACGCCTCCAGTCCCGGGGTCACCAGGGGAGGAGGGCGCCGGGGGGAGCGCACCCACCCCGCGGGGTCTCGGTGAAGGGCTGGAGCGCGGCCCCGGGCCTCGGGGAGAAGTGGGGGGGCTCCGACGGAGGGGGCTGAGCCCCAATCCCTGGGGAGTGCTCTGGATAGATGGGGGCTGAGCCCCGATCCCTGAGGAGAGCTCTGGGTGGAGGGGGCTGAGCCCCGATCCCTGGGGGGGGGCTCTGGCGGAGGGGGCTGAGTCCCAATCCCTGGGGGGGGGTCTGGGTGGAGGGGGTTGAGCCCCGATCTTGGGGGGGAGGGGGCTGAGCCCCGATCCGTGGGGGGAGGGGCAGCCTCCGGGCAGAGAGGGCTGAGCCCCAATCCCTAAGGGGGGGGGAACTCCTGGCCGAGGGGATTGAGCTCCAATCCCTGGGGGCAGGTCCGGGTGGAGGGAGCTGCGCCCCAATTCCTCGGGAGAGGTGGTCTGGAGTGGGTCCAGGGGCACAGGGCTCGGATCCCAGGGCACTCAGAGGGGCAAGGGTCACAGCCGGGATCCTGCGGAGGTGGGGAGGATGCGGGATGGCGGAGGACCCTCCTGGGGGGTAAGGGAAGTTGGGGAGGGCACAGGACAGCGGGAACAGCGAGGACTCCCCTGCCGTGGGGCGCCCCCAGGGGGAGGCGGGGAGGGCAGAGGACTGGGGAAAACCCTCCTGCTGCGGGGGGAGGGTGAGGAGTGCCCTGCGCTGGGTGCCCCCAAGCTGTGTAGAGATGCACCCCCACCGCCTGGAGAGCACCTAGGCCAGTGCAGACTGGGAGCTGCATTAGTCACTCCCGGGGAGCTGACTTCAGAGGTGGCCGCTGCCAGTGTTGTTATTCCTCCTGGTGTCACCGAGTGTATGAGATGGGGGCCATCAGGGAGCAGAGGCCTCGGGGAAAACAACTCCCACTGAGCTCAGCACCTGGCCCCGGGCAGGGCATCTCCCCAGGTGCACACATCTGAGAATCAAACCAGCTCTGCAAGAAATCTTAAGAGGGACCCTGTAAAAGAAATAGGAAGCCCAAAGAAATAATCCACAAAAACAGGGACTGAATAGGTATTAGGATGCTATTAAATTCATATCTTTCAATAGTTACTATGAACGTGAATGGGCTAAATGATCCCATCAAAAGGTGCAGGGTATTGGACTGGATGAAAAAGCAAGACCCATCTATAGGGTGTCTACAAGAGACTCATTTTTTTTAAAGATCTTATTTATTTATTCATGACACAGAGAGAGAGACAGAGACACAGGCAGAGGGAGAGGCAGACTCCATGCAGGGAGCTCCATGGGGGACTCGATCCTGGGTCCAGGGTCATGCCCCCTGTCGAAGGCAGGTGCTAAACCGCTGAGCCACCCAGGATCCCCCAAGAGACTCATTTTAGACCTAAGGACACCTCCAGCCTGAAAATGAAAAGTTGGAGAACCATTTACCATTCAAATGGTCCTCAAAAGAAAGCTGAGGTAACAATCCTCATAGGAGATAAACTAACATTTATCCTAAAGACTAGTAAAAGATGAAGAGGGACACTATATCATAGTAAAAGGGTCTATCCAACAAAAAGACCTAACACTCATGAATATTTATGCCCCTAATGTGGAGCTGCCAAGTATATCAATCAATTAATAACCAAAGTAAAGACTTACTTTGGTAATAATACACTAATAGTAGGAGACTTCAAGATGGCACTTTCCGCAAATGACAGATTGTCCAAGCACAACATCACCAAAGAAACAAGGGCTTTAAATGATACACTGGACCAGATGGATTTCACAGGTATATATGGAACTTTCCGTCTGAACTCAACAGAATACATTCTTCTCAAATGCACATGGAACTTTCTCCAGAATAGACCACATACGAAGTCACAAATCAGGTCTCAACTGTTACCAAAAGATTGAGATTGTCCTCTGTATATTTTCAGTCACAATGTTTTGAAAATAGAACGCAATCACAAGAAGAAATTTGGAAGAAACTCCAACACATAGAGGTTAAAACACACCCTACTAAAAGATGAATGGGTTAACCAGGAAATTAGAGAAGAATTAAAATGATTCAGGGAAAATAATGAAAATGAAGATACAATCATTCACAGTCTTTGGGATACAGCAAAAGTGGTCCTTAGAGAGAAATACATCACAATACAAGCTTCCCTCAAAAAATTGGAAAAAACTCAAATACATAAGCTAACCTTGCACCTAAAGGAATTGGACAAAGAACAGTAAGTAAAACCTACACCAGGCAGAATAAGGGAGATAATAAAGATTTGAGCAGAACTCAATGTAATAGAGACCAGAATAATTGTAGAACAGATCGACAAAACCAGGAGTTGGTTCTCGGAAAGAATTAATAAGATAAACCATTAGCCAGGCTTATTAAAAAAGAAGAGAGAAAAGACTCAAATTCATAAGATCATGAATGAAAGAGGAGAGAATACAACCAATATCAAGGAAATACAAATTATTTTAAAAATGTATTATGAGGAGCTATATGCCAACAAATTAGGCAATCTAATTTGAAGAAATGGATGCATTTCTGGAAATGGATGCATCTAGAAGAAATGGATGCATTTCTGGAAAACCACAAATTAACAAAACTGGAACAGGAAGAAATAGAAAACCTGAACAGGCCAATAACCAGTGAGGAAATTGAAGTAGTCATCAAAAACCTCCCAAGACACAAAAGTCCAGGGTCAGATGGCTTCCCAGAGGAATTCTATCAACCATTTAAAGAAGAAATAATACCTATTCTACTAAAGCTGTTCTGCAGGATAGAAAGGGATGGATACTTCCAACTCATTTTATAAGGACAGCATCACCTTGATTCCAAAACCAAAGACCCCACCAAAAAGGAGAATTATAGACCAATATCCTTGATGAACACGGATGCAAAAATTCTCAACCACATACTAGCCAATAGGGTTCAACAGTACATTAAGAAGGTTATTCACCATGACCAAGTGGGATTTATCCCCGGGATGCAAGGCTGGTTCAACACTTGTAAAACAATCAATGTGATCGATCATATCAACAAGAGAAAAAACAAGAACCATATGATCCTCTCAATAGCTGCAGAGAAAGCATTTGACAAAATACAGCATCCATTCCTAATCAAAACTCTTCAGAGTGTAGGGATAGAGGGAACATTCCTCAGTATCTTAAAAGCCATTTTTGAAAAACCCACAGCCAATATCATCCTCAATGGGGAAACACTGGGAGCCTTTCCCCTAAGAGCAGGAACACGAAAGGGATGTCCACTCTCACCACTGCTATTCAACATAGTACTAGAAGTCCTAGCCTCAGCAATCAGGCAACAAAAAGAAATAAAAGGAATTCAAATTGGCAAATAAGAAGTCAAACTCCCTTGTTGCAGTTGACATAATACTGTATATAGAAAACCCAGAAGACTCCACCTCAAGAAAGTTTTAAAGTTTACAAGAGAGAAGACAGTTACAAAGAAAGGAAACCACGTAAGGCTATCTGCTGAGTTTTCAGCAGAAACTTTGCAGGACAGAAGAGACCAGCATGATATATTCAAAGTGCTGAAATGGAAAAAATAGTATCTACACAGTCAAGAATAGTGTATCCATCTAGGCTATCAATCAAAATAGAAGGAGAGATAAAGAATTTCCTAGATAAAAATTAAAAGAATTCATGTCCATTAAACCCATCCTACAAGAAATGTTAAGGGGGATTCTGTGAATGGAAAACCATCATTAAGAGAGAAAAAAAAAAGTAGGAAGCACAAAAGCTAAATAAATGAATTAATTAAATTTTTAAAATAAAAATTAAGTCTATCTGTAAAAATCAGCCAAGAGAAGCACAAAATAGAAGGATATAAAATATACCAAATATCTCAAACATGGAGGGGAGAGGAGTCAAGAATGAGTTCACAGTTAAGTGACAATTAGCTTAATACAGACTGCTATAGTGAAAGATCTTATATATAAACCAAATGGTAACTCTAAATCAAAAACAGCAATATACACTCAATAAATAATGAAGAATCCAAGCATATCACTAAAGAAAACCAGCATATCTCAAAAGCCAGAAAGACAAAAGATAAGAGAAAAACTATAAATACAACCACAAAACAAATAACAAAATGGCAATAAATGAAAACCTGAACAGGCCAATAACCAGTGAGGAAATTGAAGTAGTCATCAAAAACCTCCCAAGACACAAAAATATCTATCGATAATTACTTTGAATTAAAATGGACTCAATGCTCCAATTAAAAGACAAAGGGTGACAGAATGGATTTAAAAAAAATAAGACTCATTTATATGTTGACTATAAGAGAGTCATTTCAGACCTAAAGATATCTGCAGATTGAAAGGGAGAGGATGGAGAAATATTTATCATGGAAATGGATATCAAGAGAAAACCAGAGTAGTAATACTTATATTGGACAAAATATATTTTACAACAAAGTCTGTAAGAAGAGACAAAGAAAGACACTATAAAATAATAAACGTAACAGCCCAACAAGAAGATATAACAATTGTAAATATTTATGCACCCAACATGGGAGCACCCATGCAAAAACTAGACACAGAGATCAATAGAACAGAAAACCCAGAAGTAAGCCCATAGTTACATGCTCAATTAATCTCCATCAAAGCAGCAAAGAATATCCGATGGGAAAAAGACGATCTCTTCAACAAATGGTGTTGGGCCATCTGGACAGCAGTATGCAAAAGAATGAGATGACCAATTTCTTTCACTATACACAAAAATAAACTCAAAGTGGATTAAGAATCTAAATGTGAGACCTGAAACCAGACAAATTCTAGATAAGAGCACAGGCAGTAATTTCTCTAACATTGGCCATAGCTACATTTTACTTGATAGGTCTCCCTAGGCAGGGGAAATAGAAGCAAAAGTAAACTATTGGTATTACATCAATATAATAAAGCCTCTGCAATGCAAAGGATTAAAACTAAAAGCTATCTATAAAATGGGAGAAGATATTTGCAAATGACATATCTGATAAAAGGTTAGTATCCAAAATATATAAAGAACTTTTGAAACTCAATGTTCAAAAAACAAATAATCCAATTTAAAAATGGGCAAAAGATATGAACAGATATCTACATGGCCAACAGACATATGAAAAGATGCTCAACATCACTCCTTATTGGAGAGATGCAAATCAAAACTACAATGAGATATTACCTCACACCTGTTAGAACGACTAAAGTTAACATAGTGAGCAAGTCTTGGTGATGATGTGGACTAAAAGGAACCCTCTTGCATTGTTGGTGGGAATACAACCTGGTGCACCCACTGTGGAAAAAAGGATGGATGTTCCCCCAAAAAATAAAAATAGAATTACTGTATGATCCAATAATTCCATTACTGGCTATTTACCCAAAGAGTATAAAAACACTCTTTCAAAAAGACATATGCACCCCTCTGTTTATTGTGGTAATAGCTAAATTATGAAAGCAGCCCAAATGCCCACTGATATATATTATATATATATAATATATATATAATATATATATATTATATATATACTTATTATATAATTATACTAATTTATTAAGTCATAAAAAGAATGAAATCGTGCCATTTGCAACTACATGGATGGACATAGAGAATATAGTGCTATGCAAAATAAGTCACCCAGAGAAAGACAAATCCCATATGATTTCGCTCCTATGTGGAATTTAATAAATAAAACAAATGAGCCAAGAAAAAATAAGAGACAGTCCAAACTATGGAGAACAAACTGATGGTTAACAGACGGAAGGTGGGTTGGGGGACAAGTGAAAAATGTGATGGGGATTAAGGACTGCACTTGTGTGATGACCATTGGGTGATGTATCACTATCATGTACCCCTGAAACTAACGTAACACTAGGTATTAACTATACTGGAGTTAACATGTAATAAACATAGATTGCTGTAACTTATTGTATTTATGGAGTAAGACCTATGAAATAACAGTAAATAAAACAAAAGCTGCTCAATGATCTTCTGGCAATATGTAAATAACTAGAACTAAATTCAGTCGGGTGTGGTAAACAACCATAAAATTGGGAGGAAAATGCTTGAGGCAACTGTTTTCAGGCATTGGGCAACAGGCAGTACATATTGCAATTCTTGAGAAAAGAGACACCCAGGAGACGAGTCCCACGCTTACTCGGTATCTCACAGGAAGCTGGAGATCAAGCAGAGATCAGTGTTACTGGCTGCTTACATAAGGTAATGGTGCGACAGCCACTACAGGACAAACAGAAATAATAAAAATCAAGCAATAGTGAGAAACATTAGAGTTCCAACCCTAGCCAGAAAGAAGAAACCATCTGAGTCCCAAGAACAGTCCTATATTAGGAATAAAGTCCACACCTACTGTAATATTTATACTAGACTGGCCCCAACAAAGCCAAAATCCAAGCGTCAACAAAATCATTAAGGGAGACATAATTTGGAAGTAGAATTCCACTAAATGAGAGGAGCTTGGAAAAATACTAGGTTTTCTATAGATACACTCCAACTTGGACCTCTGTCAAGAAGAACAACACTCTTCAGGGGAATGATCCAATATATAATCCAAAAAACTTAGTACACAATCAAAATTTGTTACACAACAGGAGAATTTAGCCTGTAGTTTTAAAAAAAATTAACCCCAAGATATTTTAGATACTGGATTTCATAGGTAGATAGATAGATACAGAGATTGAGAGACTGAAAGAAATATACGGCATTAATAAATGGACATAAAAACCTCAAGTGAAAGGGAATATAAGGGAAGGGGGAAGAAATGTGTGGGAAATATCAGAAAGGGAGACAGAACGTAAAGACTGCTAACTCTGGGAAACGAACTAGGGGTGTTGGAAGGGGAGGAGGGCGGGGGGTGGGAGTGAATGGGTGACGGGCACTGGGGGTTATTCTGTATGTTAGTAAATTGAACACCAATTAAAAAAAAAAAAAAACCTCAAGTGAAAAAATGAAACCCATAAAAAAAATGGATTAGAAATCCTAGAACTAAAAAGTATAACAAAGTGTGGCGGGGAGGTACCTGATTTTCTTGATAGCAGATTCAAACCGGCAAAAAAAAAAAAAAAAAAAGAGGGGAGGGGGCCAGATAACTCAAAGCAGATCCATGTAATTATGCAATTTTAATTAAAGAGGATTTTTATAGCATACTTTAATTTATTGTAAGATTAGTTCCCTCTCATAATTTAGTTTTAGTATCTAACATCGTTGCAGATTTTTCATGTGAATTTTAATATATTGATTAGCTCCCAAAAAATACTGATATCTATATTAAGATTAGATTAGAATTATTTATACATCTACAAGTAGCACAATGTTCTATGTAGATTATATCTTAAAAATAGGAAAAGGACTATGGATAAAATTAATAGTGTATGCATATAATAGATTTTCTAAGATGGCTGTTTGGAACAGCATTTCCTGAATTGTTGCACGCTTGAAAATATTTCTCCATAGCCTTGATAATTAAAGGGCAGTTTGAATAGATATAAAATCCTTAGGTCATACTCTCCTTAAATTTCTGTCTTTTCCACTCTCCTTTCTCCTCCTTCCTCAATGCTTCTTTATCCTTGACCTAATTGGTACATAACTTTTTGTATGTTGTAGAATGATGTCAGTTTGATTCTATGGTCCTCATAAAATGTTTGCTCTTCTTGTCTGCAGGGCTGTAGGATTCTCTTTTTTATCTTTAGATTTACTAGTATATATTGCAGAGTTGACAAGGATGTGTCACTTTTCTCAATAATATGTGTGCTTTTTCAGTCTTTAAAGTCAGATCTTTAATTTTTTGAAATTTTTCTTCTATTATAGAGGCTACTTGAATGTGTAATGCTAGTTGGGGCAAAAAAGATCCTGGATAAAATTCAAAAGAAAAATCTGGAGCTTATGTCCATAGGGGGCTTTGTAAAGCCTGATATACTCTAAGATCTAGAAGGTTGCACTTATGTGCAGTTATGCAAGCATACATAAGAAAGACCTAACAGAGCATTTTCTCATGTGCATGTTGGCCATGTCTATGTCTTCCTCTGTGAGATTTCTGTTCATGTCTTTTGCCCATTTCATGATTGGATTGTTTGTTTCTTTGGTGTTGAGTTTGATAAGTTCTTTATAGATCTTGGAAACTAGCCCTTTATCTGATATGTCATTTGCAAATATCTTCTCCCATTCTGTAGGTTGTCTTTGAGTTTTGTTGACTGTATCCTTTGCTGTGCAAAAGCTTCTTATCTTGATGAAGTCCCAATAGTTCATTTTTGCTTTTGTTTCTTTTGCCTTCGTGGATGTATCTTGCAAGAAGTTACTATGGCCGAGTTCAAAAAGGATGTTGCCTGTGTTCTTCTCTAGGATTTTGATGGAAGGGGGAAGAAATGTGTGGGAAATATCAGAAAGGGAGACAGAACGTAAAGACTGCTAACTCTGGGAAACGAACTAGGGGTGTTGGAAGGGGAGGAGGGCGGGGGGTGGGAGTGAATGGGTGACGGGCACTGGGGGTTATTCTGTATGTGAGTAAATTGAACACCAATAAAAAATAAATTAAAAAAAAATTAAAATAAATAAATAAATAAATAAATAAATAAATAATAATAAATAAATTCAGCAACCAATAAAAAAAAAAAAAAAGAAAGACCTAACAGGACCCTAGTCCCTCCATGACTGACTTTGAGTCTCTACTTGGGCAGAAAGTGAAAACTAGGCAGACTTATAAGCTGCCTGAACAGGATGGCATGCCCCCCAAAAAACACAGGCCCCTTAGAAAAGATAGAAGATTCTCTGGTCAAGGAATGTATCAATGATAATCGGATGACCAATACGCTAACCTAAAATAAAATGCACTGGGAAAGTTGAAATATACTTTTCAGAATTGGCACATTATCTAAAGCATTTAAACATAAATTTATGACATATGCAACTTAACAGGAAAGTATAGCCCATAGGCAAAGAAATTTAACAGTCAACAGAAACTATCTGGAAGCTGGTTTCCTAACTTCTATTCCACATATTGGACTTACTAGATAGAGATTTTAAATCAGCTCTTATAAATACTTCCCAAACTAAAGGAAACAATGTGCATAGAATAGGAAAAACTATAAAACAGTGTCTCATCATATAGTGTATATCATTAAAAAGATAGAAATTAAAAATGAGCAAAAAATTTTAGAGTTGTAAAGAATTGAAGTTAAAAACTCACCAGCAGGACTTAACAGCATATCTCGGCTGCAAGAATAAACATCCATAAACATGAAGAAAGGTAACTGATGATTAACTCCAACCTGAGCAATAGGAAAAAATAAAAAGAATGCAAAAGGAAGCACTGGCTCAGACTCCAGTGGGACCTCATGTAGCACATCAACGTTCACATAATGGAAGTCTCAGGAGAAAAAGACAGAAATAATCTTTGAAGAAATGGCCCCAACTCCCCACACTTCATGAAGTAGATGAGTTTATATGTCAAAGAATTTCAATAGGGATCCCTGGGTGGCGCAGCGGTTTGGCGCCTGCCTTTGGCCCAGGGCGCGATCCTGGAGACCCGGGATCGAATCCCACGTCAGGCTCCCGGTGCATGGGGCATGCTTCTCCCTCTGCCTGTGTCTCTGCCTCTCTCTCTCTCTGTGTGTGTGACTATCATAAATAAATAAAAAAAAAATTAAAAAAAAAAAAAGAATTTCAATAAACTCCAGGTAGAGTAAACTCAACGATATCCAATAGATTTACTTTACCTTCCCCCCCCAAAAAAAGTCTGTGGCCCCAAAATTAAAACTCATGGAATCAACATTTAATATTTTACATTTGTCAAAAATAATTTTGGCTAGATATGAAAGATTTGACTCTGACATGTGGTCTAGCTTTGTTGCATTAAAAAAAAAAAACCTTGTTTATTGGAATGTTAAAATGAGAAAATAGTACCTCTCTTGCTCACTCTACCATTGGGTATACATCATTTTTGATGCAGACTACTAATACAGTAGGGATGCTGACCAATAGTGCTGGAGAGAAATGAAAACAAGTTTTGTTTGGCATAGTACCACTTGGGTACCTGAGTCATGTTTAATGTGTGCCTACCCAGCAACCACTTCGCTGGGGTAAGCACTTTAAACATTTACACCACTGGTTCTTACTTGACTAGATCTTCACACCAATTGGACTCATCAATTTATCCTCAGTAACCTTAGCATCAAGAAGCAGAAGCAATTAACTCTCATGCCATGAATCTTCCCTTGACAGCATTTAACAAACCCAGGAGAATGGATGCTTATGGGTAGCATTCTGCAGGACAAAGATAAAGAGAACCCCTGAATGCCTGGCATCACTGTGAAGACACTATCCATCAATGTTCTTGTTGAATCAAATTAAGCATCCTTGAATATTGCAAGTTGGGAAGTGTATAGTGAATATCCCTTTTACATACATTTTTCTCTCTACAAAAATTATGAATTTTGAATCATTTGCATTACTCATAGTATGTACCTTTTGTTAGTTATAAAAGCACATATTCACACTAACAAATCAAATGCAATTCAGAGATGAATACATTAGAAAGTTGATTTTTATTTACTATCCCTTTCCCCCATGTTATCCTCTTAAGGTAGGCAATATTCATCGAAAAGAACTGAACTCTTCTCTGACTGAATCAATTTCCTCAATTTCCCGGTTTCAATTTTAATTCTGTATATTACTTTTCCCTTATTGAATATTTCTCCACTTTGAAAGTCATTAGCTGGAATTCTATTCACAAATAATCGTGTAAACTATTTCTCAGCTGAGTATCTTATCACTCAGTGAATTCTGCTTACATCATTCAAAACATTTTAAAACCCAATTTTTAATAACGTTAATATTTGGATATTTCTATACTGAGGAATGTATATTTTCCTAGCACTTTGGTAACTCTTTGTCTGCATCACCATATAACGCCAAAAATTTCTTGGTAATACCCACTTTGATTAAGTTCTCAAAACTGTTTTCACATGCTTTTGTACAGTAATTATTGGCAAGTATCTTTTTTAAACGAAAATAAAGATTTAATAAGTATGGGTTAAAATGCATTTTAGCAAACAAATTATCTAAACTCCTGGAAAAAAAATGGTAAAAATTCTAACATTTTATTTGGGGCTAGTTTTGCCAAATTCTTGATTGATACACTTGCATTCTGGTATTTTCTATTTAAAATTTCAGATGAAACCATATGCTTTTGGATCTTAGGAATAAAATATCCTTTCACAACTCCTTTTATCTAATTCTGTCTCTGAACTGATGTCATAAATGTAATTTCAGTCAAGGGAATTAATTTGCTATAACTATTTAGCAATTTATAAGAAACCAAGTTTTTAACTTCTCATACCACGTGCTAAAACAATGCCCTAATTATATCATCTTTGAATATCAACTTCTATTAACATTAGTCCAAAATGCCAGTAAAGAAAACCAGCACTAAAAAAATAAAAAAATAAATAAATAAATAAAAAAGAAAACCAGCACTTTAAAAATATTGTCTTATGCTTCAAACTATACCAACTTGATAGCCCTACTTATTGACAGAGCAAATGCAGTGATGAAAAAATAAGTTTATATTATTTCCTAATGGTTCTCAAATTGTATAATTTGTAAAAATGTATAAAATTATATATTATATATGCATGTGCGTAAAGCTGTACATACACATACATGCTGAGCTTCAATAAATATATGTGTTATATTGGGAAATCAATATAATGAATTGATTGTATCAATTTAAACTGGTGAATTTATTACCTTATCTACATGTTTATTGTTCTGACAGTCATACAAATTGATACTGTATGCTCCGTGGACTTGGTGCCTAAGGGCTGCAATTAATAGCTCACAGAGTCTTTATATTTACATTATTAGTTCAAATCCAGTTGAGGATTCTACTGCTTGAATCATTAGTATTTTGAAAGTTATTCCATTTTCCATTACAAATTTGGTACCTTTCAAATTATACTTGCACAAGGATAGTGCATTGTTTTTCCCTAAGTATCTTCATCTGGTTTTATATTATCTCATATGAATAGCTAAGCAAAAAAGAAATGTAATCAATAAACCTATGGTAATAAAAGTTTCCAATACCTTTCTTTAAAAAAAAAAAAATGCTGTAACAGAAGACTCTAGATCAACTTCTCTCGTTTGCTACACTGAAGACAGGGAGGCAAAAATGGAAGAGGAGAAGGGCTTACTGTTAGTTCTTTCAAAGTGGGAGGAACTATTTTCACGAGAAGTTCTTTCAGGCACTAAGCACAAGGAAAAAATAAGGTAGTAAGAGCTGACAAATGTGGCTGCGTTGAGAACAATTCTCCATGCTCTGGAATAGATCATAGCTTTTATAAACTTGGAAACAAATGTTACGTTATTATAAATAGTTTTTGTTTTTCCTTTTACGTGAAGAAAATGGGTCTCATGTGGAAGAGAGAGCAGGACACTCCTGCAAAGTTAGACGCTAGCAGTGCAAAGTTAACATACTTTGAATAGATACTCACCAGGTGGCCACAAGGTTCTCATTTTAGGGTGAGAAAGCCAACTGAGCAAAGATAGAATGAATGCATATAAATTTACAGGTATTTCCAATGCAAAGATTTAGGAAGTGCCCATGTTGTTTTTGTTTTACAACAAAATCTTATAAAGCCAGCTACAGGAAAAAAAAAAAAAAAAAAAAAAAAAAAAAAAAGCACCACTTATCAAATCAACTCTGAGAAAAACATACATATATTAAAACTAACTTAAGTTTGACAACACTTGAACTAACATTCAAGGATATAAGCTCGGCATTTCTAATGATAACAGCAAAAACGAGTCACTCGTGCTGTGTGTCTATCATTGTGAACAAGGAAGAAGCTATTTTTTTCTCATTTTAATTTGCCGGTCTGCATGCTAAACTTGTTTTATGTTTGTAAATTAGATCCAATCTAAACGTATATGTGAGATTGGAATTTGGCAGCCCTCACACTTCTGTGGATTTTATACATATGAGGTTTGCTATGTACAATATAAACTTGTTGCTTAAACTTCCTTATTTTTTTATTAACTTCCTCTTTGCATACTGGTGGGAAAAATTAGCCTGGTAGGTGTTTGAACAGCTTGAGATCAGTTGACCTGGGAACCACTTTTCTATGATTTAAGTACTTGGCCGGAGTTTAAAAACTCCAGCAGTTTGATAGCTAACATCCTTTTTAGGCTTCAGTTTTTACCCCCATATTTTTAAAGCTGGTGGCCTAACAGATTTTTAAGGGTCTATAATATTTTTCAAATACAATGATTTTTTTTAAATGGAACTTTAACTTACACCGGTATTTGCAGTCACCAACAGTCTGGTGAACATACAAAACACAATTAAAAAGCCATGCAACAATTTTACAGTGCTAGTCAAAGTCTTAATTCCCTAAATTCTAAATATAGAATATTAAGTTCTGCTTAAGGAGTAATCACTTTAAGGAAAAGTAACTGTGTTAAGTGCAAATTATAAGGCTTTAGTTTTTCAATATAAGGATTCAAGCTATCACCTTTCCTTCACAGAGTGGAATTGTCATAAATCAAAATATGGGTTAACTTATTCTATTTAGAGTCATCTTTTTAAAGTATATACATATATATATATAAATATAATGAGCGAAGTGTATAAAGGAATAAACATATTTCAAGTGTAATGAGGTACAACAATCACTGTAAGAGTAAGTAATGCAATGCCACAGAAATGAAGAAAACGTTCTTCGACACATTGAGAAAGTTATTTTCAAAGCCTCGCCCATTACACGTTGGAACAAGAAGTTTCCAGATATATGCCCACATTTGCATAAAAATAAATATTTTGCATCCCTGTGCTGACTTGGTACATACTTTAGAATGGATGGTAGCCCTGGCTCCGAGAGAAACAGGAACAAAAACAACGACCTGCTGAATTAGGTCAAGTCAAGCAGCCTGGAGGAGAGAGCAGATCTTTACTGAGGACGTGTCTAGTTAATCTGTGTTTTCATTAGACAGCTGATGATCCAGGGACCTCCTGGGATACAGGAGCAAATTCACTGGAGCAGCTGGTAGAAGTCAGATTTTGGCCAACCCTGTCCACTCTCACCATGCGTATTCATTGTTGAGATCGTGGCACGCCTCGACTGAGGTCTGGCACTCACTAAGTCCTGTGGGCCCAAGTGGCTCTACTGTTCCTGAAAGCTGCAAAAATCTTTCACTCTTGGAGTGTGGCTTTTTCTACCAGTCCTGTAACTCTTTTTGAAAGGTTTATTATCTGTTAATTAAGATTAGAGCACTAAAGAGAAAGACAACATAGTTATTTTGCTGAAGTTTCCGGGGCTCAGACTCCTGTGCAAGGGCCCCTTTTCTCGAGTATTTTTGCTTCCCAGGAGGGACAGCGTGTGAGCTTGAACAGGGGTCGACAAACTTTTTCTGTGACGGACAAGGGAGTAAATATTTTAGGCTTCGTGGGCCATACGGTCTCCGTCACAGCTACTCCACTCTCCCATTGTGGTGTGAAAGCAGCCCTAGACGATACATAAACAAATGAGAGTGTCTATGTTCCAATAAAACCGTAACTATAGACACTGAAATTTGAATTGTATATAATTTTTACATTTCACAAAATATTCTTGTTTTTCTTCAGCCACTTAAAAAGATAAAAATGATTCCTAGCTCGTGGGCTGTACAAAAACAGGTGGCAGGCTGGATTTGGCCCATCCGTGAGTAGAACACAATAGTATACAGAGATGAAAAATAAGAAAAATACTGCTCAACACAAGCTTCTGCTTTTTATTAAGTATTTAGTCCTGTTTTGGACTTGTTTGGCTAATTAACTCTTAAAACATGTCCTAATCTAGTTTAAACTTTAGTCCAAGGGAATTCCAATTTACTGGAGTAGTTAGTATTGAGCTGCAATTTAAAAATGTGAAACTCACCTGAAAGACTCAAATTCTAACTACCTCGCTAACCCACACTGTTGTGTTTAGATAGTTGATATAATAAAATACTTTTCATGTCCTTTGTTTTAAGATGAAATGAAAATATTAACTAAGGTTGCCCTGAATTAGAAGAAACATTGTCCCTTAGGCATCAATGAGATAGCATAATTTTACAGGGTTGAATATTTCATCATGTGGCCAGTGGACTCACCGGTTAAGGTTTTCCATTGAGCCTTCTACACTATCTTTCACATCAAAGATTGTCATCCTACATTTACCTTTTATATTCTTATTTATTTCTTAGCTCTGCTTTCTGAGACCCCATAAATATAGAAATTATTGCCCTTGCTGGAAACAAAGGGAGGAGATGGTGTCAAGACAATGAAGCCAGGAAGTTGCTTCTGTGTATATGTTTGTTGAATAAATCAAATGTAAGTTGTCAGGAACTGTGTTTTTTGCTGTTTCTAGTAATAGAACCATTTCCAGCTATATCCTTACTGAGACAAAGATAGAAAAATAGAGAAGAGATCAAATAATCTACAAAATCATCAGCCTGTTTTGAAAAATGTTTTTAACTTTACTTGCTAACCAAAAGCAAGGTGTGCCACTACTTATCCAGGCTAAGATAATCATACACGACCTCTCCGTGCCCCTGCTTCTCAGTTCTTGGCATGTATTACACACCTGAGGATTGTTCTTAAATGAACAAACTGTAATTTCAGATTTAGTTTTGCTGTAATAACTGTTTGTGATTTTGTACTTGGACCCTACTTCTCGGGGGATTTCCCTCTTCTCCAGAAATATCATTCTGGTTACCCTTTGTGTCTTCATCAAAACTTCATTTGAGCACTGAATGCAGTTTCCGGGATAGAGAAAGGGCCGTATAATTATTATCTCCAAACTCTGCTTATCTGTCTAGCCATTCTGTTAAATGCATGGGAGGTCAGTCATTTAAGCTGACATTGGTTTAATGCATACTTTTATCAGATATGTACTACAAAAGAGGGACCAAGATGTGCATGTTAATTCTAACAACAAAGATATTGGAAGTATTTTTAAGATGACTAAGTTTTAAAAGAAACTTTCAGATCCTGTAATTCAGTAAGTTACCTACAGCCTGTGTGTGTGTGTGTGTATATATGTATGTATATATTTTATATATATATAATAGTACCCATTTTATATAACAATTGGAGTACACACTTTAAAACCTAATATCCTCTTGAATATAGAGTTCTTACAACTTTATGAGATACCAGTAACAACACTTATCTCGTGCAGAAAGGAAACCAACTCATAGATATACCAAGCCATTTTCACAAGATCACAAAGTTAGTAGGTTCCAATGCCAATAGTAACATAGGCAGTCTGATTTCAGGGTCATCATCCTAAACCAGGAATAAGCCCCCTATGGTGGGATTGCTTTAATTTATGTGATATTAAAATCAATAAAAATTACAACTAGAATTACATATAAAATGCTGACATTTTTATATATAAAAATCAGTGAAAGGGAATAAAGGGGAAAGGAGAGAAAATGAGTGAAAGTATCAGTGAGGGTGACAAAACAGGAGACACCTAACTCTGGGAAATGAACAAGAGGTAGTGTATTGGGAAGTGGGCGGGGGGGGGAGGGGGTTGGGGTGACCAGGTGATGGGCACTGAGCGGGGCACTTGGCGGGATGAGCACTGGGTATTATGCTATATGTTGGCAAATTGAACTCCAATAAAAAATAAAAATAAAAATATAAACAAACAAACAAGCAAGCAAGCCGACATAGTAAAAACAAAAGCAAAAACTCTTTGGTTTTCTGCTGAATTTCTTCATTAAGTACAGAATACGTTATGAGGATATGATGAAATAATTCAAGCATAAAATATTTATCAAGTACCTACTATGATGCAGGGTTGGCCCAGATACTTTAGACACATTAATGAACAAAAGAGACAAGGATCCCTCTCTTACTGAGGAGCTTATAGTCTAATTACAGTTTTCTTTAAACTTGTAATCCTGTTCAAACTTTGCCCTAGGTTGGACAACTTTTTAAAAATTTATAGTAAACATAACAAAAATACAAGTATAATCATTTTACTAAAATGTTTTGACATCCAAATTCTGAGGCAAATGAGGCTGTATTCCCTGCTTTAATCATCATCATAGTATCTTCTAGTGATACTTTCCTTCTTCATTTTTCTTAAATGATAGTTGTTAACCATTACAGTTTATTATCAACTATGGGTGCCTTCAGCAAGTCTGTCCAACCAGAGCCAGTGTTCTAACCATGATCATTTGGCCTGCAAGAAGTAAAGCCTATCCCTGGCAAAGAAGACTGAAAATAATTATTTCTATTGCCAGCCCTTCTTGGAAACTCTAAGGTTAATATTCATTTCACTCCTATAATTATTTTACTTAATCCATCACTTTCAAAGTTACAGTGTAAAAAGCGTATTTTCTCTTTACTAACATTTTGATATATTTCAAGATTTCTTAAAGTAAAAAATATTTATAATAGAGCAAAGCTAATGTTTAAAGGAATTGCTTTAAGATATGGAAAATGAAAAAAATGGAAAATGTACTTTTAGAATAACTCATATAATCCTTAATAATAGTGCTTATGAAATAGAAGATTATCAACGCAAGAAGCCCACAGGTTTGCATTTCAAGAAAAACTTTACAGCAATCTACACACACACACACACAAAGAAACAAACGATATTAAGACACTGTAAGTCTCATTTGGAATATTTGAACTTTTTGTGTGACTTACAATTTAAGATATGGAGGCGAATATGCCAAAGGAGTCAGTACGTCACATGCAGAGAAGCACTGACTTTGAAATCCAACAGACTAGCTTTGAATTTTGACTCTGCAACTCTCCAACAGGGAGGTCTGGCTTCTGAGGAGCAGTTTCATTAAAGAGAAGAGGGATAATGATACCCATGTAAATAAAGCACTTGGCATATAGAAGTATTTACTCTGTGGTAGATACTATAATTATTAATCACAAGAGTGCTGGATTTAAGAAAGATAAAAATGCTACAAAGGCACAGAAATGCTCAGCCAAGAACTTAACGTTTTATGTGGTTAAGGAATCTGACTGAGAGGGACAAATGGAGATAACAAGAGGATTCAAACTATGGCTGAACCTCTGACTATGTGAAGGGAATCAAATAGTAGCCTTGTGAAAAACAACTTTGGGTCAAGTACTGTTAGGAACCTTCCCATATGTTCTTGCAGGTAATTCCTCTAGATGCAACTGAGTCTCATAGCTATTTAATGAGAAATACCAGAGGAGATGAGCTGAAAAGCTCAGGCACCTGATGTGCAGCTGTTAACACAGAACAAGGGATGTGCACTGCAGAATCGTTAACGGGGCAACAAGTTTTATTTTGGAGAAAAGTAGATAGTTTAAATTAGAGTACAGTTTTAACTTATCAAGAAGGTTTATTTTCAACTTTATGTTTCTGAGGGGACAAAGGCTGGTCTAACACACAAATATCTTGAACGGCCCTGTCTTCAATGTAACGTGAGAATATATGCAGAATTTCCTTGCAGCCCACTTCTATATGTATGTTTTTAAAACAAGTCTTGGGCATAAAAAATGCCAACAAAATGCATTCCTTGAAAAATCAAGTTTTAATGGATTGTGTATGAAAAGCCTGTCAGAGCACTGTTCCTCGAATATCATTCACAGTAACACACAACCTTTACTTTTGAAATTATCTAACACTCACCACGTTTGTCATTTACAATAAAGGTGCTTTTCTGTTTTAAATTATTTTATTTTGAAATTATGGAAAATGGAAAATAAAATGAAAAATAAAAAAATTGAATTAAGAACCAAATTCCACTTTTATTATGTAGAATTATCTCCTTGCAATTTTTATTACAAATATTAAGAGGCAACTGTTGGTCATCAGTATGTTCTACTTCCTGAGCAATAGGAAAATTGGCAAAGATTTTGTTTGTGCAGATACATTTAATTTTCTTAATTTAGACATTTGGAAATGATGACAAAATTGGACTTTTGGGTGTATACTTTTTTCTTGTACGAATTTAAGTAGAGGTAATATGCAAATATTTTTATTTTCTTTTGTCATAATGATTTATATAATTTTCAGTATTGAAATCCTGTAATTCATCTTTTGCTTGTCAAAATATATACTCAGATAAGACTCACTTTAAAAAATGCATACTTGCTTTAATTTAGTTTCAAATTTACAGGGTGTTTTGTTGTGTGTGGGGGGTTGTTTAAAAGCCGTGTTTCACATCTTTGTAACACACAACAACTAATTTTTTCTTTTGTTGCATTAACTACCCATGTGTTTTGGGTTCAAGGAGGAAGCATAAAGGAAAAGGCTTGTTTCTGTGGCAATTTATAGAAGGTAAAAAGTAAGGATTTTACATGCACACCCTCTTTCCATCAAGAAATTGTTGCAGGTAATTTCACAATTCTTTCTGGAGAGAGACAATCAGGAATATACAACTGCTTAGCATGCATATATATGCAGTACATATATATATATATATATAAATCAAGTATGTATATATATTCAATTTTGCACATTTTTAATAATATAAAATATTAAAGATAAAGAGTTCTGGTCACAGTTCTAAACTATCTGAATAGTTTACAGTTCAGGAAAACTCCGGGGGATTCTTAGGTTGGTGCATAACTTTAGTAGCAGGGTACTTCCAGGATACTCTGAACTTCAGCAGACATGGAGGAGAGCAAAGGGAAGGTAAAGATGGTTCATCATTCTCATGTTAAACCTTCAAAAGTCACCCCAACATCACAAGAGACTTGACAGATCCTGAATCAATTTCTGAGACATTGTTTAGTTTCCATTCCTTTTCTTTTTAGATTTCATAGGTTTTGGGATTTTTTTTTTTTTATTGGGGCACAGGACTTGGGAAGCACAACACAGA
This sequence comes from Canis lupus dingo, assembly GCF_003254725.2. Taxonomy (NCBI): domain Eukaryota; kingdom Metazoa; phylum Chordata; class Mammalia; order Carnivora; family Canidae; genus Canis; species Canis lupus. The sequence continues at coordinate 16,521,729 of NC_064245.1, read as the reverse complement.
GTGTGAAATGCTATATTGTCTTTTTTAAAATGTTCAGACTTGTAAGACTGATATAAGAATAAAACTTATTTTTTCCACCAACAATAAATTTATTCTATTCCTTTATAAAGAAATCAAGTAGGATTATGAAACAGAGGATAAGAATTATAATACATATATTATTATAAAGAACATCTTTGAAGGTAAATTAAAATTATCTATTGCGTAGTCCATAAATATTATTGAATGAGTAAGAACTTGGTGTGTGTTCTGGATGTATATCTAATCTAGGGGAAAAATGGAACTGATAACCCCAATTTTTTTAGGACTATTCCAAACATGAGATGCAATATACTTCCAAAACAATACTTAAAAAAAAAGAAAGAAAAAGAAAAAAAGAGAAACAAAGTATATTCTCCAGAGACAACTAAGGAACAGACAAATAATATGTAGGAAGACATAACTTTTCTAATGCTGATTCAAAAATAGGAACCATAAATAATAGAACTCTGTTGACCGCTTTAGTTTGTAAATTACAAGAGCCATACAAAAACAGAAAAAGCCGTAGTAAAGACTGATATAAGTATTCAAAATGTACATAAGGCTTAAAATGGTTTTGCATAGCAGCAAAGAACAAAATGAAATAGTTTTCTATTTAAGACGGTTTCCTTTTCATATTTAAACATATAATTTTAAATAAAACTTATTTAATAGGTGGCTATCAGGCTGTATCAAAAAGCAAAATACTTTACAATCGAGCGTATTCTTCTACCAGCATTTCTATATTCTGAATCTTCCTGATTTAATATTTCTGGAGCTTCAGTAATGCTAAAGTGGTCCTTCTTGGTAAGTACATCACCACAGAAATGTAATATATGTGTTCCTTATCATTTCCTGCATTATGTGTGTGGGTTGTGGTTGTTGCTTGAGTTCCCATGACTATTGGGGGAGGAAGTTGGGTATAATTCCTGGCAGCATACTAGTTTATCCATTACATTAAAGAGCAGTTCATATTTCAAAACGTTTTTCTGAGATCATTACAAAAATAAAAAACAAATGGCAGGGTTATCAGCTCTCATTACCAATTGCCGAGCAAATGTTTAAAAAAAAAAAAAAACACTAAAAATAGTCACAGGAAGCCATAATTTTTATGACAAATTGTTAGGCAGCTTACTTAGTGTGCTAAGTAATATAGTTTTGATCAAAGATAAACAGTTTAAAAAGTTACATTTGTGTGGTGGGGGGTAGGGGGGAGAGGAAATGGCTGTTCCCTGAAGGCTGATGTACCTTGTAAAACAATCTGTCTTCAAACCAAAATGAAAGAGAGCCAAAACCAGCTCTGAATTACATGACAAGACCCTGGAGATGCTGTTCATGACACAAAATTTGCTACAGCGGTTTGCAGAAGTCTCATTTTGTGGGTCAGATTAGGCACTTTTTTTTGTTTGTTTGTTTTCAAATTATATTGCATGACATTGGTTGTAAGTTCTTTCCTAATTTCTGTCACCCTGTCTACGTAAAAAGCACAATGTCTACTTCCAACAAACTGAAACATTGCCCCCCTTGCTGTTTCAAAACTGTGACTGATGAAAGAGCTTCTGCACTCTGGCTCTGGAACAAGTAAGGTGCTTATTAGAAAATGGCCCTTTTATACGGTGCATCCAACTATAACATCGGAAGGCTGGACTTGTAACGACTTTATAGAGAAAGTACCCAAGAGTACACGGTGAGCTGATCAGCAAAATGCCAACTCCAAGCTGCAATGAGGCAGTGATTTCAAATGACCCATTTTGGCACATTTTATTTTAAGGATTTAATCCTATAGCACCTACATAGTCTTTGCTAAAGTTAATAAAACTTCTCTTACGAGCTCAAGAGTTCTGCTCACAAAACACTTTTTTACTAGATGTGTCCAAAACTCAAGTTTTTAGTTTTAACTGAGGTCATTTTCAGGCATTGAAGACTAACAAGTGAAGCTTCCTTTTTTTTTTTTTTTTTTAATTTGGGAAAAAAGATATCATTATGCCTTAGGAAGTATTATATTTTTGTAATCATCTGCAATGCTCATTAGTCTTATTATATCTGAAGCACTTGTATTTGTTGAAGTAGAAGCAGCTGAGATAAAAGAAATTTGAAAGTGAAATCATTACACATTTGAGTCAGTGCCTTTTTCAGACTGGAAGCCTGCTCTATTACTCTTAATGAGCCGATGCCCCAAACACTGAAAATGCATTCGTATTTCTTAACCTCTTTTGAACCTCTGATTTCAAACCGTAGTGTGCTTTCATGAGGGGGGGGAAAAAAGGCATCTATGCTCATTTTTAACTGTCTTCTTCATTTTGGGCAACAATAGTCAATGTTTTCAAACTACTTGGTAGTAACAATTAGCCAGGTCTAAAAGTGTAAAAAGCACATTGGTTAGAATTCTAAAGGAAAATCTATTTTTAAGTATTTTTATTTATTTTAGGATTAACTGTATGTAACCTAACCCATATGTACCTATTAGGCATAGGTGTTTAAAACTCAGAAATATTGATATGTTCAAATTAAAATTTGTTGTAGTAAAAGTATATACAACTAAAAATGGGTACAAACTGGGGAAAGCTTGATAAGACTATTGAGTTATGCCAACATTAACATCCTGATTTGATACCAACCTAGAGTTTACCATTGGCAGAAAGTAGGTAAAATCTACACAGGATCTGTCAACTATTTCTTTTAATGTGGGGAATACTCTGGGATTCATTTGGGAAAATCATATGTGCATCTATACTTAAAAAATTTCAACAAAAAAAAACCAAAATGCTACATCATTATTATTTTATCTATTTACGCCTTCTAATTTTACATAAGGGATAGGCATCTTTTTTTTTTCAATCTATGCTCTAGGCATTTTAACAAAATATATAAAAAAAATACATCCTAATTTAATGTTAGTTGTACTCATATGAGGAAACTTTCTAAGATAATGTAATCTTAATTTAGAAGGAAAGAGAAAAAAGTAGAGAGACAAATTGAGAAGGAATGAGATTCAATTTTTGAAAACAGAAAATTTCCCAGATACATTTTTATTGCATGTAATAAAATCATTGTTTTAAATCACTAAAAGCTACATGTTGGTGTTGATTTTGTTTTAAGATAATGCAATCCAGCTTTATATCCTATTTTGTAAATCAAAAGAAACAAGGGACAGGGGAATGCTTATACTATAGATCTAGAGTTGGAGGAAAGCATCATTCTTAATTAAGAAGTACTAAAGTGATATATAGTGCTGTAGGAAAAGCACGAGATCAGAAGAAATGAAAACATTTATGTTTTAATAGTTTCCTTTTGGTGACCTTAACTATGCTAATTTGCCTTTAGTAAATTATGACAAAGACTGTCAACTTAAATGGTCAACACGCTCATTATTTAAACAATACCGTTTTTGCGGTAATAATCTTGGACGTGTTTAAGATATAACTCGTTTTGTGAAAGTTATAGTCTAATAAGCTCCACTCAGGTCCCCAGAGCCTATGTTTCTCGGCTAGCTTCTGGAGCGAGCAGGGGGGATGGCATTGAAGTTCCAGACACACAATGTTGAACCACAGGCAAACTATAGGAACTTCACAATCACACAATCTACTGTGATTAAGCGATAAAATTTTGATTAATTCACTTAAAATGCTCAAACAAGCTATGCATCTAAGCAGAAGATGCAGAAGCCATCATATTTCCACGTGCTCTGAGGTTCAGGTCTATTACAGAAAAATGAAGCAAAATGATATGACGTCCCAACTCCTACGGTAAAGACTAATTTCCTCTTACCACAAAGACGATTGTTGTATCTATAGTAAATCTACACAGGTTGATATTTCAGTACAATGTCAGAGAAACGAGCCAAAGAATTGCCTTTGTGGGTGGGCATTAACGGTGAGTCACTGCAGTTGGAATTTTTTTTTTTTTTTTTTTTTTTTTTTTTTTTACTATTTCACATTGATGTTTACTTATATCTAAGCTCCTTCAGAGATTTCAAAGCATCAGACCACCAAGATGCCTGGGTGCGTTTTCCTGGAAAATTACTAAGGAAACAAAATTGCAAATCAAGGAAACTTTATTAATTCTTTGCAATTTGTGCCTGCACTTAGCCAAAACAGTAGGCAAAAATGTGAAAAAAAAAATCCAAATGCTATGCAAAACCCAATATCCAGATGTTTTGAAGGTTTGATGTTGTCCGATTTACAGCTATTGCAATTGCCAATGTTTTCAAAAGTCTTATAAAATGTGCACTTTTTTTAATTTTCATTTGTTTATATTGCCTTATATAATTTCCAAAAAGTGTCATTAAAATTACTGAAGAGACAGAAAAAAAAAAAACTAATATTTTTCTTGTTCTAAGTAAGTTTATATTTAGGATTACTTATCCTAGTATCCATCTTATAGATTACTTTTCCAAATGATGACATATATTAAAAGAAAGTAAGTGTCAGATTTGACCTCATCTTCCGGTACAGATGATGATAATGTAGACTAAATGCTCTGAGGCAACCGGAGTTCATTTTAACAAGGTCTGAAGATGCACTAAAAAAGTTAACTTCTTAAGAGCAAATTTTTTTCTCCTTCTCCAAAAACATCGATGAAAATAAAATGAATTTCACTGAAATAAAGGTGAAAAAATGTACAAAACACATACTTCTATATGAGAGTTATGTAGGTCTCTTAATTTTCGTTCAAAAATCACCAGTTCAACAGCAGACCTAAACATTGGCAGTAATGAAATTCTATTGTTTCCTATTTTTCTGATTCCACATAAAAAACTCACACATACACTTTTTTATACTTTGTTACTCAAAAGTTATACTTGCCAAAGCAGAACATTATATTTTACTTAGTAGTTTGTTAATTCATCATTTTAAATATTTAGATACATGAAGTGTGGGCCTCCATTGTTACTCCTGCTCTAGGCAACCTTCCAGTTAGGTGAGACTGTCCAGACCTGTTCTCTTATAAAGAGATAAGCTTATTTCCTTCAAGAAACTTCCTCACAACTATGAGGCTACTCAGGCTGAGTTGACTCCTGCCCTTTCTTTCCTCCCATTTCTACGGCTTTCTTTGATGATGCCCTCTAAATTTCAGTGATCTGTTTATACCTCACTCCTCCTGACTGAACTATCTGGAGATATACATTTCTCATTTACCTTTAGAATTCTGAGGCGCAATAGCAATAGTGCATGGATTACTTCACTGCTCCAGAAAATATATGTTCAGTTTTTATATTGAAATTGCTAATGAAAAACATCTATCAGAACGTGGGTACATATTTCAGATATTCATTTAATACATATTAAAATAGATTACCTTGATTTTTTGACTTGCAAATTTTTGGCCTCCTCATGAAATTTGTTTTTCTACTTATCAATACCTATAAACCACCCACAGAAAGAGTAATTAACATATTAATTTTTTGTCTTTGCCGGGTATTGGGATTTTTTTTTTTTTAGTAGTGACACATGTAAAGACATTAAACATATTATTTTGGTTTGAGATATATCTCCTCAAAAATGTTTAAGTTTTAATCTCCAGTACCTGTGGATGTGACCTTATTTGGGAGTAGGGTCTTGGCAGATGATATAGTTAAGATGAGGTCATTAAGGTGGCCCCTAACCCAATGACTGTGTCCTTAGATAAGGGGGGAGTTACACACACACGGAAAACACTATGTACATATGAGGATATATATGGGAGATGCATTTAAGCTCAAAAATGCCAAAAATTACCAGAAAACTACCAGTAGCTGGAGAGAGGCATGGAACAGATACTCCCTGACAGCCCTTAGAAGTAACCAGGCTTGCTGACCCTTTGATCTCAGACTTCTAACCCCCAGAACAGTAGGATAGTACATTTCTGTTGTTTCCTCCTTCAGTTTGTGAAGGGCAACCCTAGTAAAGTCAGGTATCTCTATGTATTGCTGAAGGAGAATATTCTCAGAACTAATTATTTGGGGACAAGATGAATAATCAGTGACTACAACGTGTATAAGTTTTGAAAGAATCCCTAGAATGAACCATTGGGAACTTACAAAAGGAAAAATACAATTTGGGATGAAGGCCCTATGCAAAAGCAGACATCCTAGTGAGAATGAGGCCAGGTGGGTTTTTATGAGTGGCTTTAGCACGGATTGGGGTAGCATGAAATAAAGGCAGGGAAAAGGGTATAGAAGATCCTAAAGTTTCTAATTGTGTTCTTTTATTCTCTCTTCACTGCCCACCATTTGCTTTTTCCTAACATGATACCTGCCAGAGAGATCATATGAGCAAGCATCTCTGCTTCTAAATTAGACCAGGAGAAAAAAAAAAAAAAAAAAAAAAGGAAAAAAAAAAGATTCCTGGTTTGCTTTCCTGTGAAGATTTAAGATAAAATGTTAAGAGCAAGCACACTGATGATAGAAAGGTTAGACTTAGATTTTATGTTTTTTAAAAAGGAATTTTTTAAAACATATTGTGTGTGAAGAGATGTAGCAGGGTACTAATAGTGAAGGTCTTTTAAAAATCAATAATTGGTGTTAGTAATAAGACCTGTGCTGACAACCAGCTGTGAAACTGTCCTCATTCCTGCAGTGCAGAAGGGGAAAGGAACCAGCTGATGATTACCAACTCCAAGTATTGCTTGCAGTCAAAGCTTCATTAAAGAAATTAGTAAAATACCCTTTTTGCCTTAAAATAGGTGTCCCAGTATTGAAAGAGGATCTATATAAAGAGTTCAGAATAGAACTGCTGCAAACTGTTCAAATCAAGAGTATTTCCCAGTTGGGCTACCGGCCTACATTGTAGAACTTAGTCTTTAGTCAAAAGCTCTTCTTCTCCCAATTAAAGAAAAAAAGGTTGGGATGCCCACAGGCCTTTGCAGCATGTTTGGTGTGACTTTTAACCCCTCATTCCACCTTCTGAATATGCCTCTTCTTTATGCCACCACCTGATACAGGAGCAAAATCTAGTCTCTACCTCAAATTAGGCTACTGGCACCTCTTTCACAATTCTAAAAGTCAAGGTTGAAATTCACTGTTGGTCCTTGCTTGTCTCCTATACAAGCTGCCTGGGAAAATCTAGCCATTTTTATTCAAATCAAAAGGGCAACATTTGTTATTAAGTTACTAAAAAATGTGGAACTGATTCCATTTCTTACCAGCGCATTCCTGCAAGCCTGATATTCTACACATATTATTTTGCTGAGGAAATACGTATAACCACTGAATAGGAGTCTTAGATTTTCAGCTTTGACTTTCAGCTACAGCTCACTTGCACAACACGACCTTACAAAATCCCTTAAATCTCCAAGAGCCCATTTCTCATTTTCTTCTGTGCTCCCATGGAGCTGATCCAATGGTTTTTAAGGGAGCTCTGAGCTTGGACAGGCTCTGAAGGGCATGGGGCAAGGCAAGAAATGGGCCCTGTGTTCCCTGCTTATTGTCTGGAAAATAGGTATGATAATATCAGCTTCACAGGGGTCCCATTGCAATTAATGTTTGGAAAATGTTTTGAAATCCCAGAGTTTAAAAAGGCAGTGTCAATGGCAGTTACTTAAGCGTCATATTTCCAAACACCAGTCAGATGACTTCAGGACACTTTTTGTAAGTATGTGTGATACAAAGGCAATTACACTACCTAGAAGCATAAACTGATAGGGAGGTTTTATGGTGTTTTAAAAACTTCCTCAGTAGTATCTGAAACCTGGAGCATCTAGCTCAAGGCTGAATCTGAGTTTGGTAGAGACATCCTAGCACTTACACACCAAACAGATGAATCTATGGGAAGGGTACTTTGCTTTGTTGATTCTAAGTTCTACAGTTATCAGAAGGTGATAATACTTTGCTCTGCTTTGGGTCTCAGATTTGAAGAGGAAGTCAGGCAAACAGTGGAAAATAAAAGATGGAATAAAAAGAACCTCAGATTACATTCTGTGTGGGTGGAAAAAGTTTTATGCCAATGGCCACACAGAACATCCTGTAAAACATTCGTAATTTTGGGCTTTGATAACTTTACACTGTTCATACCCAACAAATTTGTCCCATGTGACTATTCATGAGTCCATCACCCTGGAATTAAAAGTTGAATCCCCAATGTTTTTAAGCAAATTATAAAAACTGACATTAGAAATCTTTGAGTATGCAAATACTCAAAATACTCGAATTTAAAATGGGGAAAATAAATGGAGAACAAATCCATTTTTATAGATAAATCTATCATTTGCGTTAGTTATATAACTTCCTGAGCTACCAAGGGTTGTGATTTACTTGGTACAAAATATAATTGAGGAGTTCACTCACACATGCAATCTATTCCATGAAACAGAATCACTACCAGGAATGCTGAGTACATGGTAAAAGCTATCTTTGGAGAGAGACCTATCAATGCTTCACTTCTTGGAAATGTTCAAACTACGTATCTTTCATGCATCATTGTAATTTCTGTTCTTTTCTTTTTGCTTTATTTGCAGTTTATTTAATATTTGAAAATACTTTTTGTATCAATTAGCAAATTAGCAGTGTATCTGGGTGGAAAAGCCCCATCTGAGTTACTGAGTTACAAAGTGAATTGTTCTGCAGCTGCAAAATCAAGTGCCTCAGCTGAGTTAATGCTTTTCATTTCTTTTGCATGTGTCAGCATTAATGGAGGCAAGCTTCTATGAAGCCTTGCGTGTGAAGATGGTGCTGAGCAGACTAGATTCAATTCTGTTAAATGCTTTTTGCTTTTTCTTTCTTTCTTTCTTTCTTTTTTTTTGGGGGGGGGGGAGGATAAGGCACAAAAGGAGACTTCAAATCAGGCTGAACTTCAAGCAAAAGTTAATGCTATTCTCTTTTGGGTTCAACCACCCACTTTGCTTAAGGTCACTAGTTGAGGCTAATGCAGCTCAGAGGGGCTGCAGTAAACTTGGCATCTCCTTGATTAGGCTCCCTGCTGATCTAATACACATACTAGCTCACTTGCCAAGTCAAATAACACATTTAGTGAATTGGAAATAAGATTTAAGTGGGCCAGCACAATGCGGCTTGCCCTCTCATCTTTTTACCGAATCCTTCTCTTTGTACGCAGGGCTGTGAAAACTGCTCTTGTTAGAGGACTTAATCTTCATTTTTTTCCTGTAGATTATTTGGAAACAGGTCAATTGAATGTTGGAGCTGCTAACTCCTCCCACTAAAGAAAGAACCCGCTTGTGGCATACTGATTGCATCATTTACATGAAAGACTCCTATTATTAAAGAGAAAATACTACAGTCTAAGGGTCTGTTTGAATTTAAAAAAAATCCTGATATTAAATGCACCCCCTTTTAACAATGTGTTTATTTCTTTGTCTTACAGGCTCTTTTCTAAAGTGTGCTTTGTATTAACTGCTGGCGAGTAATAGATGGGGATGATCACATCAGTATATATTCATCTCCCCTGGCTCTTCTGCTGCAGTTAATTCTTAAATACAGTAGGTTATAATAGGGTGACATTTCTATAGTGCCTTTCATAAGAGCAATCTACAGCATGTCACATAATGTTTGACTTTGAACTATTCAGTTTCTTGGTGACACAAATCTCAGGGTAAATTTATGCCTCCGTGGTTTGTTTCTTTAAAAAAAAATATGAGTCATTGTATTTGTTATACTTTGAAATTTATCATAGATTCACCATCGATTATCAAGCTACCCATGCCATAATAATCTGTAACTGTCCTTATCTGTGTTAGATGTGCAGGGTTATGATGTGTGTGGACTTTTTATGATCTACTTATCTCTTCTGGTCATAGAGATTTATGTGTATCTCTTTTCTGACTAAATCTGAAATCAGAGCTTGCATTCTGAAGAAATAAAATCTATCTATGTAAAATCCAAGTACTTTTCTCTGACATCTGAAAGTTGAGAACAAGAATATTCTCCAAAATAGACATTCAGTTTGCCACCTTTACAGAACAAAACTACAGGAGTTACATCTTGTACTATGAAATTAAATTAAATAACCCCAGTATGAGTTGGGGGCTTATAATAGACTTCAGGTTTCGAGGCCACTGTTTTATTATCTAGAATATACGTATTTGCAACAGTTGTTTCTGAATCGAAAAGATTTATTAACCTAAACTAGCTTCGCTATGAGGTGTGAAATATAGGGTTTAGATGTTTAATCATTACAATTCACCCCAAAATAAAGACCAGATCTCTCTCCTGCATACCTTCAGTTTGTGAAACAGTATTAGTATTAAGGAACTTATTTAGCATTTAAACCCAGACTTTCACTTTTCCACTTGAGAGTTTCACAGTATAGTGTCAATTCTAAGGAACTAAACAAGGATGAGGTCACTGTTATATTTATTACCTCTTTCGCTTTATTATGCTCTTGTTTTGGCTGTTTTTGGACACCAATAATGTCAAAATTCATCTTTAATGGAAAAAGCAGAGAAACTGAAAGGATTGTAAATTCTAAGACTATGATTAAGCATTAAATAATTATGAAGAATAAGACGATCCTTGAGAGCCTGGGTTTTGTCTTTTCTGTTGCTAAGAATTATATTGTTTTTAAATACCTGAGCTACAGATAGATGGCATCTAACCTCAAGGTAAGATTTGATAACAGTAAAGACATTTTTACTTCACTATAGTCTGTGAGAGAAAATTTAAGTGGCATGTTAATGTTCTACGGGCCAAAAAAGGTATTCCTCCCAGCTCATGATTTTTCTTGTGCTTTCTTTTAACCACTTAGAGCAACTTTGGGACACCGAGATATCAGTAACGAATGCAAGTGTGTGATTAAAGTTTTCAGATACCTGCCACAACTGCCCTTTTTGGATATCTGGGAAAAAAACGCATCTTCTGTTAGTGTTCAGATGTTCATAGAGGAGGTTTTAAACTATTTAATGAGAATGTTGGGAAAGAGATTTGTGAATAAGATTAAAATAAAAGGCAGCTAATATGTTTTGAATAGAAGTAACCATTAGCATTTCAGCCATTCCTTTCTCACTAACCAATATATGCCAACATGACACCTGTTTAATTCTTAGCATTCAAACAAAACTTATTAGGTATATAGATATATTTGGTGTGTTGTCTCTTTCAGTTTCTTACATTTTTAAAGATAATTATCACTAAGTAAAAATATGTAATATCACCGTAATTTGTTTTTAGTTTACAATTGGTGCCACTGCAGGCAAGAAACTAATTGCAAACTTGACTTCCTTTAATGCGTCAGTTTAGTTCAATATTTAACCCAAATTTAACTCCTCTTTCTTTTTCTAGCACCTAAGAATTACTCTCTTGACTCTAGATTGGAAAGGACTATTTCAGTTTTATATGTCTGCATAATTTTTCATTCTCCCCAGGGGCAAAGTATGAAGTCATATTTTATAATTGACATATATGGCATTGTGCACACGGGAATGACATCAGGAGACTGTATGTGACCTACATCTTTCTGGAGAGAACAAGGACCAGTAAGGGTACATTTTTCTTAAGTAATTCTGAGTCACTGGTAGCAAAAGAGCCAGGACTGAGCATTACAATCTCTCAAATGCAAATTCACAGGAGCAATTGGGAATTGCCTATTTTCCCCACCCTCATCAGATTTGTATATGCAAACCTAATAGGAAATTGCTAAAGATAGTATACTCTACTACCTATACAGACAACTGGTAAAAATGACACCCCAGTTATTAGTATAGTTACTGACAGTATCAAAAGATAGGCTAATAAAAATAGGTGCCGACTGTAAGGTTAATAATTCTTTATTCTAGCCATGATACTTTAATTCCTTTAATTTACATAAAGCCAAAAGCAATAAATGGTGAAATTCTTATGCTCAGAATAACCCTTCTAAATTACAGCTAGAAAGTGCAGGCAATATATTCATACAAAGACTACTTTCTTTCCAGGTTTGTAACTAACTTCGAAAGTTAAAGATCTTTCCAAATCTGTTAGGTCAATCTTTATTTTCACCATTAAACTGGAAATGCAACACATTTTTTTTTTTATCTCATGGAAATGAAATTCCTTTTCCACCTTCAGTTCCTTTTCACTGTATGTCAAGATCACCAAATAGGCATCTTGATGTAAGGACAGGTTTCACTTTCATTATAAATGTTAACTCTTACTCAAAATATATTAGTCAATTTATAGAAACGAAAAATGGAATAAAAGGTGTATTTGTAGGTATTTGAAAGTTAAGATTTACAAGTATTTGAAGAAATTAAACTTTAGTCCTCCATTCTATCAACACTTGCTGAATGGTCATTATGATCAAGATACTGCCCCTATCCAGTTTCTCACATTAAGGCATATAATTGCCAGGTATGTATAAAGCAAAACCTGCTTGATTGCAGTGACCATGTCTTATTTTTTAACCTACACATCATCCACATTAAGCAGCTCATCTCTAGGAATTATTCAATAAATAGGTATGCAATGGAGAAACAAACATTACTCCCCGAGTACGTGAAGTTTGCTTTAAAGCTATTCACAATTACTCATCTGTTAGAAAAAGCAGCACAAAAGTACTTGAATGGAAACCTATAAATGAAAGAAAAAAAAAAAAGGTCCCAAATAATTGGATTAAAGAAAGTTTTTAAAGTTAATTTCAGGTGAAACTTAGGAAAAACCACCACCACAACCTTTCACTAATTGTAAAAATAGGTTAAATGTATTATCAAACCATTGCATTTCTTATTTGCATAAGGAAAACTGTTCAGAGAAGTTTCCTCTTTAACTCATTACTTTTTAAACCTAGAGCTATGAAATACATATTATTTGGGAAAAGGATCAAATAATAATAACCCATACCACTATCAAGCAATAATCCATGCAACAACGATCATTTTCCATTTAACTCCATAATATCACTTTTCAAGAGAATTCAGGGTGCCCATTTATCAAATTTTCCAAGAAATAACAGGAATGTTACATTCCTTAACACAGATTATCAGAATGGAGAATTGAGCATGCTTCCTTGTGTATTCAATTCTACCTCTGAAATGGGCTTTGACATTTAAAACTGTTTCAACTACTCAGAACTCAGTAAATGCATATATTCCATCAATCCCAATATCCAGTTTTTACTATCATCTGTTCTAGGAGAAATCGTGCCAAAAATCTGTATCATGCTGAGAGTTCCACTTTAATACAAACTACATACCACACTCATTTTTCGTCAAATAGCATAACTGGCTAAAACCTGGTAATATCTTGAAAAGGATATAGCATAGGCAGCAATAGAATTATAATTCTTTCTGTGCAAAGGAATGACCTTCTTTACTCACTAATGGAAATACTTTATGTCCTAACACTTCACCCTATTATAAATGCACTTCTTTCCTTTTTCTCTTTCCATCTATTCATACATGGATAATACAAATGCTATCAACAATATGAACTCCTCTCAATTTACAACCCTGTAAAAATGTTCTTGCATTTCTTATTATCTGAGTTGATGGACTAATTAGAAACAGTCAAGGTTATATCTAGGTGTGCTGATAAAAAATGTTTCTAATTGGCCCTGAGACTGAAGATAATTCAATTACAAATCTTTTCCATTTGATTCATTCTTTTCTTCCTCAGAAAGGATTATGTTGATAGGATTCAGGTAATGGAACTTGGTGGCTTAGGAGAAGCATTAAAACATCCTTCCAGCTTTCAACTAATGTGATTAAATTTTATGAAGTTTGTTTTTCTTCTTAAAATCTTACTGAGGTCAAGTGCTCATGTGATTCCCTTAGAGCAGGGTTGAGAAGTTGGGTGAGTTGAAGAGGCGTTACTAATCTCTTAAAATGTGCTCATTAAAGTCCTAAAAAGATTTGAAATACTCATTTCCCCATATTACAATACCTAAGTTAATAAATGAAAATACACAATTCTTTTCAATTAAGTCTTCATTAAGGATCTTTGACTGAAATGCTACTACACAGTACCTCCAGAATACATATGTATAGTGGTTTAATGGCAAAAATAATTAAGGAAAAAATAAAAACTTGGTTTTAAATCTTTGCATGGTCTCTAACCTAAACATTTTCCTGAATAGTTACCAAGCCCATAAAAATAAAATGCATTTATTTTCTGTTGCTTGTAAGGCCAGGTTAGCAGCAGAGATTTAACATTACCTTTAATTCCACATAGATATTCAAAATTTGGCATAAGTATTAAGCGATACACATCGTCCAATATTTCTATTTTTGTGTGCAAAGAGCTTGAATTGCATGGTATCTTCTTTCCCCTTGAAAGATGAAAAAACAATGTATTAGGTTATAACGGGAACGTTTTAAGATTTAGTATCCAGAAATTAAATGTATCATGAAACGATAGGTGGAGTTTAATGTACACCCTATCAGTGTGGGTCAGTGACCTGGAACATTTTCAGGATTAGTATGAATAGAAAGTATTCCCTTCTATTTTCTCTCCAGATAGGAATCTATTTTAATATCTCTCCCAGTAGGTCAAATGCTCTTTCCAGTGATTCTAAATAGAAAAGAATTTCAGAAATCAAATTAATGAAAAACTCAACAAAAAAAGTTACAAAACTGTATACTGTGTTTGCATATAAACATTTAAGGTAAAACCTTTCTTTCTACCTAATTTGTGCCTTGTCACTGAGATGAGTTTATATGTATGCTTGTACACATTTTCCAAAGGTATTTTTTTAAATGAAAGAAACCTGCAGCTGAATATTTGTAAAATGCTTAACTGAGACAGGCATTGTAGATAAATCTGAGAGCAGTACAGCTATATTTCCCAAAGTATTGGTAGTTTTTATAGGAATGCTTAGCCCTGTGATTTATGTTATACAATGTATATGATCACTAGAAATTTTATTAAACCAATCATTCCTGGAGCTTGATAATTACCTTTGAGTGAAAGAAGGTACATGTCTCAGTGGAATCTCTCTCTTGCCTTGGAGGAAATATTAATTGGAGTCAATTTTCGATTAGATAAAAAATGTTGTGAAACTGTCTCATCCGCAAATCCCTTATCCCTACAATTGAGAATGTTCTAATGGGTTGCCACCATGTGGCAACTCATTAGCTAGCTCACTAGAGTACAAGCCTGCAAAGTTGGTAAACTGCTTTAGACTTGATTTGAAAGTAAGAACTTTAATTATAAAAGTTGTCATTTCTTTAAATTTAAAAAATGCAACACAACTTTGTTAACTTTCAAAAGACGTATATACACTTATACCAATCTGTGCATCTATAGATATACATACATTTGTGTGTATATGCACCTATCTACATATCTATAACTATTCAAGAAGTGGCACCGTGGCTTGATTTGCTCAATGGTACTTTCTCACAGCTTCTAAAGTATAGATAGCAGAAAAAAAAAACACTATTATTCCTTTCATTTTGATCTTAATTAGATAGGCAAAAGTGTTAAATTTGTCAGAATGTCGTAATACTAAACCAGCTAAGAGCCATAGAATTTAAACAAAGAGGAAATAAAAGTTATTTTTTTAAAGTTATTTTTAAGCCAAATAAACCTCAATACTTTAAAAAAAATTAGTAATTCTAAGATGCCTGTGATTGGTGAGCCCAATCCTTGACCCACTTAATGTAGATCATGCTACATAAATTACGTCGTTTCTCAAATGCAATTTTTTTAAATCAAAATTTGACTCCATGAATCTTCCTTAGTATTTACACAATTTAAGCTAAAGCCTATAGCTGTCAAGTGAGGCATGTGTCTTATTGATGCTTGCTTTAATGGGCACTGTAGAGCTGATGGACTGGAAGATTGCCCAACCTGCTGTAATTGACATATAACCGACCATTTGACCACCCCTGTGCTTGCCTTAGATCCCATATTAGTCTTAATGCTTTTTGCTTCACAAAGCTGTAGAACAGCTGCTCTTCAAAAGAACATATGCTAAGGACATGGTAACTAAATTCAGCCCTCACCAAAAACTTGAGGAATTCTTAGAGAAAAATATGCCAAATGACAGTATTAATCATTGAATCACCTCTGGAATCTTCAGTCCTATAGTTCAAAGAGTTGAGTTTGTGGGTATTTGTTAAAACCCGGCTATTTATTTTCTAAGCACAAAGTGTATTATCAATATTGTTGATTCTAAATGAAAAACATTTAAACAGTATTTTCACTCTTATATGTAACACAAAAGAATAAACAAAGCTAGATCATTTTCTAGGACCTCTGTTTTGCATTTGTCTTTCTCACTTTGTTTTTTTTTAATTTTTTTAAAATTTTTATTTAATTATGATAGTCACACACAGAGAGAGAGAGAGAGAGAGGCAGAGACATAGGAAGAAGCAGGCTCCATGCACCAGGAGCCCGACGTGGGATTCGATCCCAGGTCTCCAGGATGGCACCCCCGGCCAAAGGCAGGCGCCAAACCGCTGCGCCATGCAGGGATCTCTGTCTTCCTCATTTTGATATCCTCCTTTAAAGATTTACTTGTTTTATTGGAGTACATACACTTCAGTAACAATATTAAGTATCATTTAACTTTAGGCCAAATTATAGCTACAAATAGAAAAACAAATGCACTGTTCCTTCTAAATAAATACAAAGCCAAGCAAATTACATAATTGTTTAATAAAGTTTTATTATTTTAATAAAATTAGGTGGGGCAGCCCGAGTGGCTCAGCGGTTTAGCGCCACCTTCGGCCCAGGGCCTGATCCTGGAGACCCAGGATCGAGTCCCACGTCAGGCTCCTTGCATGGTGCCTGCTTCTCCCTCTGCCTGTGTCTCTGCTTCTCTCTCTCCTCTCTGTGTATTCTCAGAAATAAACAAATAAAATCTTTAAAAAAATAAAAATAAAATAAAATTAGGTCAGCAAGGCATCTACCAACTTACCAACTTCAGACATACACACACACACACACACACACACACACACCTGCAGGGGACGGTTGTATAAATGAAAGGAATTTGCATTCCTCTTAAATTATGCTTCTTGGCATCATTTTTAACATTCACAGTGTATTTTGTCTTTCACACACATAAATCATGACTTGACATGCTGGTTAACCGAGTTAGGTTCAAAATAAAAGGAATCGCATGTTTTCTATTGTAAACTGTTAGAATCGCTTCCTTACTTACTGGATGTAACTTTTATTTGCAGTCTGTCACTATTGACCCATTTATCTCCCCATCTCAATGGCTGCTGTGTACTTTTAGAGGAACAATTTACTCTTTTCCCAAATAATACACCATAGGTTATTGGACAGCTATTACTTTTCAAGGCTAATATCTGGGGGTAATTTTCTCACAGTCACTGGTGCCTTATTTTGCATTAGTAAGTAAGTACAGGGATCCTTCAAAGCTATTTTCCTTGCTCTGTGAGACAGAAGTTTGAAACCCTGCAGGCATGTTAACCCATCACACAAATACTAAGACAGGAATATAATGAATATTACCGTTACACAATTGGCCTGAGTACTATCTTCACGTGGCAAGCTCTTGCCAGAGTCTTTTGGGAAATCTAGGTTTTTCTGAATTTTGAATATTAAAGAATTATCAGTTGAGGAATTGGGGAAAAAATTAAAAATGTATTATAATCCTTCTGTGAAGATTAGACCTTAAAATCAATACATGGTCATTATCAGTTTGAAAGAATCCCCCGACATCAAGTTAAAAATCTAGATACCTTGACCCTGAGGTCAAATGTCAAGGTGGACATTTCCTAGAACCAGAACAAGATCACATGAGCCAGAGGCAGTCATGATCTCATCAGTCCATCTTGATTGCACTCATTGCCATGTTTTAAGTGTTTGTTCTTGGCTCCGTGAGCTGCTTACAATTAGTTGTTTAAAATAAAATATTAATAAGTTTATACATATTGTATACTTTATACAAACACTATGAGTGGTGTTCCAGGAAACAAATTTGGAAGTAAATTATTAAATTGGCAATTGACGCATGTACTGCTGTTCAACATGACAGAGTTTAAAAAAATAAAATGGTTATATTTTCTATTTAATAATGTTCACTGCTGTATCCCAGTATTTCAGTGCTTTCTGTAAGCTATGGTTCTTTGAAACATTCTAGAAGACAAAGAGAAGACAACATTTATGAGATTTCCAACGTGAAATCCTAAACTGATCTTTAAAAAGTCAATACAAGCAAATCAAAAACTAAATCAAGATTAAGCAGAAAAAAAAAAAAAGATTCATGATCTTACGTGAAGCAGCATATACTTGAATCCCCAAGCTGAAAATGCTTTTGTAAGCATTTGTAACTACTCAACCAATATCAATAGGAAGTAAATTTTTCTACATCTGGAGTATTTATCATGAGGCAAATACTAATACTTTTAAGTGGGGCAAATTAATGATTTGGGTGTTCTAAAATTAAGAAAGGTAACTTAGAAGAACTAAGTATTTGAGTTATTATTTTCCATATTTAAATGATTTTTATTTGGCATAATTTTATACTATTTCTCTTCTTTTACTGTATTATCAAGTATCTCTAACAAGTGCTATTCTTGTAGTTCATTGAAACATTCAATCATGTCATAGTATTTTGGTGTATGTGCATTTGTTATTATTTCATAAAATAGTTCTCAAATTTTTATTATAACCCTACCACATAAAGATGTTAACTGCTCATTTTATTCATTTGTCAGTCCTTAAAAGCATTAAAGTATTATAAAAACATAGAATGATTTAGGATCTGAACAATATCAAGAATTTATGGGAATTCTAATTGTTGTTCTGAAATCCTAAGGATTAATACCTGTTGGATGTCAGTAACACTAAACCTGGATGAGCTCCAGAATTTCATTTGTGACTCTGTCATGTTCTTTAAGGTAAAACATGATTTAAAATAGTTGCTAATCAAACAAGGCCAGAGACTGTGCAACATGACCATGGTTGATTCTACTTCCTAGTTGTAATGTTCTGACTTAAGTTAATTTAAACTTGAATTCAACTTTAAGATTCTTTCCATCAGTTATCTTTGCAAAGGATTCCTCACTTTTAGTTATGTATTTCTTTATCACTGACATATTGTTTGATGTGACTTGATAAGTTATTTTAGCCTAATGATAACAATAACCATCTATACTCATGGTATTTCATTTACATTACAGATAATCTAATACTATAATTCAAAATTGAGTTTCATTTCCGCAGACATACACTAAGTCCATATAGATACTCATATAGATTTGAATTCTACTACACATAACATAATTTTAGGGGTTTATAATTTTTTTGTATTTTTTTTATTGGAGTTTGATTTGCAGGGTTTATAATTCCTAAGGGTTTCCATCTTCACTGTTCTAAGGAGATGACTACAAAATCGCATATTGCATCAAAAAGAAGGGATATACTATCATCTTATGAGTTTTTAAATCCTTTAAAAGTATATTTCAATCCAACAGGGAAAGGAATAACCACTTAACTTCGTTGATATACCATTTTATAATGTACTTATAGTTCTTAATATGTAGTTCTAAACTGTTTATAAATATGCCCAGTTTATACTTCACAGAATTTATGGCCAAATTCTATTTGCATACAATATGAAACTTTAAATATTTTCTCTAGGGACAATTTTAATGATGATCTAATGACTTTACATGGTAAGTTAAGATCACTTAATCACTAAGGAAATTATGCAAAGTTTTTTTCCTATCTTATATTTCTTATAAGTTCTCCTCTAGCAAAACCTATTTTTGCATTTGAATAGAATAAGGTATAATTAAAGTTCTTTATAATCTGGTAAGCTTGCATTAATAAATATAGCTGGTACTAGGATTAGTTTTTCAAGTCTGCATGTATTCTGGTGTTAAGATTATGATTGTCACTTCCACTTGAAGTATTTGAGATCTTACTCTATCTCTGATCCAAAACACACCTGTGCTACTTCCTCAAAAACAAACTACTTGGGATGTCCGGGTGGTTTGGTGGTTGAGCGCCTTACCTTGGACCCAAGGCGTGATCCTGGAGTCCCTGGATTGAGTCCCACCTCAGGCTCTCTGCATGGAGCTTGCTTCTCTCTCTGCCTGTGTCCCTAACTCTCTCCGTGTCTCTCTTGAATAAAATATTTAAAAAACAAAACAAAAAATTACTTACCTCTGTTTTTGTTGCTCTTGGTTTGAAAATTTTTTCTTGACCATTTTCTAGACATTAAATGGCCCATTCCCCAAAATACAAGTACAGTGTTTGGAAATGCACCTCCTAAAATGTATAGGATTGAGCATGAAATCACTGAGTCTGGCAACCAGGTCTTTAGATTTTACCATACTTTACCTCTGTGTTATGAATGGGAATTGGTTACTTTGTCTATACAAAGGGGAAAAAAATGAAGGACCTGTTAGGTATCACTGGTTAAGCAATGGGACTGTAAATGGTCTTAAAGTAATTTTACGATTATATCTACTTTTAAAGATGAGTGTAAATCATTATTTGTGTTTTTTTACATCGTCTTTTTTTACTATTATTTTTTTAAGGAAATAAAAATGGACCTTATTGCTTCAAATGGCTATAGAAGTCTTTGCTTAAAACTAAGTTATGATTCAAAGTGTATCTCTAAACAGAAAACCATTCAATGAGTAGTTCTAAAATAAACATGAAATATCTTCTATTTTACCAAACTATGGTTTTCTATGCCCTAGTTGGGGAATTCCAGGTATCACAGTCTGAAATTTCTACAAGTATTACCATTACATGTACAATACTGTTCACATCAATGCAACACTAGTCTTAGATCAAACCAACCAGTACCAAATCAGCTATTTCTCTTCCCACAAACTCAAAATGTCCTCCCCTTATGATCTTTTCCACAGTTCTACCCTCATTAGTTCCTGGTCTTTATTCATCTTCTTCCGCCTTTATCACATTTTTAGATGTATTTGGGAACTTTATATGACTTTTAGGTTCTAATAAGGGTCAACTAGCAGATGGGAGAGAATTATTAAAGTAAAAAAGTTTCTTTAAACTAGGAGTAGGTTGGGGGATCCCTGGATGGCTCAGCAGTTTAGCGCCTGCCTTCGGCCCAGGGCCTGATGATCCTGGAGTCCCGGAATTGATTCCCACATTGGGCTTCCTGCAAGGAGCCTGCTTCTCCCTTTGCCTATGTCTCTGCCCGCCGCCCCCTCGCCCCCCATGAATGAATAAATAAAATATTTAAATAAATAAACAGACAGAACTAGGAGTTGGCAAACTATAGCCTACAGGCCAAATTCAACCTATCACCTCTTTTTAAAAATAAAGTTTTATTGCAATACAGCCATGTCCACTTATTTATGTGTTATTATTGCTTTAGAAACCATATGATCCACAAAGCCTGAAGTCTTTACTTCTCTGGCTCTTCACTGGAAAAGGTTTCCCAACTTTGTTTAAACCAATGCTCTTCAGAGTTCTGAGAATGGAGAACTAATAAAAACAATTGATGGACCCCACCCACACAGTTTGTACTGATTCAGTATGGTTGGGGCTAGGTTTAAGAAGTTTTGTTTCTACTAGGTTTCCAGGTAACACTTACCTTGATGGTTAAGCAAACACATTTTGAGAATCAGTGTCCTAAACTGTGAAGGTGCCTTTTTTTTTTTTTAGTAACTGTTTGGATATGCTAGAGCGTGCAAGCCAAAGGAAGAGTGAATTTTAAAGAGCTACATACTGGTATTCTTCAAAAAACATTCGCCTTACCATCAAGCCTAAAAGTTAGTATTGCTAAGAGAAACTTTTTTTTTGAAATGTGAAACGCCACTTTAAAGAATTAACATGTTCTTTATTTAATATTTCTGTAGCACTTTTAAACTCATACCAATCTACAATACATCTAACACTTAACTTCATAGTTTGAACATTTTTAACGTTATTACACATAATTTGCCAGCCAACTCTGAGGTACATTTGTCCATTACATGGATGAAAAAAAATTATCATACAACTTGCCATAGTAAGTCACTTCTCTAAAACCTTAACTGGGGCTATAATTCAGGTCTTTTGACTTTTACCCAGCACTGGACATTTGTCTGGCTATCAAAATCAATTACCCTAATTTCTTCAAACAGACTTTAACATACTGTTGCACCACCATTGTTAAAATTACTGTATATAGGTTAGGATAGAGATGGGCAACTGAACTTTTAGGACTAGAGATGCTAATGGATGAGTCTATAATCAACTACTGCTTACTCAGAAAAAGGAAGTTACAATGTGAATTTGTGGTAGCTGTGGTCAATGAAAGTGTGGTTTCCTACATGATATACAGTTGGGACCAATAGTTTATTATGATGATAGAAGCATCTTTCTGCTAGATATTAACCAAGTGTCATTAGGCAAAAGCAATTGTGGAAGTAGTGGTAAGATGCTCACCTTGGTTAATGATTTGGAAAAAAATCTCCGGGGATTTAAAAGTAGGTGCAGTATGTCCATTTCTTTTATTGACTTTGATGCATTATTGGAAATTGAAACCACTTCGGATGAATAAAAACCAGTCTATTGAAGTGGGATGAGGAAAAACAGCTCGGGTAAGATTAATATTGAGAGTACTCACAGCTGGTAAGTAGATTAAAATAATAGTAGTCTGGTCTCCGCAACTTTATTCTTTAGTTACAAATGTTGGCCTCATGAAAATGTCTGAAAGTGACACTCCTGGATAAATTATAGATTTTCCCATTAATGATATTTGGTTCTCATTGATTTGTTAGGAGATTATTATAATAGTGCAGAATTTCTGCCTTATGTTATCTAGCCAAGAGGAATATGTAAAGATAAGGGAAGACTACATAATTTCTGAGATTTATTTTGTAATTAACTGAGATTTACTTTGTAATTAACCAGAGAATTATAATAAACAACTGAGAGGAATAAATTCTATAAATATTAAACTTCTATGTTTCATTTATGTTTTATTTTTAGGAAAATACAAATTAAGATGATTTGTTAGGTTGATTCATTCCTATTGGTGTTTTTTATATGTTTTGAATATAATATAAAATACATGTTTTTAGAATAATTCACTTAGTGTTGAAATATGAGTAAGACATTGGAAAATATCCCAAGTAGTCAGGAAACATGGGTTTTTCTTGGTTTTGCCACTGACCGCATATGTAACATTAGAAAATTGCTTCATTTTTTTTGGACCAAATCACCTCAACTTTAAATGTGAATGCTCTATTATTTGATACTTGGTTTCCTTCTAAGACAAAATCCTGTCATTATGGGATATGCTTCTATAAACAAATTAAATCTTCATGTGTTGAGATTATATTTGTGCCAATTTTCTAAATAGCTGTCTATGGTATATTGTATATATCTTGAGGTAACAGTTAACTTTCTACAGAATATAGTCACAGTTTTGCCACCAACTCACTGAGGTTGATCTTAAATCATCAATGGACAATATTCATGCAGAATTAAAACTGTAGAACTAAGATATCTATATATAATAACTATCAGTTTTGAACTATCATACAAAAATGTGCTTCAACCTGTAGAAAGGTACATCCCAGAAATATGTAAGGCCTCTAGGATAATGGAGAATATCAGCACTTACTTTTTGATAGTGTAATTTTAAAATTTACCATGAAGCATTTAAATCCTCCCTTAGCTTCACTCGGTAGCTAAGAGATGGACTTCGTCTGAGGTACAATCATTTCTGAAGCTTAAACTACAACTACATAAACCTGTTAATGAAGTAAATCATTAATTTCTTTCCCTAAAACTTACAAAAATCATTTTGAGTCGGCTTTAAAAAATAATAATGACAAATATACGACATTAAAAGAAGTTATAGGTCACAAAGCATAAAAGTGATTTCATATTTTTCTTTGTTAATTCTACATTATATATTCTCAAAAATGGTTTGAAATTTTTTTGGTTATAAATGTAACTCAAAGATAGGCTGCTTGCACTGCCTGAAATATTCTATCCAGCTCTACAGAATCTTTTAATATATAGATACTAGAAATCTCTATCATGTATGTAGCAAGAAAACAACCATTAGTATGCACATGGTTAAAGAGATTTATATTCAATACCATGTCCTATGGAATAATTTTTAAATTTTTACATTTCTCAAACTCAGGAGTATTTTTCACCACAATGGGGCTCCTCCTATCCTGTCCAGTTATGGCAAAATAAAATAACTTAATAAAAACTGTTTTCCTCTGACCACTCCCAACCCTTCAAAACCAGGCAACGTCTATAACCTTAACAGGAATTCACTGGTAAAATACTCTGCTGTAAGTCTCTACGCTTTTTTTTTTCCTCCTAAATCAAGAAATGGTTTGACATTAGACCAAGATATAAAGTCTGGTAAAACACATTCTTCAGAAATACACTGGGAAGGAAAAGGGAGTCAATTCACTTGGGAATGCGGTTCAATAACACTGCCAACTGCATCTGGTAATCATATGCCAGATCCCTCCTGTGCTGTGAAAAAGCACTTCAAGTTGATCATGGTTGGTTGTTTAGAAATGTTGCCTTCCTTTAGGATTGTCCTTGGGAATTTGCTCCTGAACAGATCACTTCTACTGGCTTCATGTTACACTTTGCATGCTATAGTTTACATAAAGATAAACATTTTGCCCTTATTTCCCCAGTTTATAATACAATTTTTTAAATTAACCAGCATAAAAAAATATTTGCCAGGTCCTTCACCTGAATGTGGTTCTTGTGTCAGAAAGGTATGTATAGTTTTTTTTCTTTTTTTTTTCTTTCTTTCTTTTTCTTTTTTTTTTTTTTTTTTTGGTAGTGGGTACTTCACATAGTACACATACAGATATTTTATTCTTTATTTCTCTAATTGGGGACTTTAAAAGTCAGGATTATGCTTTGTCTCCTTGCTCCTTTGTTTCCTGGAATTCTTAAGCACCTCTAGAAGAAAATTGGGTCGCTCGTTAGATTGAGTTGGGGAGCCTTAGGGATCCATTTTTCAAGGAAGTCTATTGGGTCTACCTCGTCTACCCCTTCAGGCAGTCCAGTAATTTTGACATTCTAGTTCAATGTAGTATCTTCAAACTATTATCCCTCTCTTATAGCTCTGTATCTCTCATTTTGAACTTTACCATTAGATTAAGTTGAAGTGTCTGGGGCCATTATTTGATGTTCCCTATTTCTTGTTTTAGAATCAAGATTTACAGCTTGTTAATTTTAATTAAAAAAAAGAAATACCAAAATAAGAAGTCAGCCTATCATCACAGATCTAGTGTACAATACCTTTTTTCTCTCCAAAGATTCATTCTTTTCTAAAGAAGCTTTCTTTAAAGTATTTGATAAAGGTGTGTTTCTGCTCTTGCCATTTATTCTTGCCTCCTCTATTTTGAAATCATTCCTGTGTCAAATATTTTTCTTCAATTTTTGGTACTTTCAGAAACTTTTCTATAGAATAAACACCTGCTAGTTGACTTTTAAGCCTTTCAAGCACCATAATTATTTCTATTTAGAGTAGCGTTAATGCGCTATACCTGATATATCCTTGACTGTCTTTGGCTTGTCTCCTCCCTCAATTTCCATTTGCCATTTTTAGCTACATAGTCATAGAGGTCAAGTTATCAGCCAAAAGAATCTTTGTTTTATTACATTTCTAAAATACATGGCAATGATCTATTTTGACTTATATAAAATTTTTTGCATCAATTAATCTATTTCAAAATAAGGTTACTCTACCTGACAATATAAATGTGCTTTAATTACCTGAACAGAAGTATAGTTCAGATCTTTGAATCACTGCGGATTAAAACATCATTTCACAGCCAAACAGAAACATGTTCCCAATCACTGAACTTGAATTATTGTTATGTAGCTTGAGGCTTGTATTAAAAATCACTGAATAATTGCAATCAGATTATTATAATCAAGTACAGGAACAGTAATTACAGGTTACAGACACTTTAAGCTGCCCTGGAAGTCCTATATTCTGATCATATGCATATTAAAAGTTTATGTTAGTGATAAAATTAATGAACAGGACTGTAAGCACTTGTCAGTAGGAAAGATGTCACATATCTTACCATATATGGAGTTATGTTTTCAAATCAAGGACAACTGTATGCCTATATTATTTTTGCTCTTTATTAAGTTAAATTATAAAGAAAATAAATCCAGTTTTTACCATTTAATATTTTTCTAGTATCAAACTTAAAATTACCAAAAATTCTTGTGACTAATATTTGTATTAAATTGGTAAAATGAAACTCAAAACTATGTAAGTTTGAATATAGTAAGAAACTGCTCCCCAATGAACTGCAATCTTACAAATTCTTAATAAAAGGGTAATATGTTTATTAATTCCTTGAGATCAAACCAGGAAGGAGAAAAAGAAAAACATACCAGTCTTTCCAAATGATAGGATTTTATGATGTGGAGACATAAAATGGCGAAGTATTTGATACTTGCCAAAGTACTGTGTTTAAGACAGACATCCGTGTTGTGTTAAAAGTCCTGATTAAAAGACCTCCCCTATTTAAACTTTAATAATCTTGTTCTTTTATTCAAACAATGAATATGGCAAAGGAGATATGAATTGGATTTTCATAGTCCAGATCTAAAATTAGAACTTGAAACGGAGAGAAGCCTAGAGCCCTAGGGGCCCAATCACGGAGAAACGGCTCCTGCACACATGTGCCAACCACTGAATCATTTTATTACACTTTCTGATTCACAATAGAAATGGGGACAAAGAATGAACACACAACCACAGAATCTAAGTAGAAAATACATAGCACGAGATTGGACAGGGAAGTTAGAAGGCAAAGCTGTGAAAAGGTTAAACGTGTAGGTGACTCCCAGGAAATTTCATCCTGTTCCTTATCCAGATGTATTGCTGAGGTTAACTGTACAACACCAATAAGCATCAATAGGAAATGACATTTTGTGCAGGCAAGACAGGCCCGCAGATGAGGAGACAAATCTTGTGCCAGGTTTACAGACTTTCTACAGCTACCATGACAGACAACATAAGCCACATAAAAGGCCAACCAAACACCCAGATGCTGTTGCTGGAAAATTACATACTAGAGCTCAGCATCTGGGTCTCACAGTTGCCAAGTTCACCCCATGGGTGCCCACGGTGCTTGGCTCAGACACCAGGCCAGACAGAAACGGGGTGGGCACCATGGAACAAGCCAATCGCTGCAGTGAACAAGAAGAAGCTAGAAAGCCAAATGTATAATAAAATAGCATGAACTTGCCAATATAGTTTCAAATGCATAAAGCCACACTTTAGTGTTCCAAACATAATGCTGAGAGCATGTTTTTCCTCTTTGGTACAGAGATGATTTAAGAAGCATTAATAGGTGGGCCTGTGGTTACACTCTCTTACACAGTGAAGGATGTCAGTCATAAAAGAAATTATAATCATAATTAGACAATGCATTGCAACTACCTTTACATCTAGTTAAAAATACCTCGGAGGATAGCTAAGCGGAGTGAGTAGAAGTAATTGGTATAAGAGCCTATATCAATAAGGTAAAAATGCACCAAATCAATATATAAAACAGCATGTAAAATCCAAGATGGCAACAGGGTAATGAAGTGAGCATTACAGCTTCCTCTGGTTTCACCTCAGGATTCTAAAATCCTATCAATTTATAGCAAACATGAACTTCACTGTAGATGGTGTCCTTAGGAACATGTAGCATTATAGAGATATCAGAGCTTATGAGAAATAGATTGCACCCAGCCTTATGAATCTTGGCATGTAAATTTTAGTTAGTTGTCAAAGAAGATAATTAAATGAATATATTTTTAGCCAGTATATTTGTTTTCATTATGTGTGGTTTGTTTTCCTTATCAGATTTGGTATTCTTGTAGCTTCAGAAATAATTTGGAAGTATTTTATACAAGGTTTGGCCAAAATAGTATATTCTGACATAATAGGTTGATGAGTGAAATGGGGCATAATATCATTATAGTTTTTAATATATTTTTAAAATCCTTTTTTCAAGAACTAAACTATCATTCAAAAATATTAAATGACAAGTATATTTGACTCTATACCTACGGAAAATATTCATTAAACATCTAACCTAAACGAAATGAGCATTTTTGCATTTTGTTTGTTCACATACAATCTTTTGAAATGGTTTAAATTATGTGCCTTTCCACTTCACATCCATTTGTTTTGATGCATTACATTTTAAGTGATTGCTTTCAACACATTATCTCCAATTAAATTTTTTTAAGTTTATATATGTATGTGTAAGCTGGAGTGAAACATAAGCATACTTTTCTTTTCCTTAAGATATATCTATTTTAGAGAGAGCACGAGCGCAAGAGAGCAGGGGAAAGGGGGAGAAGAGAGAAGTCTGAAGCAGACTCCCTTACTGAGTACGGAGTGGGGCTTCATCCCATGACTCTGAGATAATTACCCTGAGCTGAAATCAAGAGTTGGTCTGCTGCTTAACTGAACCACCCAGGTACTGCAAACTGTGAACAATCATTTTAAGGAACAAATGCTAATCTATCCCACTTTACCTTATCTTATTGCACTTCACTTTGTCATGCTTCACAGACACTGCTTCTTTACTGTTTTTGGTTGTTTAACAAATCAAAGGTTTGTGGAAATCTTGCCTCCATTAAGTCTATTAGCATTTCCCAACATCATCCGTTCACTTCATGTCACACTAGGTGTCACATTTGGTGATTCTTGAATTATTTCAAGCTTTTATGTTATTAATGTATTTGTTATGGTGACTTGTGGTCTGTAGGATCACTCAAAGCTCAGATTTTTTTTAACAATAAAGTATTTTTTAGTTGAGGTATGTATGTATAATAAAGACATAATGCTATTGCACATTTAATAGACCACAGCATAGTGTAAACTTAACTTTTATATGTGCTGGAAAATGAAAAGATTCATCTGACTCATTTTATTGCAATGGTTGGGAACAGAACCCACAATGTCTCTGAGGTATGCCTGTACTCAGTAGATATTTTTCCTTAATACCAGTATTATAACTTAACTAACAATATTGACACAACTCTTCTTATGTGAAGCCACATTCAACTACTTTTTAAGTGCCAGCTTAGGCCAGTTGTACTGTGTAAGGGAAAGGATTATATATTCAGTTTTCATCATGGTATCCCAACAGCTCAGCACTGTATCTGACATATAGTAAAAATTCAGTAAATGTTTGATGAATTATGTGATGCTTCTATTAAATATAAGCATTTTTGTGTGTATCATTATGTATTAAAAATAGGTGTTTCCCAAGAGCAACAGTTCTTAAACTTTTTGGTACTAGCATTCATTAAAATTCTTAAATATTGAGACTTGCACAGAGCTTTTGCGTAGATAGGTTTCATCTATCGATACTAACAATATTAGTTATTAGGATGAAGATATTTTGACTTTAAAATAAACTCCTTAAAATTTAAGAAAATGTTCTTATGTAAATTACATTTTCCAAAACAAACTGAGCAAAGTGGCATCACTTTATATTTTTGCGTTTAAAAAAAAATCTCAGGCTTATAAAAGACAGATTCTTCTATCTGCTTTGGCATTCAATCTGTTGCCTTGGTTACTTTAAATATAGTATATGGAAAAAAAAATCTAGCCCCACAAAGATACATAGCTGGGAAAAAAAGGGGCTTCTAGGCCCCCTGAAAGGGTCTGAGATACCTTCTCAGTTCCTTAAACCGTACTTGGACAATCATTGCCCCAGACAATCTACATTCAAATCTTACCAAAATTTATTTACCAACATTGCATTCTCTATTAATGAAACTAAAACTCCTAGGTCAAAAAAGTAAAAAAAAAAAAAAAAAAAAAAAAAAAAAAAAAAAAAAATGATAATTTTTTTTAAATTAAGGGTTCTGATGAACTGTTTGACATAAACTTATGTCTGTAATGATAAATGAATACTGGAACACTGAGATGCCTTTAAATCATTAGGTAAATAGATATTAAAATAGTCTGTGTTGCAAGGCAGCTCTTCTAGGTCTTTGGAGAACTAACCATGAGCTAATCCTTTATTGATTTAATGGCTGTGTCTATAATTTTGGAGAGATCTTTGAGATTATTAGTGGGAAAATTCCTTTTTAAATCTTAACAATGTCACTATTTTTCATTTAAATTATATCATAGTTTTTCTGTTCAAAAAGATAAGCAGACTGATTACTTTTATCGTAAATACCTTTAAAATTTTACTATAGGCCCTAATTATATGTGTATTTTCTCATATATAAATATGGTACCAAATATCAATTTTATAGAACCATTATATGTAACTTCATATAATCATTTCATAGTAAACTTCATAGTAAATCATTTAATAATTATTCATTGAGCACATCTGTGTGTCAGACATTATCACAGGTTCTGAGAATAAAATAAGGAAGACAAAGTACCAGGCTTTACGAAGATTATATTCTAGCAGGAGAAAACAGATTATAAATTATTAAGTAATAAATAATAAAATGTCACCAAAGTTAAACACCACTTTACACTCATTTGTTTGGCAAATATTAAGAAGTTTTATGATACTATTAGAGACAATGTGGGCTGAAAGACTATCTTAAATATGCCTGGTAGGAATGTAAATTGAAGGACTTTTTGCCTTATTAAGTTGGACATAACCTAGGAGCCAGTATTTCTGTTTCTAGCTACTTACTAAAGAGAAATTCTTGCACATTTGCACCAGGAGATACACTCAGAAATGTGTTCAATAATATGGTTAGTAGCAAAAAATTAGAACCTAACATACACAGGAAAAGAGGGAAAAATGGTATATTTATACTCTAAATTATCACAGTGTAGGGAAACACAGATACCTGCAACAGTATGGTTAGACTATACTTGAGTGTGCAAAGTGGACCACAGATGACTACATTCAGCATAAAGACTTTTTTATAGAATTAAAAATTTTTATTGAAGTCATTGTTCAATCATATAAGTGTATGTGTATGTTTAGGCAACAAAATGATAAACACAGAATTTAGGACAGTGGCTAGCTGCCTCTAAAGGCGGCGAGGGACAGATAAAGAGCACATTGAGGAAACTTATTTGCAGTATTTTGGATCTAGGGCTAGGTTGTTGGGTTGAGGGGTGTTCATTATATCCTGAGTGAGTAAGTGAGTGAATGAATACGACTATACAGGGATCAAAGATGGTAGTGTGTTAAAAAAAAAAAAAAAGAATTAGGGTTAATCCAATTCTGTATTCCTGAAAGTGATGTGTATATCACACATACATTAAAAAAAAAAAAAAAGGTGGTAGTAAGTGATAAATTCAACCAAGAGAAAGAAAATGTGGTCAGAGATAAAAACTTACAAGGAATTCTTTCATACTGGGTATGTACCTATATGTGAATATTCGCATGTATATACATACATGAAATTTACATAGTAAGACAGCTGTCATGAAGCACTATTCTCCTGTTACTGAATAAATGGCATTATGAGAAGTCAATGCTGCCCTATCTCACAGTAGAGTATGATGAATGGTAAGTTATGAACTTAGCAGTCAGATAAGTGTGGAGCTAAGGTGAGTTATATTACATGTTAGCTTGGACAGCCATGACCAAAAGTTTATTGGATTGTGTTTTTGTACAATACTGTACATTTACTCTGCAGATCTTTACAGTGAACAATTTTGTGAAAAATCATGTCTCCTCTAGGAGTGTTTTGTGGGTATTTTGTTGTTAAATCGCAGAGTATTTCTCTAAGCAGGGAGGAAATTTCAAATGATTTCAATAAGTAGTTCTCTATTGTCAAATAATTTGGGGTTTATCTAAGGGGGGGAAGTGAACTATGCAGCTCAAGTGCATCTTTAAAAGTATTTTCTTCTGTTAATTATTAAGACGTACAGACATAACTTGGGGCTGTACCTGTAGCACCTGTCACCTATCACTGTTCTATTTTGTTCTTTAAATCACAACCATGTGTCTATCTCGTCTATTTGTATTTCTTGCTTTTTAATTTCACTTCCGTAGTGTTCTACTTTACTTGATTCTGTTAAATCAACCAACTTTCTTGATCTTAAAAATTTAAGTACATGGAAAATTGCCAATAATTTTATTGGTTTTACCGATGTAGTAGAAAGCTACTTTTCCCCTTCCCTCCATCCAGCTATTGTGCTCAAGAGACTCTTATTTCATACGTGCTCATGTGTATGTGTGTGGGGGCACCCCTCCAAGAGGTGTGACTCACCAATCAATTAAGGTAACTAAAAATAGGCTAAACAAAGGCTCAGTGTGATGTGAAAATTTATCATTTGTCTAGGAGTATATTTGTTCAATATAGACTGTCAATCTGTATAGAAAGTAGAGAAAATTAACTGTAAATAAAACCTTAGCTAATATAAACTGAGAAGCAGTTGTAGTCTTTTCAGCACTTAGAAACGGGTGTATTGTACAAAATCTCTTCTCAGAAAGGCTTAGAAGTTCCAACTATTTTCCCTAGACACAGATAATAAAGACTTTTCAGAGAGAACAAAGTTTGTCATTAAATTTGCAATTAATAATCCTATTTATGCCCTTTTTCTGAAACCGTAAAGTAATTTTTCCTGAAGCTCACCAGAAAACACATTCTCAATCTCCAGGTTTTCTTTCAAAAATGATAATAGCAATACTTTACATTTTAAGAACACCATTATTTTCCTTTTTAATGCTTTCTTCCATAGAGCTCAAAGCATTGCAAAGTGCTCTTAAAAAAAGTTATATTCATGTTTCCCTTCCTTTGATCCCAATGATGAAATGCAACCACCTCTATGGTGAAATACAGCCACTGCTTATGACAGTGAATAACAATTCCATACAATTCACAAGAAATAACATACCCAATTAAAACTGTAAAGGGGCCTTAGAAATACAGACTTTAATTAGCGAAGCTGGAATGTAGCCAAGCAAAAAAAGTACCGTGAAAAGTGGTCATGACCTCATTTTAACACTCTGTCTTATTCAGAAGACCACATCTAGAGTAGCCCATTGCATCAGGCTGACTTGGGGCACTGATTGATTCAGCACTGAATAAATGGGAACAATGTCACATACTTAATCATCATCTGCATTTATCAAAGCAGTCAAAGATTTTCCTTGGCGAACCTTCTCTGTCAGTTAACGACCCTGTGCATGTCCATTCATGACTCATGGAACAACACCAGGTCTACCTCCCCTTTCATAACCATTCTTTGCTATGTGTTATCAAGTACAAAAAAAAAAAACCACAATTTTTATGCAATATAAGATCAAAGGCCAAAGTAATTTCAGTGTACATATATACAATATTCAAAAAACAACCATCTTTGATTCTGAAAATAAAAATAACATTTCTAGAAATGTCAGAAGCTAAATATCACTAGTTCCTCAGCCGAGTCATCCAGACTCATTAATTTTGTGCACACTGAAGGTAAAGTAGCAATGGATGAAAAATCAAAAACAGTGAAAAGAACGATAAGCCTCCCATTGCACCAAATCTTTTAAACTAACTCAGTGGAAATATTATCTGATTTTGGAGAGTTTCCCCGAGTTTCTATTTCTAAATTACAAGTATATATTGAAATCTGGTCAGTATACAGCATTCTATATTATTGCATTTTTAAATATAATGTAGGGTTTTTATTCCACTTTTTTCCTAGTAACTGCTGTGGAAAAATTAGTTTCCATATGTTTGTTTCTTACATGTTTCCATGACAAGGATCTCAAGGATAGGATTATAGCATTCATTTCCAATTACCACTTCTCTAGCAACTTTATCCCCACCAATTAAGTCCATATTTCTCTAGTCAGCAATGGCTCTCCCTGCCATCGTGGAGGAATGCCCTGGTATTATCACTCATTGATATTCATCACCATGACCTAAATAGGTCACATTAAAAGTAGCCACACCTCAGCAATCAGAGCTTTTGTTTCTATCATGCCCAAGATGTTTCAAAACACTGTAGCTTTCGAAAATCTGAACCGCTACATAAACGACTATTGATTTTTAAGTGTGTAATAAAAAGCTATTCTCCCCCTTTTTTTGGAGAAATTTGAGAAATAGAGAGGGCAAGAGAGCAGGAGCAAGGCTAGGGGCAGAGGGAGAGAATGAGAGCATACTTTGGCTCAGGTCATGGTCTCAGGGACCTGAGTCAAAGTCAGATGCTTAACTGATTGAGCCACCCAGGCACCCCAATTATTTTCCTCCTTCCCAACATTCCTTTTTCTGTCTGGTGACAGCCCTGGTCTCAGTCTGAACACCCCACGCCCTTCAAGGATTAGCGCGTGACATCAGCTTGACTCATCTTTCTCTAGGGCAGCTCTCTATGTCCTTTCAGATGACAAAGTAGGAGACCTGGAAATCACAGTCAGTCTCTGTGACCAACAAAGGCTTCAAAAAGTGAAGAAAAGGGAAGAGAAAGAGGGACAGTGTACAGACACTGGCAAGTCCTTGAATCTAGGCTACATTGAGGCTTGCTGACACCAGTCTTTTCCATTTTGGTTGCTCAGGCCAATAGATCCTTCTTTATGACCGTCTGAACTGTCAAATCATGTGAAGCCAAGAGTAATGACCCAGATATTAGTTTTTTGTATCCTACAGATGGACACTGTGTTAGAACTGTGTATCCAGAGCTGTGCTGCTGGGCTATGCAAAACAGGTATCAACCCTATCCTCTTTGATCTTAACCACTCACAAGGTAGGTAGAAGATCAACAAATAATCAAAAGTGATAGTAAATAATCAAGTAGGACATGTTAAGAAAAATTTACATATTGTGGCATAGTGAAAAATAGGGAAACATACTTAAAAATAGGAAAGTTCTCACTAAGAAGGTGTGAGATCAGGGCATCTGGCTGGCTTAGCTTGTAGAGCATGAGACTCTTGATCTTGGGATCATGGGTTCAAGTCCTACATGGGGTGTGGAAATTATTTAAATAAATAAGTCTTTTAAAAAAAGGTGTCTGATCTAACAGGTATTACACAAAGTAACTTCAAAAATAATGCTTTCATTCATATCTTTGTTAACTACAATTTTAATCTTTTAAAGCTAATTTTTCTGGTTTGTAACTATGACACTATCCACAATGACATTTATTGGCTGCCAGCTTGTGCTGGCCATTATTGGGTGGAGTTCCTAGGTCTTATCCTGTGTAATCTTCATAATTCTATGAAGTTTAAATGATCATCACAATCTTACAGATATGGAGACAGAAGCACATAGATGTTGAATATTAGCTAGTAACCAGGATAGTCTAATCAATAGTCTGGGTTCTTCACCAGTGCCTTATTAAAAGAGTGAAACATACTTGCTGCTAAATTTTAAACATTACAGGTACCTATTATGTAGAAAGAGGAAAATCCCTTCTTTCTTAGTATCATCTTCTCCATTGAGATAAGCATTTTTAAGCTTCTGGTACCTGTACTACTGCCCCGCACATGTAAAATAATGCTATTTAACAACTTAGGATACTACATATGCCATGTACTTATGAACATACCTGTGATTTACTTTTTTCAAAAGTTAACATTTGAGATATGTAGTGACTTATAAATGTTATCCACCTTGAATACTTTGCCTTTCAATTTGTATAGAACTATATACAATCAGACCATTCTTTCTTTCCAAGGTTTATACATGTTAATCCTTATAGTCTTAGAATTTCTCTACAACCCATTTGCCTCCTAAATAATCCTTTCTCAGCCAACTTTCACCTCCTGATGCTGAATAGCCAAGTTTATCTACAAGCAACAACAGTTTGCAATTAAGTTCCTAGTTTTCAACTAGGAAGACTGTTGCCTTCCTTTATTTCCACTCTTCCTGGTTCGTCAGTTATTACATGGATGGAAAGTATATCTGACCCTTGAAAGTACTTAGGTTGCAAGGATAAAAAAAAGTAAAGAGAAACCATAACTACTTACAGAATTATTGCTGCCTGCTACCCACACATGCTGCACCCTGGAGACTCAATGGTGGCTGACATCGGTAGGGTTTCAGGTCTCAAAGAACTGAAAATGAAGACAGAAAGTAACACCATCTTCACACAATTTCTATTGTTTTGTCTGTTCTAATTACTAGAATTATTGCAAAGGGGCATGAAGAACAGTGTTTACGTGAATGGGTCTGAAGCTACTGGCAAATGGGTTTAAATAATGATTGAAGAAAATTTCAATCTGTGTTAGTAAGGGATTTGATTTTGGGGGAACAGGGTTTTGGGTTGGGTGGCCAAAGCAAATGTTCTTCGAAGCTTGCTGGACTGGAGGTCATTAAGTGTAAAAGTCTATTGCACAACTCTTAAGGTTACAATTAAGTGAGTGCAGAGCCTTGGACTGCCAGGAAGAAGGACAATTCACAGAAGGCTTTAAGATGAGCATATTGTGCCGACCAAAGCAGAAGTCTTCAATATCTCTTTCCCCACAATCTCAAATCATTATCAGCTTCAAGATTTTATTTATTACTTAGGTTGTAAGATGCAGCCTGTAAGCTAGGAAAAACTGTCAGTCATCACTTCCCTCCCTCTCACTGTGACTACTTGCAATCTTCACAAATATGAGGTCTTTTCTCAGATTATTATTTCCCATGAACTTTCTAGGGCCACTTATTTCATTTTGAAAAGCCAAAGTCACAAGGAACCCATCCCTTTATATCTATACTGTCATATGCAGCTTCTTGGACAAAGCCATCACGGATCAAACAAGTACCTCCACAACCTATCAAAGGTTTCAGAGGCATCTTGTAGAACTCAATGTTCCAGGGTGAACTGCTCTTTCCAATGGTATGGACCTTACAATCTGCATACCTATTTATCTCGTTTGGTACTTTATTAAACCCTTACTAGGCAAAACTATATATATATTGTCTCCTTTCCGCCTCACAGTGAGTATAAGGTAGCTGTTATCATGGTCTTCTCTTTCATAGATGAGAAAAGAAAAGCTTAGCAAGATGACCTTAGCTACAGTATACACAATTATCAAATGAGGGAACGAGGATTTGAGCCCAGGAAGTCCTGAGTCCAGATGGAACCCAACGTGCCACCAAGTACCTACCAGAAGACTAAACAGATCAGTCACCATTAAGAAAAACTATTGGCTATAGAAAACAAAACAAAACACAAATTACTCTTGAAAGTTCTTATACATACAAGTTCTTGGGAAAGTAAAGGTTTATGGCGACCTACATATCCCATTTAAATGAAACTGGAATTTTAAACACATGATTACTATCACTTGATCAGATGCTCATCGGTGAGAAGAGCAGAGAAAGCAATTGGAAACAGCTGAATTTTCAATACACGTCCACCCACAGCTACTTTTCTGAGCTTGGGCCTCAGGGTCTCCATATGTAAAATGAAGCAGTGGGCAGGAATTTTGCTTGCAAAGACACGTTCCAATGCCAAAGATGAAATTTTAAATCCAGTTACTCTAATCTCAAACAACCAGACGATCTTTCAGCCCTATTTCTAAATCTGCAGGAAGCAAGAGTAAAACAAGAATGCTATAGAGGATTAAGTTGTATCCACTCATACATTATAGGAGTATGAGTTTAGGGACCCGTATTAAAGAGCAAGAAGATCGCACGTCAAAGAGTTGGTTTCTGTGAACAAGTACAACCAAGTCAACAGACATTGCCCCTATTGCAAAGAGTAAGGAATAAGGAAACAACCTGTGATTCCATTTCTTTTAGCCTAGTGATTTTTAGGTTTGTTTACTATGTGCCAAACACAACTTAAAATTAAAGTAATAATTTCGAAGTTATTGCTTTAAAGCAAAGGAAGAAAGGGGTCTCTGCAGGGAAGTGTTTCCCTAGAGTCTTCCTAATACTGATTAACACTAGTTTTTGAAATGTTAATTAGTTTTGAGCTTAACAGCTAGTCATTGTCTAAAAGGGCATGGAGCAAAACTTTTTGAAAGTTTGGACTAAGGAGTATTTAACTCCTTAATGCCAAAGACTGGCCATTTACTCCATTGCTGGCCACTGAACCATGAGAATGCCAGGACTGATTAGCTATGGTGATTAGCAGACTGACATTAGGACTAGAATCACTTGTCTTTGCTTGCGTTGGCAGAATATTTAAAGAAACGTCTAACTTTTATCAGTGCAATGCATTTCATTTAGGGATATTATGGAATGTCTACTTTGAAAACTTTCGTAGACCATGAATAGGTTCCATATGATTGATACAATTTTTCAACTAAGATCCTGAAATTACTATATTTCAGGGATTGTCTTTCTCTTTTTTTTTTTTTTTAATTTTTATTTATTTATGATAGTCACAGAGAGAGAGAGAGAGAGAGAGAGAGAGAGGCAGAGACACAGGCAGAGGGAGAAGCAGGCTCCATGCACTGGGAGCCCGACGTGGGATTCGATCCCAGGTCTCCAGGATCGCGCCCTGGGCCAAAGGCAGGCGCCAAACCACTGCGCCACCCAGGGATCCCTGTCTTTCTCATTTAATTGGTATAATGATAGAAAATTGAGCTTTTTGTTTCTTAGGCTAGATCTAAGAAACCATATTATTTTTTTCTAAACCTATGCCATCTACAGCTCACGTTTTCCTCTTGCTTCTAAGTAGAGTAAAACAACACCGTTAAAGGAACATTTACTGCAAATTTCATAAAAGGATTCATATAGGGAACTATGGCTTGAAAGAAAATAGTTACTAAGACAATGGAAATTGGAAAAGTAAAAAGAAATAAGAAACATTTGCTTTCCTTAAAAACATTTGTTTATGAAGCCAAAAATGCCCAAATGTCTAGATCATCAAGTATATGAATCCAACATTATTTTCTTCATTTTGCTACTCAGGAACAGAGATTAAGAAAGTTGCCCAAAGTCTTAGAACTAAGTGGCAAAGCTTGTATTTGAAGATTCTTTTTCTACTATTATAATCTTCATTTTGTCTTCCTTTCTTATTGCTTAAGTACACATTAGCGGTTTCTTTATTTTCTTATTTGGGATATAATTCATTTCTTTAACAGTATTTGGGACAAAAACCTATTCTTCCACAAAATGAAAATGTTACATGGAGAGAATCATTCTGTTGTAGAAGAGTCTATTTAAGTATCTGTTTAAGCACTGAACTATGAAAAGCTGATGAAATACTAAAAATATAAGCTATATTCATGAGATTACAGCATAGAACTAGAGGACGGATAAACCCAAATGGAAGCTTCTGAGAAATACCTTAATATCAGCAAGGCGCACAGTGCTACCCAAAGACACACAGGTAGTAGGAAATAAAGGAATGACCAGAGTAGATGATCATCTGATGAGAGTGTTATTTGTAGAAGACTAATCTGTCAGTCTAGAATTTACTGAAAAAGCCATACCTGGGAGAGAAAGAGAAACCAGAAATCAGGGGTGACTGGAAGCTGAAGCAGAATGATACAAGGTGGGGGGGGGGGGAGAATGATTCTTAGAGATGCTATAAGAAAAAGATCCTCAAATTCATCTTTAATAGCAGCTTTTGAATATAAGCATTCTAATAATATTGGATTTCTTTCTTACCAAAGCAAATGTAAGTCAATTTTTAGTTTTTCATGTTATTGTTCTTAAACTTTTTGGTGTGTGTTGGGGGGACACTATTGCCCTCCCTCCACAGGCTCTCGAATCTACCTGTGATTATTTTCTTTTGCAGGTTTTATTTGCATCGTTCTTTACTATGGAATTCTGTAAACTTCCATTTTGACCTACTTATATTTTTCGCAGCCTTCTCTGACATGTGGATGGATTGTCAATATTTTTTTATAGCATTAATAAAGATGCTACAGAAACTGAGCCAAGCATGAAACCAGGTCCACAGAGCTCAACAGTGCAGATGGCAGCCAAAGATGAAGAGACTGGCTGGAATGTGGTTAAACTCTTCTTTAGGAGCCACTTCAAGCTGAGATGCTTAGAGAAAGAATAAGAGCCAAACTACACTCCATAGAACAGCATGATTGTGTTACTTCAGCTTCTACCATCTTATCAATGAGTTTATAAGCCACATTACTTATGATGTGCTAAGTTGGTACTCACAGCGAGTCAGTTATGAATGTCCAAACATTTCAGTGGGGGGTCGGAGTGGAAAAAAAATTAGAATGACCAAGTTGCTTAATTACCTAAAGAAACTATAACCTGTACACTGCATTAAATAAATAGCAATTTTCTGAAATGTCTTTTTAATTTACCCCAAGCATGTTCTTCTTGCACACCAATTAAATCTATTAGCCCACAGTTTGTTGAGTTTAAAAGAGTAACATAAGGAACTATGAACCAAATACAAATCTGTTTAAGGGCATAAATGTGCACGCATGCGTATGTGAGACAGCAGTTATATGCATAAATGCATATTTAAGTATTCCTTTGATTTGACTAAGATCATTTTACAGAGCTCTCATTATTAAACAAATATTTCAATTGACTTTTTTTTATCCTCAAAGGGACAATTTTCTGATCATTCTTGTATTTACTATTATTGGAACCAAGGATATATACAGTGGGCAGCCTTTGTTGTCAGTCAAAGCAGAGTCTGAGTATCGGCTCTGACACTTATGCTTATGCGA
The DNA here is from genome assembly GCF_003254725.2 of Canis lupus dingo. Taxonomy (NCBI): domain Eukaryota; kingdom Metazoa; phylum Chordata; class Mammalia; order Carnivora; family Canidae; genus Canis; species Canis lupus. Next base: position 16,481,388 of record NC_064245.1, on the reverse strand, counting down.
CCTTGAGCAAGTTACTTTGCTTCTCTGATCACCATCTGTAACATGAAGATAATAGCATGGATTCTAAAAATGCAAATGAGAAAACTCTGCATAAGGAGGTGTAAGGGGATTGTATGCTGTCTGCCTGGGATAAGGCTGCCCACCCTCGCCTAAGACATTGACTCATCATCCAGAAAGTCACTAATCTGCTGTCCAACCTGCTTTTCTCAACACTTCCAAAGCAGATTAATATCAGGATATTCTTACATTTCTCAAGCTCAAGAAACTTTGAATAAAGCTTCATTAATGGAGAAATAACTGACACAGGAACCAGAATATTCTATGTACACCCAGACAATTTCCCCATATGGACAGACTGATATTGTCATTTTAATAAGAAAGTTAATTTATTAATTTACAAGGAAACTAATCACCAAAGACTCTAAGCAGAGAGGGCCAGATTCTTCTTTTCTTCTCCATAGATGAAAAGTGAGGCCAATCAATCAATGGAAAACTCCTTTGTACATACAGAATCAGAGCAAAGGGGGATTAGATTGACCAAATGTTTTAACATCATCATACTAAAGAGTATAATAATGCAACCCATTTCACAATAGAGAGGACTTTAATAATATTAGTAGCTAACCCTGTGAAACACTTAAGTGCCATGCACTGTTCTAAGCACCTTATATTAATTAGCTCATTTAATATTTATAAAAGCCCTTCTAAGAAGTCCTATTATTATCTCCATTTTATAGTGAAGAAACTGGCACAGAGTAGTTCATTAACTTGGTTAGGATCACGAATCAAGAATGTGGTAGAGAGAATGAACAGATCATTGGAGCTTAAACTCTCAGTACTTGTGGGCAAGATGGAGCTTCTCCTCTGGACAGTTTCTGGGTGGTGGGCACTGCCAATCTCTGCCCATGATCCCCATTTTCAGTATTAGCCCTGATATGGACTCTTGCTTCAGGTTCTCTTAAGGAAGTGACTTTTAAGGTCCCATTTGAGAAAAAAGAAAGCAGCAATCCTACAAATACTCAGGAAGAAGCACTTTAGATAAGAAAGAACACTAAGTGTGTAGTATTGGGTACAAAAGACCAAAGTAAAGAGAGCGCCATCTATGTCTACTCATCTATTTGATTCACAAGCAAATGCTGAAGAACTGGGAACCATTCTCCTCAGGACCTAGCTCTACTGGATTTCAGTATTTTACCATCACAGGAAAATTGTACTTAGTTCATTTGGTTGCGCAGGCTCAGGGTGGTTGCAGATGGGGGGTGGGGAGGGGCAGGGAGGGCGGCATAAAGGAGCAGTAGCCACAAAGCAGCAGGTTTAAAGTAAATACATACATACATACATACAGGACTTGGCTTCAGACCCAGTTAGAATTCTGGCTCAATCTCTTCCTATCTCCAGAAATTTGGGCTAATCATTTCTCTATCCTTGAATTTTTGCACTATAAAGTGGAGAAGATACCAACCCCAGAGGATTATTGTGAAGATAGCCTTGAGTAATCTATGTGAAGCTCAGGGTTTACACACTGAACAAGTGGTCTGTGGACACTATTGGGTAGTTCATCCATCTACTATACTGTGTAAGTAGCTCTTTCTCAGTCCTCAGAAACTTACTCCTGCATCTTCTGACTTCTCTTTCTTTTCTAATTTTTAATTTTAATTTTTTTAATTTTCTTTTCAAACTTCTCTTTCTTAAGGTGTCAGCTCTGCACACATTCAGGAGAATGAGTACGTCTATCCTCAAGAAACAGAAACTTCCCAGACCCTACGTTTACCTACAGCCACCACTTACCTTTTTGTTAACCTTGAGATAATATGTTCCCAGTGTTCTTTACTCCCACTGCCTTCCCTCCCTCCTTCCTCCCTTTCTCTATGTCAGCTTTTATTGTACACACGGACCACTCCACTGACTTGATTATTGCTAAAGCCACAAAATAGCTCCACGTTGCCTAAGAAAATCACCACTCTTCATTGGATGCTACTAGCACAGGGCATCTGGAGACATGATCTACTCCCTTCCCCCACTTCCCTGCCTCTATGGACAGTCTGCATGCCTGGGGGTCCCAATGATACTGCTGCAGCCTCAACTTTCTCCTGAGTCCCCAATTCAAGTATTTACCTCCTTTGTAACTAAACCCATTTTTAAATAGAATCCTGTCAAAATTCTAACTCTTTGGCTTATTTTCCAAAAATTTATCTTTTCATTTTTCCCATCAGCCAATATCACTTTCATTTGAATCAGCTGCCAACACTAGAACCTTAAGAACCACTTTTGGTTTTGTTGATTTTATCTTCCTGTTTTCTCTTTCATTGATTTCTACCCTAATTTTAATTATTCTTTCTTTCTCCTTGGTTTAGACTTAAATTGCTCTTCTAATTTCCTAAGGTGAAAACTAAGTTCTTAATTTTAGATCTTTCCTCTCTGCATGATATGCATGTAGGGCAATCAATTTCCCTTCAAGGGCTGCTTTCACTCTATCCTGTGAATTTGGTAAATGATTTATTTTTATTTTGTTCAAAATATTTTCCCATTTATTTTGAGACATCTTTGATCCGTCAGTTGTTTAGGAATAATTAATTACATCAAGGTCAAAGAATGTCATTTGCATGATTACTGATCCTTTAAGTTTGTTGGTGTTATTTTACCATTCAGAATGTGAGCTACTTTGGAGAATGTTCTAGGTCGCATTAAGAATAGGACTTCAGGGATGCATGGATGGCTCAGTGGTTAAGCCTCTGTCTTCGGCTCAGGGCGTGATCCCAGAGCTCCAGGATTGAGTCCCACAATGGGATTCCTGTGGGGAACCTGCTTCTGTCTTTCTCTGTGTCTCTTATGAATAAATAAAATCTTTAAAAAAAATAATAGGACTTCAACTGTTTGATAGTTATTTAAATGCCAATTAAATTTAATTGATGAAACTATTTTCTTTATATATCTACTGATTTTATGCCTGATGGATATGTTAATAACATGGATATTGAAGTTATTAACTGTATTAGGAGATTAGTCTGATTCTACTTTCAGCTCTATCAGTTTTTTGTATATATTTTGCTGCTCTGTTAGGTTCATACACACTCTTATCTTCATTCCTACTTTTTAATTTTTATTTATTTATGATAAGCACACAGTGAGAGAGAGAGGGAGGCAGAGACATAGGCAGAGGGAGAAGCAGGCTCCATGTACCGGGAGCCCGATGTGGGATTCGATCCTGGGTCTCCAGGATCGCGCCCTGGGCCAAAGGCAGGGGCCAAACCGCTGCGCCACCCAGGATCCCTTCATTCCTACTTTTTAAGATTGTTATGTTTCCCTGGAGAATTGACCCTGTATCATTAGGTAACACCTCTATCTCTGATAATTTTCCTTGTAAAGACTACTTTGGAGTTAGTATAGCTTTTCAATCTTCTTCTAAATAGGGTTGGCCTAGTTTATCTTTCTCCATCACTTTTCTTCTCATTGTTTTCTCTTGGAATTTCAGCTTGGAAGTTTCTATTGAAACTCTTAAGCTCACAGATTCTTTGCTCAACTGTCTGGTCAATAGACAAGCCTATCAGAGGTATTCTATAGTTCTGTTTCATTTTTTTTTTAAGATTTTATTTATTTATTCATGAGAGACAGAGAAAGAGAGGCAGAGGGAGAAGCAGGCTCCATGCAGGGAGCCCAATGTGGGACTCGATCCCAGGACTCCGGGATCACGCCCTGAGCTGCAGGCAGAGGCTTAACCCCTGAGCCACCCAGGCATCCCTATAGTTCTGTTTCCGTGTTTTGTTTTGTTTTCCTGTTACATAGTTCATTTTCATTCTTTCTTAGGGTTCTCCTTATCAGTGAGAACACTACCAATTTGTTCTTACATGTAGTCCACTCTTTCTAGTAAAGTCCTTAGCATATTAATCATACTTATTTTGAAATCCCTGTCTGGTACTTTCAAGACCTAGGTCAAATCTGAACTGGTTCTGAGAATTACTTTGGTTCTTCAAGCTGTTCATTTTATTTTGCCTTCAAAATGCCTTCTAATTTTTTGGTTAGAAGATGGATAGATTATGCTGGGCAATAGGGACTGAGGTAAATAAGCCTTTATTTTTTTTTTGTTTTTTTTTTTGTTTTTTTTTAAATAAGCCTTTAATGTAAGGATTTGACCTACTTTGGCTATGATTAATATCTGTTCTACCTATTGCTGCCAGAGGCTTCAAATTCCTCTTATTTTTGTTCCTATTCCTAACTTTGGGCTTTTCTAAGTGGGTTTATCTGCTTTTAACCCTTCTTTGATCACTTACAGTGGGTTTCTTAGAGACAAAAATAGGTTTTTAGTCTGCTTTGACAGCATATACCTTTTACTTAGCACTTTTAAATTATTTCAGTTACAGTGATTATCAGTATAGTTGCATTAATATCTACCATGTTTGTATTCCAGCTAGGAGTATGTTACATCTTTTGAAATTCTCCTACTATCCTTGGATATTAGGGGTTTCTCAAATCTCCAAATCTCATCTATCAAATTTATTAAAAACTCAGCATCCAAAACATATTTTGCCCCTATCTGCTTTCCTTCACCCTCAGGATCTTAGCACAATCTAAGTCCTATTGATCTCATATGGTTTACTCCACCAGCTTCCAAACAGCATGCTTCCTCTTCTGCTCTTCCCCATCAATCCTGTATTACAAAGATTAGTCAGCGTGAGTGCAAGTATGAGCTGTCTTGTTTCCAATACTCTCTTTTTGGCTATTTTCTTAATAAGCTAGAACATCTTAATAGCTTACAAGGATATACACTTTGTCCTCTAACTACCCTCACAATATTATCTTCTTTCACAATAAAGTCCAATCCCTTTCCTTCGTTCAGCTCCTCATATCCCCTTAAGTTTCACCTTTGGCTCTACTTTTAAATGTTTTTTTTTTTTTTTTCCCTCCATTTCTCAAAAAGCATATTCCTCACTTAGGCTTTAGCTTTTTTTTTTTTTTTCTCCGAAGGGTATTTATTATTCTTTTATTCCAATAAACCTGTTATTTCTGTACAATTATTTTTCTAAATTACTTATTATTTGTAATGCTTTATTAGCTGCATCTTCAAATTGTTTACTAAGTCATATGAAATCAGGCCATATCTGTTCACTGCTGTCTTCCCAACTTTTTGTATGCTTGTCATAAGGAAAGAGCTCAATACCTATTTAGCAAATAAACAAAAATATGACTATTGAAGGACTCTAAAAATATCTACTGGGAGTGCCTGAGTGGCTCAGTCCCTGAAGCATCCAATTCTTGATTTCAGCTTAGGTCATGATCTCAGAGTCCTGAGATTTAGCCTGACCCCCGGGCTCCTTGCTCAGCAGGGAGTCTACTGGAGGTTCTTTTTTAAAAAAATAAATTTATGTTTTATTGGTGTTCAATTTGTCAACATACAGAATAATACCCAGTGCTCATCCCATCAAGTGCCCACCTCAGTGCCTGTCACCTGGCCACCCCCACCCCCTACCCTCCTCCCCTTCCACCACCCCTAGTTCGTTTCCCAGAGTTAGCAATCTTTCATGTTCTGTCTCCCTTTCTGATATTTCCCACTTATTTTTTTCTCCTTTCCCCCTTTTTCCCTTTCACTATTTTTTTATATTCCCCAAATGTATGAGACCATATAATGTTTGTCCTTCTCCGACTGACTTATTTCACTCAGCATAATACCCTCCAGTTCCATCCATGTCGAAGCAAATGGTGGGTATTTGTTGTTTCTGATGGCTGAGGAATATTCCATTGTATACATAAACCACATCTTTTGTTATCCATTCATCTTTCGATGGACACCGAGGCTCCTTCCACAGTCTGGCTATTGTGGACATTGCTGCTAGAAACATCGGGGTGCAGGTGTCCCAGTGTTTCACTGCATCTGTATCTTTGGGGTAAATCCTCAGCAGTGCAATTGCTGGGTCGTAGGGCAGGTCTATTTTTAACTCTTTGAGGAACCTCCACACAGTTTTCCAGAGTGGCTGTACCAGTTTATATTCCCACCAACAACGCAAGAGGGTTCCCCTTTCTCCACATCCTCTCCAACACCTGTGGTTTCCTGCCTTGTTGATTTTCCCCATTCTCAATGGTGTGAGGTGGGATCTCATTGTGGTTTGGATTTGTATTTCCCTGATGGCCAGTGATGCAGAGCATTTTCTCATGTGTGTGTTGGCCATGTCTATGTCTTCCTCTGTGAGATTTCTGTTCATGTCTTTTGCCCATTTCATGATTGGATTGTTTCTTTGCTGTTGAGTTTAATAAGTTCTTTATAGATCTTGGAAACTAGCCCCTTATCTGATACATCATTTGCAAATATCTTCTCCCATTCTGTCTACTGGAGATTCTTTCTCTCTCTTACCCTCCCTCTCTTCTTCTCCTCCCCCCACCCCGCCCCAGCCTGTGTCCTGTGCTCTCTCTTCCTCTACCCCTCTAGAACAAATCAATCTTTAATATAAAATGATCTACTGGCTATCTAGTACATTTTATGGACTTATACTCCTTTCCTGCCACACAAAATGAAATTTGCCTATTTTTAAAGATTTTTATCTGAGAGAGAGAGAGAGAGAGAGAGCCAGAGAGCACAGCAGAGGGAATGGGCAGAGGGAGGAGAAGTAAGCTTCCCACTGAGCAGGGAGCCTGATATGAGGCTCAATCCCACGACTCTGGGATCATGACCTGAGTGGAAGGCAGAAGCTTAACTGACTGAGCCGCCCAGGCATCCCAGCTTCTTTTCAAAAGGAAGTTGCAGACACTCAAAGAACAGTCAAGCATCCCGCTGAAAATGGCACACCAGCAAAGAAAAAGAGATGATGTGACATACTTAAGCCATTAATTAGGAAGGAGAAATGAGATTAATTCATCCTGCAGCTAGCATTTAATCAACATGGATACAGAGGTAAATTTTGTTCTTGATTTGGAGTAAATAACAGCCAGTGGGAAAAATTAAAAGTGGTGATGTCAGTTCCCACTTTGGAAGTTTCCCTAGCACAGTTTTGCAATAACTATTATTGAATACTGCTTGGGATGCCATTTGTTTACATCAAAGTTCAAAGTAAATGTCCTGGAGTGATTATCTGATGTATATTTTAAATAAAAGGACATTGTTTCTGACAAAATTTAAGTGTATTCAAGAAATTCTCAAGGGGAAGGGCAGGAAACTCTTAAAATGCTAGGAAAAAAATAGAGGAAAGATATTTCTACATGCATAAATAAGCTGTCAAAAAAGTGAAGTATTTGGGGGCTAACGGCAGAAAGAGAGCCGAAAACCAGGGAGGTAAGAAGTAATGGTGTTTTCTCTGGGCAATATGCCAATCTCCATGAACCTAGCACCTGTGTCCACCTAAGCACAGAGAACAGATTTGGGGCTAGAGGAAGAGAAAAATTGGGGGAATACTGCTATACTCCAGGAGGGTAACACCCTCAGTCAATGACTAGTTAAAAACCTGCCAAAAAGAAGAAAATAGTAGAAATACTTGCCTATCTTCCTAGAGAAATTGTAAGCAGTCACATGCACATAGGTTCATTAGTTCTTACTAACCATTTTGCAAGGAAAAAGTGGAAAATTTAAATACTTTTTGAAAATTTAAAGTAAAAAAAAAAGTATAATTTCAGATGTCAGAGAGTTCCTACAGATAAAGCATGGGATACAAGTTTGTAATCAAATATTACCCCCTCAAAAAAAGCCAAAACAATAATGTACTATTATGATTGAGCATCATTTGTAACAAGTAAACAGAACCAAGAAACTCCACAAGACTTCTGATCTAAAGAAATAGCATGTAATGAGATAAGGTATTTAGCATAATTAAAGAAATTAAAGAAATAAAACAAAGCATTAGAAAAATAATGAAGACCAAGAGACTATAAAAATGACAAAGCCTATATCACCAAATGATATTCTTGCCAAAATGTTTAATTTAGTCATGAAGAAACAAAGCTAGACTGTTCAGTATTCTACAGTATTTTACATGCCAACTGTCCTTGCTGCTTCAGAAATAACAATGCCATGAAAGGAAAAAAAAATAAAGGGAAAATTCTAGATTGGGGTGTCTCAACTTCAGCATCGTTGACATTTCAGACTACAGAATTGTTTTAGGTGACTGGCCTGTGTATTGTAGAATTTCAGCACCATATCTAGTCTCTACCCACTAGATGCCAATAGCTCTCTCCTCACTTCCCCACACATTTTAAACAAACATGTCTGTGACTAATGCCACACATCTTAGAGGACAAAATTGCCCCAGTGAAAAACACTGTTCTAGATTAAAGATACTAAAGAGAAATGACAATCAAATGCAATATATGATCCTTCACTGGATCTTTGATTGAAATAAAACCGTTTATATTTACAATTTGGATACAACTGGAAAATCCTGAATACTGATTGTAAAGAAAATATTGTATTAATGTCAATTTCTTCAACTCACTGGGATGTATATAGTAAATTATTGAGGTAAAGTAAAATACTTTAAATTTCAAATTATAAAAAACATACACATATGTGTGCGTGTGCGTATATAGAGCAAGCAAATCAGGTGGGCGAATGTGACAACAGATTAATAATTATCAAGTTTAGGTAAAAGGCATTTCTGTGTGTTTAATTATATTGATGTTTTAACCTTGTTCTAGATTGGAAAAAGATTTATAGTGCTGAGAAATACATATCCCATCCATTCTTCAAGGCCCATTTCAACCACCAACTCCTTCATAAATTTTTCCCTCCCTATTCCTTCCCTTTGACAGTAACCATAGAATTGAACAACTAACAGAAACTGTAGAAGTGAAATACTTTTTTTAAGTGAAATCATTTTTATTGATATTAGAAATCAGTTATAAATATTAGCAGTATGTTGGAAAAAATACACTGTAAGGAATCTGGAAGATTGATCTAAATAAGTTGGAATATAATACACAGAAACAGAAGATAGAAAATGTGAAAGACATTAAAAGACCAAAGAATGTGGTAAGAGGATTTCCTATTTACCAAATAATGAGGTTTCCAGAATTAGTAGAAAAGGTATTGCTAAGAATTTTTCAGGGTTCATGAATAATTTAAGCGTGGAAAATCAAAAATCTAAAATGAATTACAACTGACCCTCACTAGCTTAACAACTGAAGAGGTATTTAGTAATCTGACTCCAGATTACAATGTGTGATCGTTTTTTCCTTACCACCAAGCAATTCTCTGACACCAGCTGGGTGTCCTGCAATTTAACTCAATTCTGACACTATTCACCTGGTGATGGTACACACCTACAAATTAAGATCCCACAAATTAAGAACTCAGTTCTACAAGACCACTCCTTCTCTGTCCCACCCACTTTAGAAGCCAATGACCTGGGCTCTGACCTACTGGCTATAAATTGGAGGTTCCAACCACGTACTTCTTGGGTTCAGTTAATTTGCTACATCACCACTTGAAACTCAGAGAAACATTTCACTTACTAGATTACCAGTTTATTATAAAAGGATGTAACTCAGAAAAACCCAGATGGAAGAGAGGCACAGGGCAAAAGACAGGAAAAGGACACAAGAGCTTCCATGCCCTTTCCAGGAGCACCTTCTCCCCAACAATCTCCACGTGTTCACCAGTCCCAAAGTTCTTCAGCCCCAACCCTGTGGGTTTTTAAATGGAGGCTTCACTACATAAGCGTGAATGACTCCAACACTGGCCGCTGGCAATCAATTCTACCTTCAGCCCCTAGACCCTTCCAGTGGGGAAAGAGTGGGGGTGGGGTAAGGGGGTGGGACCACAAGTCCCTCTCTTCAATTTCCTGGTTGGTTTCCCTGGCAACCAGCCCGCATCCTTAGGAGCTTTTAAAAAGTCCCCTCATTAACACAAACACATGGTTTAAAGGGGTTTGTTATGAATATCAAGACACCTTTGCTGCTCTTATCACTTAGAAATTTCAGGGATTTGGGACGCCTGGGTGGCGCAGTGACTGAGCACCTGCCTCCCGCCCAGGGTGTGATCCTGGAGCCCGGGATCAAGCCCCACACATCGGGTTCCTTGCAAGGAGCCTGCTTCTCTCTCTGCTTATGTCTCTGTCTCTCATGAATAAATTAATTTAAAAAAAATTCCAGGGGTTTTAAGAGCTCTGTGCCAGAAATAGGGACAAAAGCCAAGTATGTATTGATTATAAATCACATTATCACATTTGTGAAAAAGGAGAATCATCCCAGAAAATCACGCAAGAAGTGAAAGCAACGAAAATGGTAAATTCATGTAAATCTAAATAAATTTGGCTATTAAGACAGTAATACTTGCGCAATCAAAAAAAATAGAGAAGTATAAAACATTGGACAGTGCTATGTAAATTGGGTGGAGATAATATAAGCACTAAGGCATTCCCATATTGCATTGACAAGGTTATTGATTTCACAGTTTTTCACTCAACTATTCATGTTAAAATTTTTACAAGTAGCACTAAACAGTAGACATGGACACAACTATTGTCAAGTAAAAATTTTTTAAATTTTCTAAAATTTCATACACTTAATCCAAATGACAGCAAAAACTAAAACCTTTAATACCAAATTTAGAGAAGTGGAAAAAATAAAACAGTGATAGAAAATCATAAAGCAATTTTATATGATCAGCAATTATAATTCATGACACATTCCAGTAGGGAAAAAATTAAGTTTGCTGGGATGGGTAAAACACCAACCACTCCTTTCATATGCTGAATGAAAAAAACAAACCTAGAATATAAGGATACAGAAAAATAAGATGAATGAAAAAAGATAGGTCAAGTAAGTACTAACTTAACAAGAGCTAACAGGGCTATATTACTCTCAGGCCAAAACAGACTTTGAGACAAAAAGCATTGTTAGTGATAAAGGTAGTCATTAGGTATGGTTAAAATTCTTAACTGGTGATAAAATAATTTTTTAACTGGTGTGAATCTAAAATGCATATTCAAAATACACTAAGCAGAAAAGTAAACAAGACTGATAGACTCTTTGTTTAATCCAATATGATAGAGGGAAATATTAATACACCTCTCAGTGGTAGATCAAACAGATCCAAAAGTTAGGAACACCACCATGCAACCTCAATAGAATACTGCTTCCTAAAACAACTGAAGAAAACACTTTTCTCTCCTTAACCCAACCTCCACCCCCACTATTAAGATACAGGAAAGATTTACATGACTTGGTAATATGCGAGCTGAATTGCAATTCTAGAGAAATATAAAAGAATTGAGATCATACAAACTACATTCTCAGGCCGCTCCAAGTTAGAATAAAAATCCCTGACAGTGAAAACCTTAAATAGTAAGCATTAAATACAAAACCGACTCAAGTATCAAATAAGAAATTATAATGAAAATTAGACAACACCCAGTGAAAAGTCTTACGCACCCCTGTTGGACAGAGGAAAAACTTTAAAGAAAAATATTTAAGTATTTATATTAGAAAAAATGTGAAAAAGGGTAAGAAGTTAGAAAAATATGTATAAGAAGGTGAAGAAAAAGTAATGTTACTGAAATAGAAATCCAGTTTAATAAATACAATTAAAAAAAGCCAAACCCCTTCTTTGAATAGCGTACTAAATTGCAAAAATTTCAAGAATCAAGAGAAAAATGAAGACACGTGAAATTTAAACTGAAATGGATACATTCATTGCAGATGTCATAGGTATTAAAAAGAATATCATGAAAACATTTACGACATAAATCTGAAAGTGAAGTGAAATGGATAACTTCTTGAAAAATTAGGAACGACTAAATCTGACCTTCAGTATGAATAGAAAAATTTGATGCTATGAGAACAGAATAAGGAGTTAAAACATTTCACGTCTTAGAACATACGTGCTTTCAAGGGAAATCTCTTGGGAGGAGAAAGAAGACAACAAATAAGAGGTAAACTGAGAAAATGATCCCAGGTAAAGTCTAACCTCAGCTTCATCCAGAGGCAAAACTCAGAAGCATAACCACACAGAAGCGTCTCGAAGCAAGAAAGCCCGACTTCTGCCCCCCTACAATTTATTATCTACGCTGCATAGCTAGCCTAATTATCTAGCCATCCCCAGGTGAGATGGCCTGGCTAGGGTCAGCCAAGAGCAAGTCTTCAGAGGCCACAGGTGTAAACCATTGGGTCCAACATTGGAGCAGAAGGTGGCGGGCCAGCTCGTAAAGGGATGTGAGCAAAACACTTAAAATATGTTGAGAGAGGTTTTTCACTACTTAGAAGTTTTTCCGAAATGCCCAGATGAAAATCCGGAGCAATATATCACGTGTGTTCCAGAAAAGATCCCTGATTTTGAATATTATCAAGGTGTTTGAGGTAAATATATCTCCAGAGGGCATCAAAACACCTCCAATTCTGATGTTCCTATCAATCACTGAGAGACATACATCAGAAAATCATCTTCCTGGGGACTTCTTCACATTCAGGCAGAAGGGCCTTAAATGAACTAACAGGACTTTGAGTGTCAGCCCAGCAGATTTCATCCCTCCTGTACCCTGAACCTCACTCGTAAGTCTGTAACCAAATGGCAAATGGAACTCCTTTATCTCAATTTCAGAACAAAATTATTGGTACCATTTCCTCTATACTCCAGAAGACCTATGCCAGACTTGTAAAAGTGATGCCTCAAAAGTGCAGGGGGACCCTTCATCTAACATCCATGGACAAAAAATGGAAGACTGAAGTCAAAGAACAATGGGAAGAGAATTTTTATTTTTCAGAAAAATCTGAGAAAGTTCTAGAAGTTTTCCAACCTCCCTCTTTTAACCTGTTAGTCATGCCCTCCCCTTGGGAGATGGGTAGAGGCTGAATCCTCCTCAATTCAGGACCAAGGGGATTACTCAGAACACTGGCATTATGATCACAAGAACAGGGGCCATGGCGCGCTAGTATCTGATTCATATTTTGAAATCTAAATGTGGGGTGCAGTGTGGTTCTGAGTCACAGGAGCAGAGAAAAAGTGAGAGGAATTGGAAGCAGACTGTCCCAGCACTGCCTGTAGAGAAAATCTACGTGGTTCCAGAAGCTTAAATGTGAACCATAGGAAAAAGCCTAAAGCTATCTGAAATGAAACTCAGCTCAAGATGGCCATAAACCATGAAGGGCCAATGGCCTCAACCAGAACAAGTCCATGTAGGGAGCACACAAGAACTGACTAGCGGCATTCCAACAGAAAAAGTCATCCCATTTCCCTCCACCCCAAAACATGTAGTTAGAAGTTTTCAAAAAGAGTTATTTATGTATTTATATTTTAAATCAACAAAAGTAGCCCAAGAGGTCAAAAAGCCAGCTTTAAATATTTCCCTAACCTGCAACACAACTGTGTCTTTTTGTAAGGCCCTTGGCTCTAAATCACACTCTTCACCTGGGTCAAATACTAAAGAAATCCCAAAGCAGCCCCCTGAATGGGGGGTGGGGGGGTTGGAGCGAGGAAGGAGAGAATAGCCTGCCCGTAACCTCCTCCCTATGGATGTCCTCAAGTAAAGACTTAACAAGATAAGTAGGAAGGATCTTTATGTCAGAAGATATGTAACTATGCCATGATTGGGCACTTTATTGTTTTTAAACAGTGCTATTTTTTAAACCAAAATTTAAAAAAAAGTAAAACATAGGTTAAGATTTTATCTGAAGGGTAAGGAAGAAATTTCTACACGGGTTTAAAGGGTCATTAAGGAAGGAAAAAAATTCTGCTTATATCTAACAGTTTTAGCGTGTTTGATAAAATATTATTATGAGTTGAATTATGTGTCCCTCAAATTCATATACTGAAGTCCTAATCCTCAGTATCTCCAGCTTTATCTGGAAATAGAGTCATTGCAAATGTAATTAGCTAAAAATGAAGACTTAGCAGAGTAGTTTGAGCATGACAGATGCTCTTATAAAATGGGGGGTTTGGGGTACCGGCACCCATACCAGGAGAACACCACATGAAAATTGCAATGATCATCTACAAACCAAGAACAAAGACCTGGGCAAGATGTTCCCTCACAGCTTCCAGAAGGAATCAACCCTTCCCATACATTTCAGACTTTCACCTCCTCAACTGTGAGATAATATATTTCTATTGTGGAGCCCTCCAGTTTGTAGCCCTTCACTGTGGCAGCCCTAGTAAACTAACACCATTATTCCCTGACAGAGGCTGGCCCCTTGTTTTATTTAGTAACCAGTGTATTTCAGTCATTTTTGTTTTAAGTGTTGGAAACCTTCCCTCCATAATTTTCATCATTTTGCTCAACTTTAAAAGGACTGTGCATTACTTAACCTTTATGAGCTTCAAGTTTTCATCTGAAAATAAATTCAAACTGTTTCACTCCCATGTTTCAAATCCTGTAGTGGCTTCCACTAGCAACAACAGCAATACTAGAATTCAAGTTTCTTACGGTCATCATGGTCCCCAAATCCATATGATCTGGAGATTGCTTATGTCTCTAATCTGAAGCCCTTCCTTTTGTCCCCTTCTTTGCCTCCTTTAGCCACACTGCTCAAATCATCCAAATTCATTTTGTTTGCAGAACCTTGGCATATAGCTTTCTTTTGTCTTTTGGTACCAACTACTATAGCTTAATGAAATTCCAACTCCTGCCATTGGTGTTTCTACCTCATTATCTTGTTTTGTCTCTCGCTTTTTTTTTTTTTTTTAACATTTACTTACTCCGGATATAATCTTACTTATTGATGCGCATATTATCTCCTCTCTCCCCTAGAATTTAATCTCCTTGAGGAGAGGGACTCTGTCATTATTGTTTATCCCTACATCCCAGTGGTGAGAGACAGAAAAAGTGCTCAATCAATATTTTTTGACTGATTGGTTCTAAAATGAGTAGGATGGCCTAATTTCTGCCCACTTATAGGACTAATTATCTATACTTTTCACATTTTGCTTATTAACATAAGTATAGTGGCTAGACTGTCTTTCAAAGCAACGTTATCTCCCTCCCTCTCACCACCACCCCCCCCCCCCACTACACTGATTAACAGGCTAGGCTGGGCGGGATGAAAGTCTACTACAATGAAGTCTTCATAACATGTGTTATCCAGTCAACTTACATGCCAATTCCTATGAGATTAAACCTACACGATTCAGAATAATTAAATTCCAAATCTTACATGATTTTTCTGGTAACATCCCCCAAGAAAGTCTAGAAATGTTGGATTGGTTCACTTACATTTTTTTTAGCCTTGAATGTTGGTTGAAATTGGTTCATAGGGATCCCTGGGTATTGCAGCGGTTTAGCGCCTGCCTTTGGCCCAGGGCGCGATCCTGGAGACCCGGGATCGAGTCCCACGTCGGGCTCCGGGTGCATGGAGCCTGCTTCTCCCTCTGCCTGTGTCTCTACCTCTCTCTCTCTCACTGTGTGCCTATCATAAAAAAAAAAAAAATTGGTTCATAATAGTGTGACTATTGCCTCCAAACTGTTTTTCCATTACTGTAGGTACTAGTGTGTTAGTAGTGCTTTTTTTTCTTTTTGTGCTCTTTTTTCTTCTACTCACATGCTCTGTAACACCCTCTCTTCAATTATTTTAACTTCCACTACTGCGAGATTTTTTTTCCCCTGATCCATCCTGCTTCCAGACTCTATGGTGAATAGAACGTTATAACCTATGTTATTGTTATATGTTATTTAAACATATTTCTAGGCTTATCAGTATTATGTGAAGATATAAAAGCAGAGGGGCAAGAGTCTGGGAAACAATTTTGTTTTATTACTAACAATATCCTTCATGGTTATAAATTGGACAGGGACACCTGGGTGGCTCAGTGGTTGAGCATCTGCTCAGGACGTGATCTTGGGTACAGGGATTGAGTCCCATATCAGGCTCCCCACGGGGAGCCTGCTTCTCCCTCTGCCTATGTCTCTGCCTCTCTCTGTGTCTCTCATAAATAAATAAATAAAATCTTTTAAAATAAATAAATAAATTGGACAAATGATGAAAATAAATGGTGTCATAATAATGGGTTATCAAACTTCAAAAACTCAGGTGAAGAGTCAAATTAATATTTAGAACTTGAAAAAAATTAAATAAATAAATATCCTTCCTCCTCTCACTCATGTGTCCTCATAGAACCCAGATAAATCCACTTGCAAATTATTTTTTTAAAGATTTTATTTATTAATCCATGAGAGACTCAGAGAGAAACAGAGACATAGGCAGAGAGAGAAGCAGACTCCCTGAGGGGAGTCGGATGCTGGACTTGATCCCAGGACCCCCGGATCATGACCCAAGCCAAAGGCAGATGCTAAACCACTGAGCCACCCAAGTGCCCCTCCCTTGCAAATTATTATTCCAAACGGTGGGATATAAATTTCATGGTGAAAAAACGCTTTTTGAGCCCTTGCTGTATTCCTAGCACAGAATCCATGGTTCTGAAATTGCACTCAAATTTAATAATATTTATTCTGTAAGGCTCTGTTCAATTCTTTACAAGTCACAGCTATACTTGGACCACAATCCTAAAGCAGTTGCAAAGACAAAGCTAGTATTGATAAGATGCTTGAGATATGGTATACATTAATGTAAAATACTGTACATAAGTAAAATCAAAAGAAATAAAATAGTCAAATTTTAGTTAAATGGAAAGAGTTGGAAAAGTCATCTTTTGCTAATATTTTCAGGTTTCTAAAAATTTTATAATGTATTCCTCTACCTATTCCAAAAAGATTTGTAATGACTAACCTTGAAGAAACACTGTTGACTGCAGTTAAATTTAGCAACACTTACTTACCAACAAAGACAAATAATTAGAACGCGAACGTGTGTTGTGTTAATGAAGGTATGTGGAAAATACATGATACAAGAACTGGAGCACAGATTTCTTCAATTATAAAGCATCATAAACAAATGTTAGCACTGCAGAGATTAAACCCAGTGCTACAGGAAAGAGCTTGTGCAAAAGATTCTATCTCATATTTGCATGATCTCAATGCTCTCTGAAAAATCTTCACTACCCTTCCTGGCACAGTGCTGACCTAATGCCTTTGCAGGCATGGGTGTTAATACAGACAGGCATGCCCAGCTACCCGCCAGAAAAATAACTGGGCATCTCAGATCATCCCACTCGAAACAGGGATTCTCAGATTTGATCCATTATCATTCCAAAGTCAGAGTCTGGACCGGAAGTTCCCCAACACCACACTCTTGGGCTAGGGTTCCGAATTAGATGGCATGCCTAACTTCTCCCTGCTGCAATCTGTTTTTGCAAAGTAAAGTTATTACAAATAGCCAAGGGGCTCTGGTTAAGCACATGGTGACTTGGAAAATGTATCTGTGTCTGTACTGTATCTGTACTGATTTCATGAATATTTGAACAGAAAGCAGGAAACAGTAAAGGATTCCATCCTAAGATCAGGCTTAATGTCCAACTTTACATTGCCAGTCTCAAGGTGGCATTTTGGCATGAAACTCAATTTTCTCTTAGAATAATTTGCATTGGGATTATGGGCTAAATGTTCTAAAAGTGTCTAAGCTATAATTCTTTATGAGACTGCACTTTGGCATTTAACTACAGCATATGCAAGCCTAACTTGCAGGCTTAGTCTTTACATTTGTCCAAATTCTCCACACAACGCTAGCCAACTTTTAATGAAAAGCATTGCTTCATGACATGATTTACTTGCTCTGTGCATTTTTTTTTCTGGAGGGATTTTTGCTTTATATTAAATATAAACTGAACTTTTACAAAGACTTCTGCCGTTGATTAAAATCCTCTTTTTAAAGCTCCCATCTTCCAAACACTCAACCCTGCACAAAGAAGAAACAGTGATATACCTAACCTGTTGTGTTTCCATGCAATCATAATGGTTTGGACATTCAGAATCACCTTCTGTTGTATGAAAATTACATTTCAAAGTCCATTGGATTTGTGCCCCTTATGGTGAACCACACAGTACTGCAACAAAGCACGAGACAAAGAGGAAAAAGTGTGTGGGGGGGGGGATGAGAAAAGAAGAGAAATGCTAAAAGGAAACAAAAATAGTTAGACAAACAGAGTAGAGGAAGAGAGAAAAGTAAAGTTACTAGAAAGTGCAGAAGCTGCATTATCTGTATATAATGTGGCTATAATACTACATTGGTCAGCAACTATAATGCAAAAGGTAATGTGTAAGAGTTTTATATGCTTTTCAGAACTATAAAGGGACTGTGAGTGGATTTTAAACATTTTGATTAGCACCACAAAGATTTTAATGCTTTATTTAAACAGTTTGCTATAGGGCAAACACATTTGGTAGACAAGTAAAATGAAAGCATGGGCATCAGTTTCTCTGTTTTCTATTAAGTAATGTTGCGAAGTAAGCAGAAGTTGGATTCAGATATCAGATAATTATCTCCACACTGTGTGTCACAGTAAATAATTTTAATTGGTTTAACTTCAGGGACCATTACTGGCCTAATTAGAAACATGAAAAGGCTACAAGTATTAGGAAATATCCTGAAGGAATGAGAACATTAGCAATTCTGTTGAGCCATTTTTAAAATAAGTACACAGTAGCAGCCACATTTCAGTGAAAGGCAGGGTACTTGAAAGGTGCTTTTAGGAAAACAGTGCTCGTGTGTGTGTAATAAGAGATCCGTAATAGGAAGCATAGAAATTGGGTAACAGGCTGACATGCATGCTATTACTGTGTTAAAACACATACTAATCTTGTTCTGATCGCTGTTTTTAAAAGATGCAGGTTAACGTCTTCAAAGTAAAGGAACAATCATTGACGTTGGGTAAATCCCTGTCAAGAATATGTTGACTTCCTGAAAGAGAAATGGATCTCTGAGGAAAATAGCTTGCAGGGAAGCAGCACCCAGTGAAGGATTGCACTGCGTGTTCCCTGGCTTCTCTTCCTCACCTCGGTTTCCCAAGATTCAGGAGACACAAATAGGTTTGTTCTTTGCAGCCCATGTAGACGTCACACGTACTGCATCGGGTATAGACTAGTTTATATTTAGAGAATGGCTGCATTCGGCATGGAAAGTGATATGACGCCTGGGTGGCTCAGTGGTGGAGCATCTGCCTCTGGCTTAGGGCGTGATCCTGGGGTCCTGGATCGAGTCCCACATCAGGGTCCCCACAGGGAGCCCGCCTCTCCCTCTGCCTATGTCTCTGCCTCTCTCTCTGTGTCTGTCATGAATGAATGAATGAATGAATGAATGAATGAATGAATAATAATAAATAAATAAATAAATCTTTAAAAAAGAAAAAAAGTGAGGTACTATGTGTCCCTTAAATCAGAGAGTGTGCTTAAAAAAATCATTCCTCAGTACTTTCAAACTGTCATGGAGTGAGATTTCTAAGTCATATGAGATAACTAGAATACCATATAATGTTTACATGTACAAACAATATCAAAGACTTCTAATCAGTATTTATTTACTACGACTTTGTTCTTTTCAGATTGTACTCTAGTTTTTAGTTTTCCATTTTCTGAGATAGCTGGTGGTCCCATGTGACCAACTATCCTATTTGGGATATGAAGAATTTAAATGGACCATCCACACTTAAAGTTACCAAAAACCAGCCATAGTTAGCCATTTTTTGTTTATTTGTTCTAGACACAAAGAATAGAGAAACTAAACAGAAAAGGGAAGCCATGGTAAATCATGGAGCATCATATGAAAGAATATATTACTAGGGAAAATTTTATAATTTTTGTATCTTTGATATTTGACACACTGTTGAATATGACATATTATTAATGTGAGTACTTAAAAGATTAAGAAAATCAGTAGTTCCAAAATTGGTCAAACAAAAAATGGAAGTGTAAGAACCCATGTCACAGATTGTCCCCATGCATGTGCTCATAGACCCATCTACCTCATGGACACATTTTGTCGTGCATGCACAAAACCCCATTTCTATAGGCTGCACTTTTATGCCAAATGCCCTAAAATAACGCCACAAGCTATTATCTTTTTAATATTTGTGTGTGATAAAATTTTGGCCAATTCCAATTTGACTGGTATACATGCAGCAATTCAAGATCGAATTTTCTTTAACAAGATTATAACAAATTATCTTTGTCTTCACAAAGAATATATAATGTATGCATACAAATTAAATGAGAATAACTCACATAGAATAATTTTTAGCTACAGAATAGATTAATTGCTTGCAGGTTTGTTAAGGAACATACACATACATAAACAACACACACACACACACACACACACAGGATTGTTTGATCATTATAAAATAATACTGCCTGCCCACCAAGCACATGTTCCATATTTCAAATATCTTCCAAATGTAGAAGAGGGCGGGAGAATGAGGGGGAGAATAAAAATGTGGTTGCTTATACAAATATACATGCTCATATACGTACACAAACATACATACATATGTTCATATATTTCAGCTTTGCCCATATGTTCCGAAAATAGCAGCCTGGAAAATTTGTACCCACACATCCCGCTCTCAGAGTAAGGATATGAGTGAAGACAAATTTTTCTAGAACCCAAGTAACTCAAGAAGACAAAGTACTTCAGGACACCGCATGCTTTTAGGCCACTGAACATTGCAAAGCAGCTTTAACATCCAAATCTACTTCTCCAAATACAAGATTTATGCCTTGAAGAAAGTCTGTCAATACCTTCTCTCATATCCTCTTTCACAAAATAAACTATCTACCCTCGCATTTGAGGACATAGGTAAAGGAGTAAAGGTGCAGACTGGGGTATGGGACATAGTTTAAGAAGTTTTTCTCCGAAATGTTGAGATGATGACAATGATGATTCCATCATATGTTTCATCCTGTTCTCTGATCATGTCGCCTTTTACGCATAGTGACTAATCATTTTCATTGTTAAAATAATGTTACCATTATTCAGAATATGCCCTTGAACTCAGAAAATACGAATTGTCTGGTGGAATAGGTGTGGTTTTTTTAGTTGTGACAGACCCTGTGTAGATGCCTGGCCGCAGCATTTACCACTTGTTAGTGAACATCAGGTTGTTTTAATCTGTAAAATGAAAGTAATGAGTGAGTTGCAGGAAATAAAAAGGAATAATGTACATAAAGCACCTGGCTTAGAGCAGTCGAAATAAAAGCTTCCTCTTAATACTGTTATGCTGTGTCACCCCTTAAGGATCAGTTTCTAGGATTTAGACACAATCACTAAATGGTTGTAAAGCTCTTACTTACATAGCACAAGGCAAGCAACTTTAGATTTTTCATGCTTTCAGGTAACTTTCTTTTCTTCCTTTTTTTTTTTTTAAGATTTTATTTTTAAGCAATCTCCACACTCAGGGCAGGGCTTAAAATCACACCCCAAGATCAAGAGTCACATGCTCCACTGACTGAGCCAGCCAGGCACCACCTGGTAACAAGGCTTTTCTATAAAAAATCAAGTCTGTGATAGGAACCTTCCAGTAACTCCTTCCCTTAGGAGTCACTGCCCATCCTTCCAGTCCCCATAAGGTCCCATAATCATATGCATTTAATGTGTTCTCCACTCTTTATTTCCATCCTCTTTCAACTTCCTGCCTGATCTCCCAATCACAGATCTGGGAGAGGATACTAGGTCCAAGAGGGACAAATTAGGGTCCTTTTCCCAAGTCCAAACCCCTGAACAAAGTTAACTAGCCAAAGGGCAGAGCTGTCACTTATGAAGAATATGGTAGGACCTACAGAGGAAAAAAAAAAAGTTATCAATTTCTTTCAGAAGCTCTTAGTAACCAAATTCTCTATTACATAAACTGAGATAAACAAAAGGAGCCAGTGTGCAAAAGAAGAGAAGTAGAAGGCCAGAGATGAGCAAAAATAGGAGACAAAAAAGAGTGCTGGCTTTCGTTCTTTTACGCCTTCCCTGTTCTTATGGTTGTCCCTTTACCACGAGCAAACATGTCGACTCCCCTCCACAATTTTTTATATTTTGCTTCTATGGGGTTCTTGTAAACAAAAGAATTTCTGCTTATAGAATACTATTCTAAACTACAGCATTAGTATTAATGCAATAATTCTGTAAGATAAAATTAATTTTAAAAATAACTTCTAGTAGTAGAATTTGTACTACTTTAACTTATGGTAGTTTGTCTTCTACTTTGCAGTCAGGTACATATTGAATTGTAATTCTCAGGCTAAAGCAATAAATTGATTGTTTTTCATGTAATCTGAAGTTATCTACTGGCTCTTCCCCATCACTTAAAATATAAAAACTCAGGGATCCCAGCAGGCCCTATAGACTTAAGTTGCTAATAATCAGTTAAATCTTTAGGGCAGAGGAAGTAGTAGCAAAGTTTAGTGCATTAAGCAATGAAGCTTCTTAATTAAAGATGGTACTTGGATATCTTTTTAAGTGCATTAATATGAAAATAAATAAATAAATAAATAAATAAATAAATAAATAAATACATACATACATACATACATTGATGTGGAAGTCCACAAACTCTTCTGCTTCCACTGTCCCTGGAAAAAAAGAAAAGAAAAATATCTTAAAAGAAGTTGTAAGATTCAGCAATGTCACTACCAGGTATTTACCCCCAAAATACAAAAATACTAACTGAAAGGGATATATGCATCCGGATGTTTATAGTAGCATTATCGACAATAGCAAAACTACAGAAATAGCCCAAGACTGATGAAAATAGATAAAGAAGATGTGGGATAGATAGACAGATGATAGATAGATAGAATAGAATATTACTCAGCCATTAAAAATAATGAAATATTGATATTTGCAACATCATGGATGGATCTAGAGAGTATAATAAGCCAGTCGGAGAAAGACAAATACCATTATGATTTCTCTCACAGTGGAATTTAAGAAACAAACAAATGAGTATAAGGAAAGAAGAGAAAGAGAGAGGCAAACCAAGAAACAGACTCCTAACCTTAGAGAGCAAACTGATGATTACCAGAGGTGGGTGAATCAGGTGAGGGGATTAAGGAGGGCATTTGTGATGAGCACAGGGTAATGTATGGAAGTGTTGAATTACTAGGTGCACACCTGAAACTAATATTACACTGTATCTTAACCTACTGGAATTTAAATACGAACCTCCGTAAAATGTAGATAACTGGGCTTTATAGCACAGATTATCTTCCAATACTTTGAATGTCACCTAGAATCTACAAATCTTTAACAAGCAAATAGGTGATTCTGACGCAGTTGACTTATGAACAATAATTTTCCAAAAAAAGTGTAAGTTTTAATTTTATATTACTTTGCTTTTGCTCATTAGACTTAAAAGTAGAGAACCTAACAATGTGGCAAGCATTTGAAAATATTTTTAACATTAATTTGCCCAAATTACAACTGATTGTACCTAAGATTATCACTAAGAAAAAGAATAAAAACTATTTGTTTGCTTACAAAAAAAAAATTTCAAGCCTTATACATATTTTTACATGTGGACAATTACTAACCTGAACAGAAACAATTTGAAGATTGTGCTTTAGAAAAAAAATATATAAAATTACTGTATTACAGGTAACTGTATAGAGGCAATACTTAACCTCTTTCAATGGAGTTCATCATAAGTTATATTAATTTTTAAACTGTTATTTCTATTTAGTCTAAAACTTTGAAAGATAGTTTAGTTCCATTATAGCAAGATAATAATGCTACTAATGTCATAATCATAAGAAGTAACGATTATATTTGTGTATATAACTTATAAAAGATCAATATTACAAAATAATACTTTTATTTGCATCCATCAATGGATGATCCCTATTCATTAAGGAATTTATTTAAAACACCTTTTTGGTAGGGTCTATATGATTATAAGGAACTGATCATGTGTTTATCCAGATTATATACAATAATATTATGTAAACCTTTAATCCCTTAATCCCCAAATGGGATTCAATATAGAAGTTAATGTGATACACCTGCATTATGTTCTGTAAGAGAAATAATTTGAAGACATTTATATTTTCTTTCATATATTAACCTCAATTTTAGAACCTTATGGATATTAAGTAAAGTATAATTTCATAAATCTATTTAATAATTTATAAATATAATGTGTAAAATTAATCCTTACATGTTAAGGTAAAAATGAAAAATTTGTTATTTATTTTTTTGTTTAAATACTTATAACTGCAACTTCCAAAGTATGACATGACATCAATCATTTTCCTTGTCTCAATAGCACATGGAGTTGATTTTTTTAAATTGTACAAGTAATCCGTGATCACAATAGAATATCTTAGAAATTTTGCTGTGATCACCTTTCCATTACATCCTAATATTTACATGTACCTTAACTCATTTAATCCAATTCCTATTATCCCATGTTATGGCATTTCTTGTCTTATAAGTAGTGCTGTGGTGAAAATCATTATACAGACATTTATGCAAAAAATACCTAATTATTTCTTTATTTTAAAGTAAGATCATTGCTGCATTAAGATATGCCTTTATTTTAAAAGCTTTTGATTGATAGTAAATAGTGTTGACTTTCATCTTCCTAGGCAATGTTTTAAATGAGACTATTTTATTCCTCAAAAATTTATATTTTTGTCTTACCTCTTTGCTAAATTTCTGGGGGATATTTTCTGTTTATATGACTGGGGCATTTTTCCTTATGAAACCGAAATTCATCTTGTTAGTATAGAAATGTGTTAGATAGTAAATAGATGAGAGGAGGAAACCTGATCCCCACATCACCCTGGAGTTTGTTTTCAAACAAGTACCCTAATAAATTGAGAGTTACTGTGTTATAGATGGATTATCATGCCTTAAACAATTACAATTTATTAAAATGCCACCAGTATTAAAACAGTCCTGAATGTTTTTGTCTTTGAAGTTTCAGAAGTCCTTTGTGATTTGGTGTAAGGGTCTATGGATGTTAAATATCATTCATTCATATAAGTGGCATTTATTTTATACCTACCATGTCTAGAAGCTTCGGAGAATACAAAATAATAAAAAGTACTTATATACATAAAGTAAAATGAAATAGCCACACAAAGTCTTATTTATTAGTGTGATACCAATGGTATAAACCATAGTATTTTAGAATTCAGGGGAACTGTTGTTGACTGTTGACTGTTTCTTGCTTACAGAGTCTACTCTGGCCCAGAGAGTTCATAGAAGGTTCATGGAAAGTTTGAACCTTGGGCTATGTATTTAAGAAAGGATAGGATTAGGCTATTGAGTGAGGGTAGTGAGGAGGAAAGGCATAATAAGGTAGAAGTGATCAAGGCAGACTTGAAGGACAGTAAATAAATAGAATTAGCTGAAAGAAAGCCTCTGAGTAAGGAAAAATGAAGTGTATATTTGAAAATGTAGGAGAGAAAAATTATAAAGGGTCCAAATGCAAGTTTAGAGGCTTTGGTTTTATATTTCATGACTTTGAAGACTTTCAAGCATAGGGGGACTGGTGATGTTTATGGCAGATAAATCTGATGGTATAATAAAAGATTACAATATGAAAAAATAGTAGTAGGCAAATTATTTAGACTACTATTTATATAATATAAATATGAGGTAATAAGGATAGAAAAGAAGAAAATGGCAATGCCTAAAAACAATTTAAAAAATGAAGGTATGGCCACTAGAAGAGAGATACATTTGATGATGAATCAGATAACATTGAGAAAAAGAAAAAGTAAAAGAAGGTCCAGGAGAGATTTACTTGCCCAACTATGAAAATGAAGATAACCTTATCATAAATGGAGAGTATAAGATGCGGGCCAGAGGGACTGGCTTTTTTTTCTTTTTAAAGATTGTATTTATTTATTCATGAGAGACACAGAGAGAGAGGCACAGACACAGACAGAGGGAGAAGCAGGCTCCCTGTGGGGAGCCCGATGTGGGACTCAATCCCAGGACTCTGGGATCACGACCTGAGCCAAAGGCAGATGCTCTACCACTGAGCCACCCAGATGCCCCAAGAAGGACTGGATTTTGACATGAGGTAATAGTGTGAACCTAGGGTTGGATGACAGACACCAGAACTGAAAGGGGGAGATTAGGCCAATTAATTGTGAACCATCATGATGAAAGTACTACCTGAGACATGAGACTAAATAAATTTACCAAGAGGAAGAGGAAGAAAATTTGTAAGATTGGTCCAAAACCAGGAAAAACACCTTGGTGCTAAATGAGAAGTAGTGAGGCACAAACAGGACCACAGAAGATGTAAACATTGGCAATTTCTGTCAAATGTCCCAAAAGCATCCAGGAGAAGATTTTTTTTCTGAAGCGTGTGGGTGGAGTCACTAGCAAAAACTCTGAGAATTACAGGTTAGCTGAAGATCCCTTTGATTGTTTTAATTTCTGAGACAGATTTCTTTTATCCTTCAGGAGCCTGATTTGTAGGTTCTGATCTCTGAATACCTAAGTCATTTCTTTGAAACTTCACTAAGTCTTGAGTTGCCTCATCCTTCAAAGTCTAAAATTTTTACCTCTGTTTTCTTTTCTTTCTTCATTCTATTCAAAGAAGTGAAGAAGGAAACAATCTGATTTTCAATTTAAAACTCAAAAAAGAGAAATTGTAACTTAAATAATTTCAAGAAGTCATGGGGACACTTTTACTAATGTAGGTGGATCTCTAACCCGTGAACTCTGATGGACCTATCTTTGAGTTGCAAGTCTCTTCTCCAAAATCATTACTTATTCAAGCAAGTCATGGCCAACACTAGAATAATTCAGTGTCTAACAGTGTACCCACTTCTGTGGAGTACTATCCGGTAATACCTGGTTCAGTCATGTTAAAGTGGACCAATATCTGGAAGATTCTTTGAGTTTTTCTAGAACAAATTTGGGGCAGAAGCAAAGAAATAAGAGACAGATAAGAGAATAATTGAGTGGAGGATTAACCATGAAAGATTAAGGGAACAATGACACCCGTGAGGAGAGGTTGGGTAGCCCTGAAATAGCTAGTCATGAAGCTCCAGTGGGCCAGCATAGTGAAGAAAGACTGAAAGGATTGGGCTAATTGAGAGAGGTAACATGACCAGAGTCTTTAAAGTAGGTAAAGCACTGGTTATTGGATATTCTGAGTAGAGGTGTGTCAGGCAAAGAGGTTGGAGTCGATGTCAGGGAGATACAGAATTCTGTAAATTTAAATTTACAGAATTTATCTCCTGTTTTGAGATAAAGAAATGAAGGGTGTGTTCATGTTAAGAAGGTCAATGTAGAATTAAAAAAAAATTGAATAAAGGAAACGGTGAACTGGGAGGCTTAGTTTTAGATGGGCAATTTGAATGTGTGTGGAAATCACTGAGAATGATAACACAGGGTAAAAATAAAAGCATGATGTATTTCCTAATATTGTTTATTAAAGAAAACAGTAAGTTTCCAAGATGGTAGTATCAATAATTTTAAAATCTATTATTTCCCAAATGTTTCTGAAATATTATATGAAAGTAAAGGTTTTTATGTTCAAATAGATCAGAAAATACTAGGCTAACAAAGGAACACATGATCCTTTTCTGCTCTGCTTTTGGTACATTTTTTTTTTTTTTGCTTTTGGTATTTTTAATAAACTAACCTTGTGAAGCTCTAAGAGGGAAAGGTATATTATTATTAACAAAAATAATCTCTTTTCTCTCTCTCAAGACCTCTCAAGAAACTGGCAAAATGTTTTGTTGCTGCGAAGAGGATGACTGCACAGGAAGAGAACCAAGACCTCAGTGACTTGGGCTTCAGGGACTTTGACGCTGAATCAAAGGGAGATATATCGGAAAAGGTGAAATCAAAGAGATGATTTTGTACCGGTATCATGATTTTTTTTGTCACTAAGCAAGGAAGAAAGATGTACTTGAAGGCCTGCCTGGAAGAGGGCCTAAGGGTTACGGAGGCAGGGGTGGGTTCCACTTAACGTGGGAAGGAGGAAGCAGTAGACATGGACATTGGGTGCAGTCCATCCACAGTGAAGGAGAGGAATGAGGATGAACCATATGAGAATCAATAAGACTGAAAACAATTCCCTGAGAACATGAGTATTCAGGTTGTACGAAAGGGCATAGAAAATAGAATCACCGTAGTTAACTTCTCCAATAATTCAACAAACTTGCAGATATGCCTATTTCTAATCACCCAAAACTTACTATTTGGAATAGTACTCAGAGAAATAGGGTGGCAACATTTTAGGTCATTGTTATCATGGATGGAGATATATTATATCTTGGGTCTTTGTCTAAATATCTATGCTGAGAAGATGTTTTCTACTTTTGTAATCGATTCTTTAAATTAAAAAAAATGCTAACTCAAATATTTTCACTATTTTATTTATCTACTTGATTCTCCGTTTAAAAAGGAGAAAAAACAAATGATTTTTTTTTTTTTTTTTACTGCTCCATTTGGGTTCCTATTGTTTGCCTCCGTAAATGATTCACATTTTCATGCAGGACTTTTCCAAATACTCTAGCAGTGTGCGTTGGGGTTTATATCTGTGACTATCTCCAACTTTCTTTATCTGTTCTAGGCAGCAGGTTTCTTATCTGATAGCCTTATAATTATGGAAGAAACTGCATATTAATGATTCATTGCTTACATAAACAACTGGCCTTGGAGAAATCTAATGAACCAACTTTGTAGGATTTGATTTACCTAATTAAATGTAAATAATGTTAAATGTTGTATATGCCAGGATTTCCACAGAACCTTATGAATTTTTTTATGTACACAAAGCATTATGAATTCAGAGTTTTTAACAGTTATCTTCTAATTCAGCTATTAAGATAATAAGATTTGACATCAGATATGCTCCATGAACGTGAGGTACCAGCACACATGTGCACACTAAGTGTTTATGTATGCAAGGTACAATTCTCAATTTTTGAATTTCTTTAATTTTTTAGTGCTTCTCCTTTGAAGCTGGCAGCTTGTACGTTTTTATCTGAAGGTTTGAATCTGCATCATGCTTTGAAGGAACAAATGGCCTCCATGTGGTGTTTGGCTTTCCCTTGCCTGTCTCTATTACCCTGTATCAATATGAAATTCATTCTGACAAAGTTTTTTCCTTAGCATATGCACCTGATCTTTTCCATTGGTCCTGTGGTAACACATGCCACTATTTAGGGATATGTTCAATGACTGTCATTTTTAAAAAGTAATGTCATTCAGGGACAAAAAAGTAATTAAGCTTCCATATGAAAGTAAGATGGTAATTCTACTTTTGTGGGCATGGATGAATGGGAAGATTAGTCCACTTTTTTACTGTGTATTAATTTTGAAAACAACATAAACAAAAAAGTGCCCAGTTTCCAAAATGTTTACCGCAAAGACTTTAAAAGTATGTTGCAAAAAGTAAACGTTAATGACCTCTATTAAAAGTAAGTAGCTCCAAGTCTTCCACCGTTTCTTGCCCAATGTAATTTTTTTAGCAGTTTCCTGTATTGATGATATGGTTATGTAAATAAAGCAGACCCTAAGTGAAACAGAGGAAATGTGTTGTATAAAATAGTAATAAATGAGAAACTTTGCTTTTCTTAGCACTGGAGTCTCTGATCAACACAATCACCCTGGTATTTGTGGTCTTTATTGGTTCTACTTTAAAAAACACACAGGCCAGTGAAAAATCTCATCATTACCTAATAATTTTTTTATTGTCATTTTTGGATATGTCTCTCTTCAGTGCATGAATGAAAAAAAAAAGGAACAGAAGGAAAGAAACAAACCTACAACAACAACAACAATAAAAGGCATAAAAATAGAAGACTGAGTAAAGACAACCTATCTCTAAACATGTAGAGCAACATTCACCTATCATTTTGTCTCTCAAAGACCTGTGTGGTATCACAGAAACTTCCCAAGTAAAACTCAGGTCTGCTCAACCCCAAACTGGCCTAGGTATGTTTCTCTGTTATAAAAGGTAAGTTAACTTTCTGTACTAAGACTCAATTACTTTATGTGAAAAATAAGTATGAAAATGGTCGTAGTTGTATTTTTTAATAAATGGGAGAGCATATGTAAGGGAACTCATGGTGTGTGTAGTATACACTCAGGATAGAGTTATTCTTATAGCAAGTACATCTGGAATCCACCATTCCTATCCCACTATTGCTACCAGATGACAATCAGGAAGAATTATGATGCCATCGCATTATCTGATACCACAGAGACAGGTAATAACTGTTTTCCTATAGTCTGGAAAATTAATTCTTGTTAAAAATACTTCAAGACAGGAAACAGAACCTCTTTATAGACAGACTAACACTTTGAAATAAAGCAGCTCACATTTAAGAATGCTACCCATATAATACACAAAGGACATTCATTGATTCATTTAGTAATGATCAATACGTGTTTGTTATATGTTAAGTGTTTAGTGTCTCGGAAACACTATTCTAGGTGATGAAATATAAACAGTGAACAAGGTAATGAAGTCTCTCCTCTCATGAAGCTCACCACCTAATAAGAGAGACAAAAATAAACAGATGAGTAGACTGTGATGCAGCTCTGAAGAAAATATTATAGTGAGAGGATATAAAGTGATTGGCAGTGGTTGTAGTGGGTTCTTTTCCCCCCTTTTTAAAATCAAAGTATAGTTGCTACACAATGTCACATTAGTTTCAGGTGACAACATAGTGATTCAACAAGTTTATACAGTATGCTCTGCTCACAAGGGGAGCTGCCATCTGTTACCATACAATGCTATTATAATGCCATTGACTAGAGTCCTTTTTATTCATTCCATAACTGAAAGCCTGTCCCCTTCACCCATTTTGCTCATCCTCCCACTCCTCTTCTCTCTGGCAACCATCAGTTTGTTCTCTGTATTTATGGGTCTGTTTCTGCTTTTTGCTTATTTGTTTTGTTTTTTAGATTCGACATATCAATGAAACCATATGGCATTTGTCTTTCTCTGTGGGACTCATTTCACTTTGCATAGTACCTTCAGATTTCATCCATATTATCTCAAATGGCAAGATCTCATTATTTCTATGGCTGAGTAATATTCCAGTGTGTGTGTGTGTGTGTGTGTGTGTGTGTCTTTATCCATTCACCTACCAATGGACACTTGGGTTACTTCCATATCTTGGCTATTATAAATAATGCTTTGATAAACATGTATCTTTTTGCAATGCATATATCTTTTTGAATTAGTATTTTCCTTTTCTTTGGGTAAATACCAGTAGTGGGATTACTGGATCATATGGTATTTCTATTTTTAATTTTTCGAGGAACTCCATACTATTTTCCACAGTGGTTATACCAATTTACATTGCCGTCAACAATGCCTGAGGGTTCTAATGTGGTGGCTGTTTCAAATAGGAAAATAAGAGATGATTTGTTAGTGGAAGTGGTATTTCTTCAAAGATCATGATACTTCAATAGTTGGCCACGAGCAGATAGAGCAGAGAAGTACTGACAGAGAAAAGCAAGTATACAATTTCTAAAGCCATAATAAACTCGTATTTTGAGAAATAGATAATAACTCAGTTTGGCTGGAACACATTGAATGAGGTTTAGCATGAAGAACGATGAAGTCTATTTTAAATGGTATTTTCTCCATTTAAAATTTTGATTAGTCATTGCTAATATATATATAGTTGATTTTGTATATTTATTCCATATCCTGCAATCCTGCCAAATCTGCTTATTAGTTCTTACAGCTTTTTTCTAGGTTTCATTGAATTTTCTACTTAGATGTTCATGTCATTTAAAAAAAAAAAGTTACTTTACTTCTTTTCCTATCCAGATGTCTTCTATCTTGCTCAATTTTACTGTCTGGAGCCACAATACAATTGTGAGTAGAAATGAGCATGTGAGATCCATGTCTTATTGTTCTTATGAGGAAAACATTAAGTCTGTCACCTTTAAATCTGTTGTTACCTGTAGGTGTTTTGTAGATGTCCTTTATAAGGTTGATGAAGTTCTCTTTGAATCCTAGTTTGCTGTGTTTATATCATAAATAGGTATTAGATTTTTGTCAAGTGCTTTTCTTCATTTATCGAAATGATCTTTTATTTTTCATTTTAGTTTGTTAATGTAGTAATGCAATGTTTGATTTCTGTAATGAGAAATTAACTCATATTGCTGGGATAAGCCCTATTTGCTCATGATGTATCATTTTTCTATATATCGTTGGACGTATATTAAAATTGTGTTTAGAATTTCACATCTATGTTCATAAGAACTCTGATTTGCCACTAACCTCATCCAGTGTATTTTTCATCTCAGATATTTTTGTTTTTCCAACTAGAAGTTTGATAAGGGGTTTTGTTTTGTCACTTGCTATTCTACATCTTTCATGGCTCTTTTAAACTTTTTTTATACATAGACTACAGTTATAAAACCAGATTTAATTCCCTGTCTGCTCATTCTAATATCCGCATGTATTTTGATTGATTATTCATTGTGTATCTTGTTTTTCTTCTTCTTTGTATGTCTGGTACTCTTTGATTGTATGCCAGACATTGTTAATCTTACCTTAGATGCTGGGTATTTGTATTCCTATAAATATTCTTGAGTTTCACTTTGGAATGTAATTAAATTACTTGAAAATATTTTGATCCTTTTAAGTATTTTATTGTGATTTTTCAAAGTCAGATATGGAACAGTGCTTAACCTAGGGCTAATTATTTCCCACTGCTAAGACACAACCTTCTTGAATATTCTACCTAGAATTTCATAAATTTTGAGATTTTCCTATCTAGTTGATGGGAAAAGGTATCATTCTGGATCCTGTGTGAGCCCTGGTACTGTTCCCTGTAACTCTACGGAATGGTTCTTTCTCTGACCTTGCGTGGTTTCCTCATATAGAGGCTTTGGTTATTGCTCTAGTAATAATAATTTTCTACTGGTCTCTCAGGCTATCTCTTCTTGCAGATCTCTTTTGCTCTGTGCCTTGAGACATCTGCCTACCTTCATCCACCCACACTCTCAGCTCTTGTCTCCTAAATGCAGAAAGTGTGCTGGGTTCCCTTGTGCTTTCTCTCCCTATACCACAACCTGGAATCTCTCTTAAAGCAGCAAACTGTGATAGTAATAGAGCTTAACCTAGTTGATTCCCTATCTCTCAGGAGTCATTGTACTTTATTGCTTGATTTCCATTGTCTTGAAAACTTTTTTTATTTTTTATATTGTCTGTTTTTTGGGAATTTGGGTCTGAAGGGTAAAACTGATACCTGTTATTTTTTTTTTTTTAAATCTGGGACAGAGGTAGAAGTCATTTATTTGTCTGTATTTGTTTTGTTTTTGTTGGTGGAATAAAGGCAAAATCATCAGCTGGGATTGAGAAGGGGTGTGTAGGGATTTGAGGTTTTTTTGGGGGGGTATTTGAGTTTTAATGAGAGAAGTAAAGGCATGAAATAGTTCTCTTAAACAATAATAATGCAAATCTATTCTTAAAAATATAGTACGATTACTAGGCATTATATTTAAAATTAGATAGCTCTAAACTAAGGAGCCTTATGAAAAGGGTTGAAACATAAATGTGCATAAATTAAAACATCTTTAATTCCTCATGTTAAACATTTATTTTTTTAACCTGTCTTTATTCTTAATCTGAAACCCAGTTACTAAGCCTTGCATGTCCAATTCTACTTGCAGTTTAATGGCTTCAATTAACTGAAACGGAAATGCTTTCTGATGTCAAGATTTAAAGAAAAAAGTAGAGTGGGCTGATAGTTTTAACATATATGTAATTATAAAAACATAATCTTAGCAATTTGGGTTAGTAATGTAAAGAAAATGTCAAATGTATACTTGGGTGCCCTTAAATGACTGCCTGCTCAGTTGATTGAGGAAAACTGATGCATTATTTTCTATTCAGTTTATTTGCTTTTCTGTAATATAGGCTGAATCCCATAAGCTAATCCCATATTAGCTCTAACTGTTGCACAAGATGTTAATCTTAATCTTTTTCCTACAAGATTTATCTCTCTTTTACACTTTTATATCTTTTGATAAATCTATTTTGTGATTTTGTCAAGAATGCTTATTTTTATTTCACTCCATTTTCCCACGTGGTACGTATGTAACACAGTGAACAATGGTAGCTTTGATCTACATCTTCCTGGCTTTATGTCATTTGTAGTATCTATAAACTAAATTTTCACTTTGAGTTATTTATCTTATGCCATTGATCAAATGAAAACAAGGTGATGCTTTTAGGATCGTGGATGAATTTAATATAAAAAACTTCAAGAATTATCTGGATTTAGGAAATTAGCATTTGGATTTTTCTTAATCATTTTCACCATGTGTAACCCATAGTCACTAACTTTATATAGACACTGATATCTTCATATCTTTCCAAATTACCCAAATTCTCGAGCAAATTAATTAACGGACTCAATAATTTTAAAATACTTATATGTGCTTAGCATTATAGCACACAAGTGGTAGAAAAAAATGGCAAGTGATCTGTTATCCCTGCCATTCATAAGAACTCATTTTTATTATTAAAACAAGATCAATACAAATGAAATAAAAGGAGGAATACAAAAAATATCTAAAAACCAGCTAATAGCTGGATTATTTCAAGAGATGATAAAAATCTTTAGATGTTCAAAAGAGAAGGATACAATTGTGAAATGG
This sequence comes from Canis lupus dingo, assembly GCF_003254725.2. NCBI lineage: Eukaryota > Metazoa > Chordata > Mammalia > Carnivora > Canidae > Canis > Canis lupus. The sequence continues at coordinate 16,446,999 of NC_064245.1, read as the reverse complement.
ACAAGGAGAGCAACATTGTGGACATACTACTGAGATACAGCGGAATACCAATTTTATTTAGAGCGTAGGGAAGGCAGCTCAGAGAGAGCATCCTAGGCACGGAGGTGGAGAGACCCGTGGTTAAATGGGGAGCAAGCAGTGTTGGAGGGTAAATTTGCATCGGGAAGAGGTGAGAGTAAAGGTGAATTTGGGTATGTTGTCAAAGGCCTTATAGCCTGGACTAATGTAAGTTTTGACTATTTCAAAGGCCCTTTGGCCTGCTAAGGGCTCTTCCAAGTATTAGTAGGTGAGGGGAAAAAACATCACTTTTCTTTCAAAGTAATAGTCATTAATCTATGCCATTCCATTCACAGGCTGCTGAAAGTTCCAGTTTAGTCAGTCATGCCAAGTTCTTTATTTATTTATTTCTTTAGATTTATTTGTTTGAGAAGGGGGTAAGGGGAGACAGAGAGAATCCCAAGCAAACTCCCCCCTGAGCACGAGCCCCATGTGGGGCTTGATCTCAAGACCCTAAGATCATGAACTAAGTCTAAATCAGAGACGGACGCTTAAAGGACTGAGCCACCCAGGGGCCCCAGTCATGCCAATTTATAGTGTCAGCCTAACTAAGTGTTTCCAAGCTCACCCTGTGAGATTTACTTCCCTGAATTTTATAAATTATCCATTAACTATATTAACAGGCATCTTGACTTAATCTGGAACGCGATGGACCTCAAAAAGTAATTTTTTTCTTTCTTCCCAAATGTTCACATTTATTTAAAAGCTTTTTCTGAACACTTTGCTTATTTTTTAAACATTCCTCTGGCCAATTTTTTTTTTCCTACATTGGGAAATGATCTGGGTTATAAATGACATTGAAGAAGAACAAAGCAACTCAGCAGTTGGGGAGAAAGCTCAGTATGTGCCATAATTTTCTGCTCCGAAGAGATAAACTGATCAATGATATGCTACAGTGATTTTACCAGAAAGCTTGTTTATTGTTTTGGCTTTAGCACATTAAAACAAGCAATGGTTCAATAAGAAGGGGTTGTGTTAAGAATTTTCTTGCCAACTATAAAGTTCCTCGTTGGTTTCATGGATAGTGTTCCCCCAGGAAATCTGTGCTCCAAAGGGAGAATTTTGAACTCAAGAGAATACGCTTTCATTTGAAAAACTATGAGGAAGCCCACAACACAGTGAGTGAAACATCAAGAAAATGTAAACATCTTTTGTGGTGGTATTATTCCCTAAATACAGTGCGAGGCTCTTCTGATCCAAAACAGCTGTTTTTCATGTGTCTCTACAACCAGGCACAAGGAGAAATGCTGCTCAGACACCTTCAGTCATTTCAAATCAGCTTAAAGCATCTTTGGCACCCTTAAATATTAATGAAAGTCAACAAGCAGCGAAGTCTTTGCCCTACAGGGACTGTCACTGGTCAGCTCCTTGCTGTTTGTTTCTGAGTTAATCAAATTACTATATCATCGGTGCATTTGTACCCTCCACCATTAATGATGAGTGTCTTTGAAAAAAAAAAAAAGAGGATGTTCTTGGCATAATGGCTCATTAATCCTGTGGGAGATGAGGGAGGGGTATCTTTACCTAGATTGCCCTTGCATGGGAGGAAGAGGGGTAGATGAAGATCACTGGCGGAAATCAACCTTTAATAAGTCAGTCTAAAAGCCACTTCACTTCGCATTATCCCAGCCAGATGGGAAAGACGCATGCAAAAGAGAAAAAGAAGCTATGAAAAGTAGCGTTTGATGATGGTAATTTCTTAATTCGGTTCCCCTGATGTAGGATCTAGACATCAGCACCATTCTTAATATACGCGGAAGTCACTTCAGAAAAATCACTCCCGCAGGAGAACTAATTGTTATCAAAATGAAAAACACGTTCCAGAGGACACTGATACCACTTATTTGTACTTGGCAAAACACACCCTTTCTTTCCAGCATCCGAATGGTTAAAATGAAGAAGCCAGGTTATTACACATTTCAATTCCAGAGTCAAATATAAAAATTTCTATTATAGGGACAATTAATTACATCTGAAAATGGCAAATGTGCATCCTTGTCAGGTAGAGTGTACTCTGATGGCCTTTCCTCAAACACTGAATGTGGAGATTTGATCTCTTCTAATGGTGCCGAGAAAAGGGTAATTACGCTATGGTCAAAGCTAATTTGCTTTCTGCCAGATGAACTGTTGTATTTTATTGTACGCTGACATTTTAAAGTAATTACGGCACTGTTGACCTTAGACAATTCCAGTTGTATCGCTGTCTACAGCTGCAGCGCTCGGCCTACCTTTGGCTGGCAGACAGCGGCTGTAACGAGGTAATGACACGGACAAAGAGCACCATATGGGGCTCCTTGGAGATACACAAAGCCCAGCGAAAGGAAACAGGAAAATTGTAACATCATCATTACAGTCACACATCTTCACGGCTATAAAGGATCCTGTCCACACATGCCTGCGCACACGCACGTGTACACACACACACACACACACACACACACAAATAATCTACACCCTCTGCCTGCCTGGATCTTAGGTGTGCGTCCGGGTGTGGGTGTGGATGAGCATGTGTGAGTGTGTGCGCGTGGGGGTGCGTGTGTTTCTTTTGTAAATGGCAGCATGCATCAAGAGGAACAAGAGATCCGGTGAAACTGAATGTGACGGACTGGTCCTCCACTGACACGAGTTCAAAGGCTAAAGACTATTGATTGAGATCAAAGCCCAGGTTCTTATCTAATGTTAAAGACACTCCTTGTTGTCTGAAAACGGTGCACATAATTAGGCAGAAAGAAGAGCACTTCAGCCAGAAAATTGCTATAAACTGAGCTTCATTAAACTTAGATAGTAGTTAATTTAAAGGAAGAAGGTATTATTCATTGATATATTTTAATGAGCTATCTGGCTGTCTTTTCTATGGGAAGAAATAAGAACGTGTTCAGGGTTCGGCCTGCTTAATGTATCCTGCTAAGACAGCAAAATAGATTAATATCATTCAAAAAGGAAAAAAGAGAAGAGAAAACTTCATTCTCTTCAGGCAGAAATGTACAGGATACGGAGCTATGGGATTATTGTCAAGAAGAAGTGAAAGAAAACTGAGCGTTGCCGTTCATGTTAAATATTTTATCCTGTTTATTAGGACACGTGAAGCTGGACTGTGGGAATGGGAGCTCGCTTACAATAAGCCGTGGGTGTTGCCTACATCATAGCTTATGGCCTACTTATGTGACAGTTACATGGAGCAAGGAAAATCAATTTATTTTCTTTTGAATTACATTTATATCATTCAGGGCTTTGGTTTTTTTCCTGGTAATTATTGGAATGATGCACGTGTCATCATCTTACCAAGGAAAAAAATTAATTCACAAATTATTCAGAAATGGTAAAGATGGCTCCAGTGTCCTCAATTTAGTTTTAACTGTGAGCTTTGTTATTCCCCCAAAGTGTGTGTGTTTGTTTGTTTTCTTTTTCCTTTTTCACTCTCATTGGTATTTGGAGATCTCTATGCCATACAGGGGCTTTGTGTGTGTGTGTGTGTGTGTGTGTGTGTATGTGTGTGTGTGTTTGTCTTAAGACAGACTTCATTTGACAGAGTTACTGAAGGATTCCCCTTCAAAATTGGAATTATATGGAATTAAAGTGTTAAAATGGTCACTTTTGAGATGCTTACTTTTGGTGGCATGTGATTGAAAATTTTCACTGTGACTCCAGGAAGAAGAGGTTCTAGAGTTGATGCAATAATCTCTTTTTAAGTTGCATTTTTGTGTTATCTATAACACCTAGGGAAAACTGATTGACCTATATCATATTTGTTGTGAAGGGCTGAGGGATGCATTAATGCTGTTTTAAAAAATCTTGCAACTATTGAATCACATACGAAATTCCTGATACTGATAGAATGGCTTAACTGTTTTGGCACTGTTGTGTTGACATAAACACATCCACTTAAAATCATATATTAACAGGAATATATGACCAACCCATTTCTGAACATGGAGAAGTAGCAATATAACAGAGGAATATAACTAAAGAATGTAAAATCCCAGTATTTTTGGACTTTGCAGATTCAGACCTGTGTCCAATACTAAGAAACACAACCAGAAATATGCATAGGTCATCCATTTGTATCCTAACTGCTTGTTGTCATTAGAGACAATACCTCACACCTAAGAGTTAAGTCCTCCATCTCCAAATATCCTTGATTTAAAGCCTTCACTATATTTATTAATGAGTAATACCACAGGAGCCTACCATTTCACACTTGTGGGTACTTTCAGGAAATATTTATTTCTTTAGCAGTATACAGAATAATATGACCTTGATATCTTGCCATCTAAGTTTGTCTATTCTTCAAATCCTAAATGGTAGAAAAGACAAAGAAGGCAAATAAAAGTTTCTGAAAGCTGCATTTTAAAAAAAAGAAGAAGAAAGAAAGAAATTTCGATCATAATTCTGGAAGAGGAATGGAGTGAGGGAGATACATGAGCCCAGAGTAGTCACAGAATCAGGAAACGAGTTCTGATAGATTGAGAGTGAGTGGTAGAAAGAAAGAGAGTGACAAGAAGTAAGAAATCACTTTCCTGAATTAGGAGTGAGCGATGCAGCCTGAGAAGCAGAGAGACAGAGAGATAGAGTTGGAAGCACAGATAAGGAAGGAGCTACATCACAGAAGCAGGGAGACGGTAAAAGACCATTGCATAATAAAGGAGGTGCATTGCATGCAGACTGGAACACGGAATGGGTGATTTGTATAACTAGAGCCAAAAGAAATCCCACTTATTTTGAAGCTTACAGAATGCAAATAAAAATAAATGGATAAAAGAAACAAAACGCAGGCAAAATAGGACAGAAGACTTAATGGCTCTGAGTTCTAATCCTTAGCTGCTGGTTGAGTTTTGGTTTTTTGTTTTGTTTTATTTTGTTTTGTTGTTTGTTTTTTACTGCTACTTAGACTAATCTCTCAATGTGGCATGCCAACGTCAATTCTTCTATTCTGTGCTAAGAAATGGGGTACGCAAGGAAGATCTGAAAAATCCCGAAGTGACTGTAAGACTAGGGCTTTCATACAACACTATCTCAGTAATTCTGCTGATTATCTGAAAAATTCCAATATTTCCTACGTTTAAAATGTGACAGAAAGGTATGTCTTTCCTACACAATGAAGGTTGTAAAACAGAACCAAAATTAGCAAGGAGAAGGATAGTTTTCTGGGAGGTTAAAATTTTAAAGCAAGCGCTTGAGAGTCTTTGGAAAAGTTTCAGAGATTCGTTGAAAGCAAAATGATTCTCTCAACTCTACTTAAAATGAGCTAGTTTTCCATGCAAAGCTATTTTGAGCCATAAAAAGACAGTAACTCTAATCAAGTATATAGATTCATTAAGGACCATACTAGATCGAGGTCAAATACGTGACCCTCCAATCTGGGTGCACTTAGCTGAGGCAATACTATCTCATCATTACTATCTTGAATTTATTGTCCATGAAATAGGCTGTTGCCTGCTTTTCTATCAAAACAAATATAAAGACTAATCCAGCACGTAAAAGTGTAAGTCAGACTACTGAATCTTTGTAGCTGGTGTGGATACACTGCAGAGCGAGAGAAGTCTGCATAACATTTAAAAAAAAATATCTTCCATAAAGTAATGTATTTTCTCTCCTGACGATCCGTTGCATACAGGGACTTTCATTAATTTCAGGGAATGGAAACCCATCTTTGAATCTGCCTTGCTTTAAATGTCTTCTGTGCAGGAAAGTTTTAAGCAGCGTCCTTATTTTTGCCTATCCAGACCAAAACTGGCCTGCAAAACAAGGGCACAGGGTTCTGAGGAAAATATAAGAGATTAAAACACCAATATGACTGGGGGACTGAGTGCCAAGATAAATGTTAGAGGTTTGTAGAAGATTTCAGCATGCTTAAAGAGAAAAAAAACATATGTGGATATTAATTTTCCCGTATTTATATATTTTCTATCATTTCATGAAGCCTTAAAGTGAACAATCCTGTTATGAAGAAGACTTCTTTCAACAAGTAATAGCTAGAAATTAGTTTGGCACTGATTTAATTAAAATACTAGGTTTACATATTATTTTAGCATTTTCATATTCAATGTCTTCATTGGGCATTTATATAAGGATAAAAAAGAGAAGTAATTTAAGATTATTACAAAGTTAATTAAATTAAATCAAATCTTCAATTACTCTTAATTTCCTTTATTACATAGTTTGGCCTTTGGTGAAACTTTTTCCCTTTTCTATCACAAGGTAAAATATTTCTTGCTATAATTCAGACCAGCTGCAATTTGCAATTGTGCCAGAAAACCGCTCTTGCGCTGGTTGCTATTAGATAATGTATTTTACATAGATTAGCCTAAATTAAGAGTCAGGAGGAAAATCTTTCTTCCATTTCATTTTTTTTTCTCTTGTTCTGAATGATGAGTAACTGTCAGTGTGTGGCTGCCTCTTTTCAAGGCATGTGTGAAGCTGTCACCCTGCTACATCTGCAGGACAATCCAGATGTTACACAATATGAAATCCAGGTCTCAGCGTTGTGATGATTGTCAAATGAGGACAACCCAACTGTATGCCCCAGTCTCAGTAAAGTGACAATTTTTGGAGAGTAGAAGAAGGCCACTATCTTTCAATTATTTTAAACCACTATCTTTTCTCTGTTAAGTTGGCACTAAGAATATTTAAAAATCTATCCTGGAAGGTACTGAACGATACCTCATGATCCGATTTCATTAGTATTTACAGAGACAGAAAAAGGAAATATTCTTTACTATTACAGAGGTTTTGTCTAATTCACAGCTATCAAGGATGAGGAATTCTGATCTGAGGACAGTGTACGTGCCACGCTGGCATCACAGCCTGTTTATGCAGGTAATGGCTGGTTTAGGACACCTCTGAACTGTCACGTACCATGTGAATTAATGAGGCCATACAGGTCTAAGGTCCCTAAAAAGGCCTCTCTAGATTAGGGTTTATTAAACCTGCCACAAGCTGCTTAGTGTTATAAAAGTAACAACAGAGGCTTAGCATTTTGTCCTTTCCTTTTTTCCTTTTCTCTTTAGAATATTGAAAAAAAAATCATTTCTCATTCTTCAGCAAACACCCTTCTAACTTACAGGGAAGAAAGTCCTACAGATTTCTTAGGTACTCAAAATTTCTTTAAAGAACACTAATACTTCAAAAGAAAAAAAAACCCACAATATCAGAAATATAAGTTAGGAGGAAAAGTGGGTTTAAGAAACCGCATGTTGAGTTAATAAATGAGGCAGTTCTATTTCCTTGTTTTGTTTTAAGATTATTAAATGCAGCTACATTTCAGCATAGTAAAAGAATAGGAACTGCAAAAAAAAAAAAAGTGGCCAATATAATCAGGGATAAGTAGAAAACATCATGCTTAGGCATAATCCAATATTTAGTTGAGAGAATAAAAAAATCAGTTATGTTCGTATGAAAAGCACAAACACCAACAAATAAAGAAACGATAATCAGCATTCTTCAAGGCTCACCCTTAATACCCTTTTCCTGACAACGATTTTATCCTCACAATATTGGCTTCACATTTTGTTGTGCATCCTTTGTCTGCTTCCTGTATTATTTCAAAACTCTCTCTCAAACGGCTATAGTTTTTCTGGATTGTGAATATTATTGCATTAATGGACTTTTGGTTTTGCTTAGAAAAAAAAATCTGAGTGCAAAATCAATTTAACATCTTCAAATCTATTAGGTGCTTAGCCCTTAATTTTTTGCACATTAACATTAAATGGTCGAAATATGGGGTTATTTTTGGAGTGATTATTATGATTGTAATAAGGCCTGACACTTGCGCCACTTCAAACACACAACCACCAACAGTTCCATTACAACAAAAGAGCTCCCAGGATAACACATTTTAATAGTCAGAAGAGTTGTGAATTCACAGCTTTGCACAGCAGGTGTGGCTGCACATCTTTGCACCCCTAAATACACTTGCTCATCTAATCTGACAGATTAGACAATGGCACAAAACCCTCATCACCGATGTCTAAACAAAGACTTCATTTCAGAAGAGACAAAGCTTCGCGCAGACCGTGTTGCCACTAATAACTTTTCCGAGCGGAAAACAATGTATATTTTATTAATGAAAAACAAATTGCGGCAGGGAAGATGAATGCCTTGGCTTTTCTGACATTTTAAATAATTTGCTTTCCTTTCCCTTTTGTGCCTTTAATATTTACCTTCATATCAATCTTTATGCAATTTTGTTAATGAGCTATGGTGCTGGCAGCAAAGCACAGAAGGCATCAGAGCCCAGGACCTTAAAGCCCATGTTGTGAGGGGAAAACAATTTTGCTCTTTTTTTTTTTTTTTTTTTTTGGTGAGTCCACTCTATGGGAAAGCATCTCCTTAATTAGAGCAAGGGGTAAGTTGGGCTTTGGGGGCACCCACATTTTGGTGACAGGGCACAAGGCAAAGGGTTGCCAGCAGGAAGGGGCAACCTGATTTTCTATTCAACTTTGGGGCAGCTGAACATTAAAAAGTGAGACTGGGGATGTGCGTATTCACCATACGGGAATGGGCTGAGCATTAATGGGCTCGGGAGGCTTATTTGGAGGCAGCTGCACTTATCATGAATCAGGAAAGGGAAATAGCAGCCCTGGTGCGCTGCAGGTCAGTCACAAATGTCGCCTGGAGAGTGCCATCAATCTCTGGCCTGACTTGTCCGGTGGCTTGCAGCACACCCTCCCGGCGCTCTCCCAGCGTCTCAAGATCATGGAAGGGACATCGTGAGTGTGTTCGATGAAAATATTAATTTAGAGATAAATCCTGGAAGTGCTCTGAGCCAGCGGCTCCTGCTGCAGCCACGCTTCACGCAGGCCAAGGCGGCCAGTTTTGTCAACAGTGGGAGGTCATGGAAGGCTGCCAAGGAAAACAAACCTTTTTCAATAAAATGCTCGCAGATCTAAGTAGTCACAGAATATCTCCTGCGCCGTTTTATTACTGATATTTAAACTTTGATATACTGTCTTTTGCTTGAGTCAGAAATCTTAATCATAAAATGAAGTGTGGCACACACACACACACACACACACACACAGGAAAGGCGGTTAATCACAGCAAACTCTTTCTGGGGAGTTCAAATAATTTTTTTTTTTTTGGTGGGGAGGGGGAGGATGAAGGGAGGAGATGGTGAAAGTTGTAGCATAAACTGTTTCACTCGGTTAATTTATCTGTTGGTGCCTGAAAGACACGTGACATCCATTGGTAAGACAAATCTTGAGCCTTGGAGGAAAATGATAGAAGTTTCCTGCTGAATGAAAAGCTTATTAATGATAATAATAAGGTGCAGTGTCATTTTCATTTATCAATAGGGTCTAATTGATCCTAAAATAAAAGTATTCTACATCTGTCTCTTTGTGTAATTGGATAATGCTAAAATATGAGATAAAACGCAAGTGGATATTCAGGTTTGTCATATACTTAATAACCTAAATTAGAAATTAATGCAGTCGAACATATCACCGAGGTAAGGAATGTGAAAGTTGATGTAATGGATTTTCCAAATCGTCTCTCACTTGTAAGGTAAGCATTGTGCTGGAGAACTGTTTACAGCAATCCGCATTTGCATTTTCCAAGAGGCCTCTTTAGAAACCAGGAATCCACGAATGGCCTCTCCTGCGGTTGGAAAGTGAAACACCTGATGACCACAGTTGTAAACACCAATTCTACTAACTGGCTGCAGGGCACTACCAAGTACACGTTCCATGGTCCTCACTGTGATTCATAAGGAGATTTGCATTGGACTTTTTGAGCTTTATACATTTTGCAATTAAGGAGGCCCTTAAGATACATAAGAATAAATGCAAACTGAAGACAATACAAATGAGGATTTCACATATTTTTAATGATATCCCGGAGTTGCAAGATACCATTAACATGATAGTGTGGCCGGAGAACCCAGGCAGAAACAAAATGAGAATGTAAGTCTCGATATTGGAAGTGTTGATGCAAAACTCTCAGGTATCTCCCTCGCTCACTCCCTATTTTCTCAGAGTATGGTTCAAGCGTTTTAATACTTCTCTTCGTATCTTGACTGGTTTTAAAAGTAACCTGTGCATGGAGAACTCTGACACCTTCGGCACAGGCATCATCAGCCCAGCGGTGTCTGTAAGCTATGCATGGCCACCTTTATTGTTTTACTGTTTTAAAAGCTGTGTTCCACTTTGAAATCACATTAAGAATATAAATTTCAACCTCAAAATTATGATTCTATACAACAGAGGCAGAATGTGTGCTTTGTAGCCCAAGATCCCTTTCATTTAATATTAAGCATTCATCCTCTCACATTTTTCTATTTTTGAAAACTATTTGAAATGAATAGACATACACCATAGGATCCCAGACCCCGTAGAATCCCAGGGCCTGTGGCAGACTGAAGCCTAGCAGCCTCTTGTGCGGACACTGCCAGCAGAATATTTGAAGTTGATGCAGCTTAGGAAGAGGCTGATCTTCACAGAAAAGCCAGAATTTCTATATGAAAAAAAAAAATTTAAAGCCATTTTACCCCTAATCATAGACAAGCATTAAAGATCTTAAAAGTGGCTATGATCAGGCAATTTTTTGGTACACTTTTTAAGTGAAGACTGGCATCTGCACAATTTAGAATGAAGGACTGATATACATCCCAGACACTCTCAATTGAAAGCAATTAGCTATATGATCTTCCCGAGTCCCAGCCTGTCCCCTTCTTTCATATAGCTACAATGAATTGAAAAGCACAGAGATTGTTTCGAATTGAGGTGAAATATGCCTTGCCCCAGCTGTCCTATGGCATGGCTGGGATTGGCCATCATGCATTCAAGTCGATTCCTTCGTATTAGTCTATACAGAACACAAGCCCAGACTCTCTCCTTTTGCTCTTTTATAATCACACACGTGGGGGTGGGGGGAAGTCATCATCTCAAAGGCATTAAGGAAACAGAAGCAACGAGAGACAATATTTGTAATCATTCCACTAAACCAGTTTAAAGTTTTCATTCAAGTTTTAGTTGTGAATTAACCCTGTCTAGAGCTTTGTGGGTCAAAGCAAATAGGATGCTTTTCTATTTGGTTAGCATGAGGTATAGAGTTCTAATACTATTTATCTAGCACTAAAGATTGATTTTATCAATTGAAGCTGAATCTCTAATTGCTTGTCAATAACGAATGGTGTATTGCTGTGACGATAACTAGAGTTTATAAATGAGGATCAAGAAAAAGGTTTATCATACCGGTAGGCTATTCTCTTCTTTGGGTGTCTCGCTAATATTGCTGTTACCAAGAATCTCCACTGAAATGGTTTTGCAATTGCAAATTTTAATGGGTGATTAGGAATCTATAATTATTATCACTTGGCTAGGAAAAAAGTTGGGAAAAGAAAGAAAGAAAAGAAAGAAAGAAAAGAAAGAAAGAAAGAAAGAAAGAAAGAAAGAAAGAAAGAAAGAAAGAAAGAAAGAAAGAAAGAAAGAAAGAAAGAAAGAAAGAAAGAAAGAAAGAAAGAAAGAAGAAAGAAAGAAAGAAAGAAAGAAAGAAAGAAAGAAAGAAAGAAAGAAAGAAAGAAGAAAGAAAGAAAGGAAGAAAGAAAGGAAGAAAGAAAGAAAGAAAAGGAACAAACTATTGCATGAGAGTTTGGGGACATGACTGGCATAGTCAGATAACAGGAAGTTTATGTATCTGATGACACCCATGAATAAAAGTCAGTAATTGTCATCCTATGACATAGATCAGCATATTGTCACATAGTAAAAAAATTATAGATAATTACACACATACTTTGTTTTATTGCACTTTGCTTTACTGCACTTCACAGACATTGTGTTGGTTTTTTGGTTTTTTTTTTTTTTTTTTTTTTTTTTTTGGTTTTGTTTGTTTGGTTGGTTTTAAGGTTTGTGGCACCTCTGCATCAAGCAAGCCTATCGGCATTATTTTTCCAACAGCATTTGTTCACTTAATGTCTCTGAGTCACATTTTGGTAATTCTTGCAATATTTACAACTTTTTCGTTTGTGTTATAATTGTTATGGTGATCTGTGATCAGTGATTATGTCTCCCTGAGAGCTCAGATGATGGTGAGCATTTTTTTTTTTTGGCATTGAAATACTTTTTAATTAAGGTATATACATTTTTTGGAAGGAGCATAATGCCAGTACACACTTAATACATTACAGTGTAGTGCCAACATAAATTTTATATGCACTTGGAAGCCAAAAACTTCATTTTGCTCACTTTATTGTGATATTCGCTTTATTGTGATGGCCCGGAATCAAACCCACGATATCTCTGAGTTATGCCTATATGTAGAGTTCAGGCATGATGTTATCTGCTGAAGTTAGAGTGCTGAGATATGGTCCTTATCTTCAAAAGTTTAATAGGGCAGTTCACAACAGTTCCTGGATCCCCACCAAAATATTTATAACCCTTAATGGTCATGGTCTGAAGCCCCAGTGAGTTCCATAGGGCTGCCCGGTCAGCTCCCTCACCCACTTTTCTCAGCAACTATTTCAAACTCATTCCCATCTTTCCAAAACATGTACCTTAACCCCAATCCATCACTCCTAGGAAGTAACCTTTTCTCCCATTCAGCAGGGCATATAGAAACTATTGAGAGTCAACTCTTTCAACTTGCTGACATCCAACAGATATCTACCCTGAATTTTTCCCCTTGCCTGCAACTTTTATCACTCTACCAAAATCATTGCCAAAAGTGTTGCACATGGATAAGTTTCAATCATTTTCTTATTTAACCTCAATATAAGTTGACACTAGAAAGAATTTCATCGTTCTTAAAAAGTATTTCTCATCCCTGCCCTCTCCTTACCCTATCCCTTGGCGTGCTTGAACACTACTATTTTCTCAAACTTTAGTCATTTCTTCTATTGGAACTTTGCTTGGTTATTTTCCCTTATTTCTCTCTTAAATACAGATGTTTAATGTGGTTCTATCTTTAAAATATTTGAAAACATTATTATAAAGTCTGGTTTAGCAAGATTGATGAAGATTTTTGTTCGTTAGTAGCTAAAGAGATAGAAAGGGAAACCTCATGATTTTGCCTCATTCTTCATTGCATTTCAATTTCTCTTGTAGTCAAACACAATATTTAACTAATGTCCTTGTGTACAAAGTATAATACTATGTATTACGGAAAGTAATGCAAGCTTTCTGCCTTGTTTACTGGATTAACTCTTCTATGTCCATTATGTCAGGTTCACATTAAGCCTTTGCAGACATTACTACCATGTGTGAATTCCTACGTATTGTGCAGCACACATCAACTTTTGATTTAGTACAGTTATGGGGCAGAAGCTGTGCTCTCTGTGAACTTTTTTCATAAACTTCCCCATGTCTCATGACATGGGTATATCCGTACCCATCAGTACCCAGCTTCTTACTTCAAGAATTTGTGTGGACTCTGAAAACCATTGACCCCCAAAGTTTTATATAAAAACTAAAATACAATTTTATTCCATTTATTCAGCTCATTTCATCTGTAGAAGTAACTTTAAAATATATACTAAGTATATGTTAAGAATGACACTTTTCATATGCTTGCCCCTTTTCCTTAGGTTGAATATTGAGGAGTCACTTCAGTGCTTCATGCTGGAGGCACACCATGGAAGCAGTTGGATCTGAGCTTGGACTTTTGTGGCACAGAAACTATCATAAAAGTTTCTCTTTTTTTAAGGTTTTATTTATTTATTCATGACAGACACACAGAGAGGGAGAGAGAGAGGCAGAGACACAGGCAGAGGGAGAAGCAGGCTCCATGCAGGGAGCCTGATGTGGGACTTGATCCCGGGTCTCCAGGATCTGGCCCTGGGCTGAAGGCGACACTAAACTGGTGAGCCACCCAGGCTGCCCATAAAAGTTTCAATAAAAATATTTGCACAGTAGACTGTGAGTTGTCCTATGCTGCTATTGGTTTGTTATTTCATTCATGAAGACAGGAATTTCTTCAAAACACACATACACAAGGGCACCTGGCTGGCTCAGTTGGGAGAACATGCAACTCTTAACTGTAATGAGTTCAAGCCCCATTTGGGGCATGGAGCCTACTTAAAAAAATAAAAATTAAGAAATTAAAAACACACACACACACACACACACACACACACACACACACACACCTCACCTGTATTCAAATCTGATGGATAGGCAGTATAGATTCTGAGTAATTTACTAATGATATGCTCAGGGCATGTGTGGTGCCCACAAAGTTTTGCTAACTTAGCTAGGTTTTACTCTTGTACTCTGTAACTTTTTCAATAGAATCATCATCAGGCTTATTTATGCTGTTTTGTGACAGCAAAATATTAAACCATCAGTATTAGTGGAAAGACCATATGTAGAAATGATGACTGGTTCCTTTGTAGAACTGATGCCACTTTGAATTATTTTTCCTAAGAAAAATAAAGACAGGAGCTAACTTTCCATTTCCATGTTAAAGGATAAAATAATAAAAGGAAATTAAAAATAAATTTGGACTCATATTCTGAAAATCTTTAGAAATGGGATATTTATTTTCTTTATCATGGTCTGCACTAGTTAATGATGAACATCTTACAATAACATACAATGATGGAGAGAAAAAACTCAACTAAAATCCCTCTATTCAATACTCTACCCTTTCATAGCCAGTATCTATATTTTATTCTCTTCATCTACCAGGGTCAAAGAGTAGAAGATGGAGACAGGGAGTAGGGAACAGTGTATAAGTAAAGATACTTAACTAGAGGTATAGCCAGGAGAAGATGTGTTTTCTTGCCTGTAATGTCACTGACAGACACCATATCCATTTTTGTCCCTCCTTTCAAATAATCTTTTGTCAATCTCCCTTCACAGGGCAGAGGGACCAAGTAATGAGAATGCAGGATGGTAATAACGGACGCTGGACAGTGTTTCACCAGTGGTCTAGATATCAGCTTCACAAATCTTGCTTCTTGGGATCCCCGGGTGGCGCAGCGGTTTGGCACCTGCCTTTGGCCCAGGGTGCGATCCTGGACGACCCGGAATCGAATCCCACGTCGGGCTCCCGGTGCATGGAGCCTGCTTCTCCCTCTGCCTGTGTCTCTGCCTCTCTCTCTCTCTCTGTATGACTATCATAAAAAAACAATTAAAATTAAAATAAAATAAAATTTAAAATAAAACAAAACAAATCTTGCTTCTTTACTCTCTTTTAAGATCTCCATTGCACAAGTCTTGTCAGTATCCCTGATAACTACTAGGTTGATCATTTAAAACATATTATCATTTAAGTATTCTTTTCCTTCATTGCTGAATCATCACAGTGAGCAACAATAAAGCACAGTATATACATAGGAAGGAGATATAGTAAATATGATGTTTAGAGGAAAGCTCTTGTAGAATAGGCAGTTTTAACTGATCATCAGAGTTAGAGATACAGACATGAAAGACAAAAATGGGAATATAAGGACTATTTTAATAGGTACAAATTTATGTAGCTTTTAATACATTAAAATATATAAGTAAATATATTTATATATACTCTTTTTTTTCTAGAGTTAAAAAGTACAAGTGAAATGAAAAATTCACTAGAGGGGCTAAACAATAAATTCAAACTCGCTGAGAAATGAATCAGTGAACTTGAAGATAGGTCAGTTGAAATTATGTCACTTGATGAACTGAGAAAAAGAGAATTTTTAAAAATGCATTGGGTCTAAGAGATCCATGGGACACCATAAAGCATAACAACAAACACATAATTCACATCTCAGAAAAAGAGGGATAAACAGAGTATTTGGAAAAATAATGTCTGAAAACTTCCCAAATTTGAAGAAAATGTTAATCTACATATCCAAGAAGGTTAATAAATTCCAAGTAGGAAAATTCAGAGATACATATCTAGACATATCATAAGCAAACTGATGGAAGACAAATACAAAAAGAGAATCTTGAAAGCAGCAAGAAAGAAGTGATATCATATAGAATGATCCTCAAAAAAAGTAAAAACTGATATCTCATCAGAGAACAGAGAGCCTAGAAAAAAGTAGATTAACATAGTAAAATGCTAAGAGAAAAAACAAATTCAAAAATCCTGACAATCAATAAGTTTAGATCCAGCAAAACTCTCATTAAAAATTAAGGAGTAATTTAGATACTCTCAAATAAACTAAAATTGAGTTCATTGCTAACATGTCTACCCTGCAAGGAGTTCTTCAGACCAAAATGAAAGGAAAATAGACAGTAACTTGAATCCAGAAGGAAATTTAAAAAACAAATTAATTAGTTATAGAAACTTTTATAAACTGGTCAATGACTCCGGTAAACATAAATGACATAATAATATATTTTTGTTTGTAAATTCTTCTTTTTCTTATTTGATTTAAAACAGAAATGCACAGATAATAATTATACATCTGTGTTCTTGGACACAATATAGGAAGAGATAAATTGTGACAAAAAGAGCTTAAAGGTGAGGGGACAACAGAGTCATAGAGGAGCAAAGTCTTTGTATACTATTGAAGTTAAGTTAGCATTAATATGAACTAGATTATTACAAATTAAAATGTTTCTTCAAATCACTAGGGTAACAAAAAGAACATAGCTAAAAATATATTTTAAAAGATATGACAAAGGAATTAAAATGGTACAATAAAATAAGTTGAAAATAAAAGGATGGAAAAAGATATTCCATGCAAATGGTAATGAAAAGAAAGCTGGAAAAAAAAATAAGAAAGCTGGAGTTGCTCTACAAATAAAATAAAAAATAGACTAAGACAAAAACTGTTAATAGAGACGAAGGATGGAATTATATAATGTTATAAGAAGATATAACAATTATAAATATATATGCACATAGTAACAAAATACCCAAAGCAAATAAACTGAAAGATTGGAAGAGAAAATATCATTAATAATAGTGGTAGACATCAACACCCTACTTTCAAAAAAAGCTAGAACTTGATGGAAGATCAATAGCAAATAAAGGGCTTGAACAACAGTGTAAGCAAAGAGCTCTAATAGAGCAAACCAAATAGAGCTAACCTAATAGACAAGTAGACATCTATAGAACATTCTACTGAACAAGAGCAGAGTTCACAATTTTCTCAAGAGCACATCATTCTTCAGGGATGACCATATGTCAGGGCACAAAATTTCAATAAATTTAATATGACTGAATTTGTAAAAATATATTCTATAATCACAATGAAATGAAACTAAAAGTCAGTAACAGAATGGAAAAAGAATTCACAAATATGTGGAAATTAAACAACATGCTCCTAAATAATAAGTGAGCCAAAGATGAAAGCACAAGAGAAGTGAGAAAACACTGGAGAAAATAACAAAAATGCCAAAAAAACAAAACTTATGAAATGTAGTAAATGCAATTCTTAAAGAAAAAAAGTAGCTTTAAATACCTACCTTAATTAAAGAGATATTGCAAATCAATTTTCCATCCTAAGAAACTGGGGGGAAAAAGGAGAAAACTAAACCCAGCAAAAAGGAATGAAGAACAAAGATTAGAGGGGCAATAACTGAAATAAGAAATTAAAAATATAGAAAAAACAATGAAAACAATAGACAAATCTATGAATATACTGATGAAGAACCAAAAGAGAAGACTACTAAAGTCAGAAATGACAGTGGGACATTATTTCTCACTTTACAGAGATAAAAATAGTTATAAGAAACTACTATGAATGATTGTATTTCCACAAGTTAAGTAACCTGGATGAAATGAACAAATTCTTAAAAACACACAATCTAGCAAAATAGATTCAAGAAGAAATCAGAGAGAAATAGAAAATCTGGATAGAACTATTACAAACAAAAAAAAATTGAATAATAAAAAATTTCCCAACCAAAAAAAAAAAAAAAAAAACACATACCAAAAGAAAAAAAAAAAAAAGCCCACCAACAACAAAAACAAAACAACCAGAGCCAGATAGTTTCACCAGTGTATTACACCAAAGATTTTTTTCGATTCAGATTTTATTTTATTTTTATTTTATTTTGTATATTTTTATTGGAGTTTGATTTGCCAACATATAGTATAACACCCAGTGCTCATCCCATCAAGTGCCCCACTAAGTGCCTGTCACCCACTCACCCCATCCCCCCGCCCACCTCCCCTTCCACTACCCCTTGTTCGTTTCCCAGATTTAGGAGTCTCTCATGTTCTGTCTCCCTCTCTGATATTTCCCACTCATTTTTTTCTCCTTTCCCCTTGAACCCCTTTCACTATTTTTTATATTCCCCAAATGAATGAAACCACATAATGTTTGTCCTTCTCCTATTGACTTACTTCACTCAGTGTAATACCCTCCAGTTCTATCCATGTTGAAGACCTAACAATCATGAATATTTATGTCCCTAATGTGGGAGCTGCCAAGTATATCAATTAATTAATAACCAAAGTAAAGACATACTTAGATAATAATACACTAATAGTAGGAGATTTCAACATGGCACTTTCTGCAAATGACAGATATTCTAAGCACAACATCACCAAAGAAACAAGGGCTTTAAATGATACATTGGACCAGATGGATTTCACAGAGGTATATAGAACTTTGCATCCAAACGCAACTGGATACACATTCTTCTGTAGTGCCCATGGAACTTTCTCCAGCATAGACCACATATTGGGTCACAAATCAGGTCTCAACTGATACCAAAAGATTGGGATTGTCCCCTGCATATTTTCAGACCATGATGCTTTGAAATTAGAACTCAATCACAAGAAGAAATTTGGAAGGAACTCAAACACATGGAGGTTAAAGAGCATCCTGCTAAAAGATGAATGGGTCAACCAGGAGATTAGAGAAGAGTTAAAAAGATTCATGGAAACTAATGAAAATGAGGATACAACCTTTCAAAATCTTTGGGATACAGCAAAACCAATCCTAAGAGGGAAATACATCACAATACAAGCATCCCTCAAAAAATTGGGAAAAACTCAAATGCACAAGCTAACCTCGCACCTAATGGAACTGGAGACAGAATAGCAAATAAAACCTACACTAAACAGAAGAAGAGAGTAAATAAAGATTTGAGCAGAACTCAATGAAATAGAGCCCAGAAGAACTGTAGAACAGATCAAGAAAACCAGGAGTTGGTTCTTTGAAAGAATTAATAAGATAGATAAACCATTAGCCAGCCTTATTACACCAAAGATCTAAAAAAGAATTGACATCAATCCTTTTTAAACTCCTCGAAAAAAATCAAAGAGAAAAATGTTTCTTAACTACTCTATGAGGCCAATGTTACTCTAATTCTAAAGTCAAAGTATCACAAGACAACAAATTGATATTTTATGAATATAGCTAAAATACTAACAAGTAGAATTCAGCAGTATGTAAAAAGGATGACATAATACTATCGAGTGGGATTATACCAGGAATGAAAAATTTGTTGAACATATTAAAGTTAATAAATGACATATATCATATTAAAAGAATAAACATATGCACACTCATCTCAATAGACACAGAAAAAGCATTTAAGCATCTAGGAAAATCCAACAACGATTCAGAATAAAATACTCAACAAGTAAGGAATGCAAAAAAACATCTTCAACCTGATAAAAGGCATCTATGAAAAACCCACAGTTAACATCATACTTAATAGTAAAGGACTATAAACTTTCCCTCTAAGGTGAGGACCCAGACAAAGATATCTATTTTCATCACTTCTTTCAACACTGTACAGGATTTTTGTCTAGGGCATTTAGGTAAGAGAAAGAAAGAAAATCATCCAGTTTGTAAAGAAAAAAGTCCAACTATATATTTGCAGATGGCATAACCTCATATGTAAAAAACACTAAAAGGGACTAGTATCCACAATATATAAAAAATTTAAACAACTCAACACCAGAAGAACCCAAATTATCCAATTACAACGGGGTAGAAAACATGAACAGACATTTCTCCAAAGATGTACAGATGACTAACAGACACCTAACAATGCTCAACATTACTCATCATCGGGGAAACGACAATCAAAACCACAATGAGATATCACTTCATTTGTCACAATGGCTAAAACCAAAAACATAAGAAACAAATGTTAGTGAGGCTGTGGAGA
This sequence comes from Canis lupus dingo, assembly GCF_003254725.2. Taxonomy (NCBI): domain Eukaryota; kingdom Metazoa; phylum Chordata; class Mammalia; order Carnivora; family Canidae; genus Canis; species Canis lupus. The sequence continues at coordinate 16,426,939 of NC_064245.1, read as the reverse complement.
AAAAGGAAACTTCACACTGTTGGGTGGAATGCAAACTGGTGGAAGACAATATGGGGGGGGGTCCTCAAAAAATTAAAAATAGAACTACCATATGATCCACTAATTCCACTACTGGGTAATTATCTAAAAAATACAAAAACACTAATTTGAAAAGATACATGCCCCTCTATGTTTGTTGCAGCATTGTTTACAATAGCCAAAATATGAAAGCAACTCAAATGTCCATTTACAGATAAATGGATAAAGAAGATGTGACTATATATTCAATATTGTATGCTGAAAACTAGAAAAACTTTTTCAATAAATCAAGGAGATTTAAATAAATGGAAAGATATCCTTGGTTAATGGGCTAGAAGACTTAATATCATTAAGATGGCAATATTCCTCAAACTGATGTACAGATTCAGTATAATGCCTTTCAAAACTCCAGGTTAATTTTTGGCAGAAAAGGACAAGCTGACTCTAAAATTCATAATGAAATGAAAGGGACTCCAGATAGCAAAACAATCTTGAATAATATGTTTGAAGGACTCACATTTTCCTATTTTAAAACTTACTGCAAAGCTACAGTAATTAATACAATATGATACTGGCACAAGGCTAAATAATAGATCAAGGGAACAATATTGAAAGTTGAGAAATAAACCCATTCATCTATGGTCAATCAATTTTTTATGGTCAATCAATTTCTGACAGAGTTACCAAGAGCATTCAATGGAAAAACTGGCAAAAGATTTGAATAGACCATTACCCCAATGAAGGTATACAAACAGCCAAAAAACATATAAGAAGATGCCCAACTTAATTCATCATTAGAAAAATGCAAATCAAAACCACAGTGAAATACCCCTTAATACCCAAGGACTCCATTAAGAAAAAAATAGCAAAAATAACAAGTATTAGTGAGGATGTGGAGAAACTGAACCATGTACATTGTTAAGTAAAAAATGGCAGAGCTATGGAAAATGGTTTGGCAATTCCTCTGAAAAAATAAATAGAGAGTTACCATATGTTACAACTATTCCACGTGTACATCTGCCCCTAACAGAATTGAAAACATGTTTACACAAAAATTTGTACACAAATGTTCATAGCAGGATTATCCATAATACCCAAAAAGTGGAAATAATCCAAATGTCCATCAACTGATGAATGGATAAACAAATGTGTTATATCCTTACAGGGGAATATTATTTGGCAATAAAAAGGAAAGATGCCCTGATGCATGCCACTAAATGGATGAACTTTAAAACTATTATGCCAGTAAAAGTAGCCAGTCTCAAAAGATTAACTATGGTATGATTCTACTCATATGAAGTTTCCGGAACAGGCAAATCCATAAAGACAGAAAGGAGGTTAATGTTTGCTTAGGGGTAAAAGAAACAGGAGTTAGGATTCACTGTTGACAAATAAACAGATAAACATTACCACTATCCCTAACAGGAATGAAATAGTGGTGATGGTTGTACAATACTGCAAATATACCAAAAACCACTCAGTTGCACACTTTACACAGTGAGTTCCACATTGGGTGATTTTTATCTCACAAAGATTAAAAAAGAAAAAAATAAATAAAAAGAAAAATTATTGCATCACCTTCAACCCAGATTGCCACGTGACCATGAAAAGCAAAACTTTCCTGCCAATGGCATGGAACATAAGGGAAAAATAAATTTTGTTGTTCTGAGCCACTGAAATTTGGGATTGGTTGTTACCACAGCATAAACTAGCCTATCTTACTGATACTGTCAATAAATAGGTAATTCTTGTACTTACATACAAATTAACTTAGAAAACCCATGCTCTTTCAAAATCCCCAAAGTTCAATCATCCTATCTTTATCAGATTACCTTTTCTGTGGCAAGGCAATCTTAGTTCAATATAAATCTCTATATGTCACTGAACATATATAACTATTTGAAAGTGCCATGGAAGTTAGTGAGGAAATTAAAAGCTGAAAATGCAAATATCTGGAAGACAGATCTACCTACAAATATTTGTTAAACATTTTCAAGTATTTGGCTTTTCTCTGTAATTTCACTTTCATCATTATCTTAGCAAAAACGGAAAGATTAGATGCTAGATAATTACATTCTCATATGTCAAAAAATTTACTTTTGCTATTTTGAAAATTAAACTTCTTTCAAATAATTTTAATATCCTTAATATTGTTGTATAAATATCACTATATCACATTTAAAGTGAATAAAAAATTATCCAAATGGAAATTGCACAGGGGTAATAAAGATGTATTTTATATGCCTCTGCCAAATTCTGATTTTGGAAAGCACTTAATTATTTCCAAATACATTCTTTTTTTTTCTTTTTTTTTTAAGATTTTGTATTTATTTATTCATGAGAGAGAGAGAGAGAGGCAGAGACACAGGCAGAGGGAGAAGCTGGCTCCATGCAGGGAGCCCTATGTGGGACTCGATCCCGGGACTCCAGGATCAATGGAGCGCTGAACCACTGAGCCACCCAGAGATCCCCTCATTTTTTTCTATTTTCAAAATTCTTTACCAATCAAAAAGAATTCTATCATCACAATACCTTTCATTCCATTTAATGGAATGAATTACATAATTATCATGGATGTAAGTGTGTTTCTGTTAGTTATATGAGGTTTACATGTACATCCTTCCATGTCCATATTTTCCCCTTAAAACTAACAGAAACATATATCTTCATAGATTTGGGGCAACTGGGTAGCAGCTCAGTTAGTTGAGCATTTGACTCTTGGTTTGGGCTCAGGTCATGATCTCAGGGTTGTGAGGGAGAGTACTCTTTAGGGCTCACCACAGAGTCTCCTTGGGATTCTTCCCCCTTCTCTTACCCTCCCCTTCTGCTCCTTCCCTGACTTGCACTCTTTCTCTCTCTCTCTAAAATAAATTAATAAATAAAATCTTTTTTAAAAAGGATTATATGTAGGTAGACAAGGACTCTCTGCCTAAAAAATTATATCACAGAAAATCAAAATTATATCCTAGATTTTTAATATTTCTTGAAACATTCCTGCCAGTGTCACAATTTTCATTCCCATTATTGTCATAATACATTGGGCAAAGCACTTGTAATGGTATATTAAATATAAATATGTAAATAAATCAACTTGCTTCACTCGTTTGCATTCCATTGTATTAGACTAATATCCACAAAATTTCCTATGGTCTATCCCAACCTTCATGATCTGGTCTGTACATGCAATCCTACTTCTTTCCATAAACCATCAGATTTGTCCAAGCCTCAGGGCCCTCTTATTCTTACTTCCACCCTTGATGTCACACGGCTGGCTCCTTCACACCATTATGGTCTCAGGTCATATATCACATCTAGACAGGACTTTTTCGAAGCACCCTAGTAAAAATATTCCCATCACTCTCAATATTATCCTGTTTTATCAGTTTTATTGTACTTATACAAATTTCCTGGTTTATTATTTTGTTGTTTATTGTCGGTAGGATAGCTAGATTGGGAGCTCTATGGGAGCAGACAACGTCTACTCATTGCTTCAAAGAGTGCTGACTTGTGGAATGAATGAAATAAGAATAATGCTTTGGATATCTATGGCATGCCACACCCCCAAATTTTTGATGCTCCCCAACCCCCTACCCAATGCATGCACATCTTCACGCTTAACTTTCCCCGACTCTTTCAATAACTCCTTGGTCAAACAGCTAACCTCAGACATTCTCAGAACAAAAGAGCTCCGGCAATCAGAGTCACTTCTGAAATGTATGAATAATCATTCATTTGCACTATTCATTGTTGTGCAAATAGTGACAGAAGTCTGGTTTGTACACCATAGGTTGCTGCATGAAATGTGCTTGCTTTCCTCGACCCCAGTGAGCATTCTCCACACTCATCTAAGGGGCAGAATTTGGCCATGTGTGGTTAGTTGATTACAACAAACATATGGGGGAAATGGTTGAGAATGCTCAAATATTGAAACCATATGTTACTGCATGGGAAACTATGCCTTATTAAAAAACAAAACAAAAACTGAGAATCCAGCTAGAAACATACAGCTCAGAGCTTTTGCTTTCTGAGTTTACTACTCCGTTTATTCAACTGAAGACTTTCTTTTACCTTGAACTCAACCTTTATATCTCAGACCAGCTTAATATTTTAACTAAGTTAAAATATTTTTTGACTTCAGAAGTTTACAAAAATCACCCAGCTTGCAAAATAGGAAAATTCCTTAGAAAGTAAAAGTATCCTGAATCCTATGAGATATTTAGAATTCTATTTTCAATGCCATGAAGACTTCAATAGCTTTTCTATAGACTGCTTATATAAATGGAGTTTTAACTCCTTTTCTCAATCAACATCACATCATCTTCACAGAGGAATGCAGCAGACAAGAAACTTGAATGGCACACTTAGGAGATATTAATCTTATCATTAAAGACTAAGAAAATTCAGAGAAAAATAGAATTATCACCAGAAGTGAAGCTGAGCATCACTAGAGAACCTCAGAACAGGCTCATGCACATTTTCTTTTCAATTTCAGATGAACCTCACTTAATCCCCTTCATCAAATCTAAGGTGCCATTACCTTGTGAGATTTACCACCACTAGGAAATAAAAATGCTACCAATTTAACAACGATCTAATACTCTCCTATCATGTAAAATATAATGGACATCTTGACTTCAAAGAGTTTAAAATAGGAAAACATATACATGTTCAAATCAGTGAAGCATGCGAGCTATACCAACTTGAATTTTAATGTCCTGTCCTACTATTAAGCACCAAATCCAAGGCATAGTTAGAAATTTGTTTTTGGTGGACTCACACTCCCTTTCCCATTTTGGTACCTGTTCCTTTATCTAAGGAGCTCAGTGCTCCTTCTTCACCCTTCCCAAACACACACACGCACACACACACCCACACACCTGTCTTCAGTGAGTTCTTTCTGAGCCTTCCTTCCAGAGATAGCCAGCAGTCCATACTTTTCCTTCCAACTCCCTCCCTCCTTCTTGTCACTATTAGATATTGGTCTCACAGATTATTTTGAGCTAGGAAATTTGATGGTTAAAGATAACTACATGATACATTTTAATGTTTGCATTTTAATGGTAGAACTAGATTCATAAATTTTAGCTCTATTTGGGCTAAAATCACTTAGAGTGGATTGTGAAATATAATTGTAGGTTATATTTTGAGATATAAAGACAAATTAACCCATGTAAATTATATCCTCATTTTGATTTGCACATCTAGGGGGGCAAAATACTGTGGAAAACAGAGCGTGATCTTTGGGATTCACTAAGATATTGTTTGTAATCTGTAAGTTGCCTATTATTTCTTATTCCCATTTCCTCATCGGTTAAGTAAAAATTATGGTAAACACATTTATAAATTTTATGATAATTATGATACTAATTTACATTAGTAAGATACATATAAATTTATAAGAAAATTTCTTACATATAATTGTGTTTCAACAATATGATATAATATGCAGTCATATAATTAAATGTTATATAATAGAAACAAATCATATATAACAGCTTACTTTTAACATCTCAAATTATCAAATTGGGCTTAAGCAACATTAAGTACTCAAGCTCTACTAACTTTACCATAAGGTATATTCTTAATGATTTTCTTTCTAACTTCACATGTGTCCTTTAGGTAGTCTTGTGTACATATTAAAATCACAAGGCTAGGCAGTTAAATAACTCCTATTTCACACCATGCCAATTATTTGAAATTCTGTTTTTTGCCCCACATGACTGAAATGAATATTGTATATCACTGATATTTTTTTTAAGTGATATGTTTTTAAAGATTTGGTCATGGCGCCTAAGAAATTAAAAGCTGTGTTGCTTTGGGAATAGTACACTCCTATGATGAAACTGACAGATCTTTTGTGTTGGTTGATTTATACATTTCTCTGGTTATTCTTGCCTTTTCTAAATTGCCATTTTCCTTTCCTCTTTATTCATACTGTCCTATCTTTATTTTTGTTCTTTTTATTAAATTAGATCCTCCTTCTTACCTTTTCGTCATCCCTCTGCAATCAAGTTTTCTTTGTCCCAATCAGACTATAAATTTAGCAGGTATTCATTTATACCTAACCTTATTTTCTGTAAATAGTTGAAACCAAAACATACATATTGATTGAAATATTATGTCCATATTCATGCCTACTTGTATCACTATTGGTTTTTAATAAAATTCTGTGAATATATTCCTTTTCAGTGTATTTAAATTCTCTCAAATTCAAAAGTTTGCAAGTATAAATGCTAAATATTTTTAAAGAGACAGAATGTCAATTCTAGCAAAATTTTATTGCATGGCAATCCTGTTACCCACTGAGCAGGTTATTAGACACTGAGACACAGAGGGGGCTCACTAGAAATGAGGGGGGTTGGTTTTGAACAGAGATCACACTCAGAGCTCTCCCAACAGAGCTGGCTGCTTTATCACTATCTTTGGAGTTGGACAGAATCAGAAGAAAGCATAGAACACAGGCTTAAGGCAGGACTTGATGGCTATATCTGGCATAAATGAAGATGATATGAAGGTTAGTATGATGAAAGACACCAAAAAAAATGTGAGTATGAAAAATAAATGTGTATGTATCTACAATTTTTCCCATCTTGCTTTCCTAAAGTACCACTGGTACTTTACCCCCTAAAATGGTAGAGTAAGATGACTAATAAAAAAAGGAAAATGCTTAGTACACATTTATGTATGCTCCTTAATCTATAAAAATAAATTAATCCTTTCAGTTTCCTTTTTACCTAAAACACTATTTGTTCAATTATCATATAAAGACAATTTTTGGAAAGAAACATATGTCAGAACTTATTCTGCTAACTAAGATAAAAATCTATTTGGGAAGACAGGACATATCAATTGTTAAGTAATCCTGGAACATGTTAAAATGTTTATATCTTTAGTACATTAAAATGAATACATAAAACAAATAGTGATGTGTTACCAGAGTTGGAGAAGAATCCAGACAAGTTATGTAGACTGGGGAGGCATATACCTAGTATTGTAATTCAAAGTTATAAGGCTATAAAAAGCTTCTACAGACAAGAGACTATAGAAGGAGCAACAGAAAGTTGATTACAGAATGTTGAGGATTATTGACATTTGAGGACAAAAACAGAGAGAAAGATAACTGAATTGTTCAGGGAAGAATTAAGGTTATAAAGGTAGTAGGGAAAAAGAAACAGGCTTTGTTGAGTAATGCTGGGGAACTCAAAGGGGGAAAAAAAGATATATGTATATGAATATATACATGTGTATAAATGTGTGTGTGTGTTTATGGCCAATGGTCTCATATTCACCTGAGAAGTCCAAGAGAATGAAGATCAGAAAAACACAAATGGATTTGGGATTGCTGACCTTGGAAAATTCAATTTCAATTCAATGGCTGAAGTGAGATAATGAGGAAGTAGAGAAATGAAGGAAAGGAGATATAAGATGGAACAAGGCTGGAGAGTAAAGTGAAATCATTTTGAAAATAGAGAATCCTGGAGAACTGGATAGGCAATGGCAAATGTGCCAACGGACAGGGAGGACTTCAACATTTTAAAAGGAAGAAGGTAATTGATGGAAGAGAGAGGACAAAATTATGGACTTGACAGTCAGTTTAAATGTTAATGGAGAGTTCTCGAGTACGTGGGAGCAGCTGCTGACAGGAACTCAGGATACGTCAGTTTTAACTATCACCCCTAGGCAGATGAGTCCCAAATACTGTCTCTCGGTTTAACCTTTCCCCTGAACTCCAGTTGGGTGGGCGGGCTTGTCACTCAGGGATACAAGTGCAGGAACCATGCTCCCATCCAACTTATCCTGCCATTATTAGTCTACAGACACATATCTATTTCTGTCTGTCAATTTGTCTCTGTTAGTTTCACCACACTCATGCTTCACTTTTTCCACTTGCCTTCTAAAAATACACTACTTGATCCGTGGATAGTATCACTACTTGTGATTTGAAACCTAGAACGTAGAAAAGGAAAAATGTTGAATGGATGATTAGCTACGTAAGTGGATGACTGGATGACTGAATTTACACATCGCTTATTATCTGTCAAATATTATTCTAGTCCTTTTGTGTACAGAAGTGCCAAAAGGCAAATTTTCTGCCTCTACTTTATTGTTAGAGATAGACAAAACGAATGTGTTACATGGCCATTTGTGAAAGGTGCTAAGAAGATAGGGAAAGCCAAAAGAGAGAACTGAGATATGGTTCATGGCAAGAGTAGTTGTTGACTGCTTGAGCAGGAAAGGCTTCTATGCAGATCGGTCATCTGGGCAGAAAGGTAAATGAAATGGGAAAACAAACCAGACCGATATTTGGAGGGAAAGCTTTCTGGATACAGGGAAGAGCAAACTCAAAGGCATTCTGGTTAGATTGCTCTTAGCTTGTTTGAAAGTTGTGAAAAGACCTCAGTAATTTGAGCAAAAAGAACAAGGAGGATGGCGATTTAAGAGAGAGTGAGAGCCCAGATCACTGAGCACTTTTGGATGGAGAGCTGCTAGATTTAGCAAATAAAGATACAGAATGTTAAGTTTGAAATTTAGATAAACAATGAACGGTTCTAATATATGTATGACCCAAATATTGCAGAGGAAATATGTAATTCAAAAATATGCATTTGTTGGGATGCCTGGGTGGCTCAGCAGTTGAGCATCTGCCTTTGGCTCAGGGAGTGATCCCGGAGTCCTAGGATCGAGTCCCACATCGGGCTCCCTGCCTGGAGCCTGCTTCACCCTCTGCCTGTGTCTCTGCCTCTCTGTGTCTCTCATGAATAAACAAAATCTTTATATATCTGTGTGTATATATACATATATGTATATATATACACATATAGCAATATATATATATACAATACATATATACATATATGTACACACATACACACACACACACACACATTGGTTATTCATTTGAAATTCATGTTGAATTGAGTACCCTGTATTGTATCTGGAAATCCTACAATGGTGACATCTTTGGGTTTTGATCTGAGTGAAAAGGAAAGGCACTGAAGCATTTTGAACAAATAAGTAGAATAATCTGTTATATGGAAAATAAATCATAAAGTGGCAGGGATTAACACATGGAGACTGGCTGGGGTTGTTGCAGTCAAGGCAAAAGAGAATGACGTCATGCTAGTGTGGGAATGGGCAGGGAGATCAGTGGTAATAGAAGTGAGACATAAGGTTTGTGATGGAAGAGGAAGGAGCCAAAAATGATTCCAAAGCTTCTTCCTTACCAAACTGATAAAGCAATGCTGATATGCTCTGAAATGAGAAAGAAAGAAGAAAATTTACAGCAGAAGATCAAAATTAGAGTTACTTTTAGTAATATTTTTGAAGTATAGTTTCCATATCATAAATTTCACTCACATGGGTTTATAATTTAATGATTTTTCATAAATTAGATCAATCCAATCTAATTTCAGAACATTTATATCACCCTCAAAAAGATGCTTTGTGCCTACTTGCAGTAGTAACTCCTCATGTACGTCTCAAGCCCCTGGCAATAACTAAACTATTTTCTGTCTTGGCAGATTCACCTATTCTGACATTTCATAGACACAGAATCATACAATATGTAGGCTTTGTATCTGGCTTCTTTTACTTAGAAAGAAGTTTTGAGACTTATTCATATAACTCATTACAGCAGGCAACTGTACCTCATTCCTTTTTATTGCTAAATAATATTTTGTTGTGTGGATATACCATTATTGTCCCTTCCCCATTCCCAGTTTTGAACTATTCTAAATAATGTGGCATTGACCATTCACATGCAAGTCATAGGTTTTATTTCTCATGGGTAGATTGCTTGGAGGAAAGTTGCTGGGTTGTATGATAAGTGTATGTGAAAAGTTTGGTTTTGAGCTAATATCTAAGTAAAGATGTTGTGTAGGAACCTGCTATATTGGTCTAGAATTTAGGAAAGAAGTAAAAATAAAGTTGGAGTTTAACATTATAAACATTATTTCAAAGTGATTAGACTGTGTAAGGTCAGGTAAGTATAAATGTAATTAGAGAAGAAAAGGGTCAAGGATTAACTCCTGGGGCATGCCAGTTTCAAGGTTAGGAAAATGAGAAGGATTTGGGAAAAGAGAATAAGATGGACCAAACATAGGAAAGATCAAAGCAGACACTTTTTTTGTGTGTCCTGTGCATCATATCCCTTTGGTCAATCTCCAAGCTCAGCTGAAACTATGGTAGATAGTTCCAGTTCACGCTAAGAACCTCCAAGATTTTCTGCTTACCTTCTCAAGGCTTTTTCCAAAACAGAAAAAACTCACTCAGCTTCTGTGGTCATGTAAGGATCACATAGTAACGGGTAGGTGGGACTCCAGGTTATAAATGCCCCCATCTTCTATCCTTTGGCAAGATAATTCTGAGGTTCAGAATAACAAAAAAGCTGACTGGTGTTGAGTCAACAGAAAAGCAAAGGGAGGAAACTGAGACGTATATAAGATCTATTTCTAAGAGTATTGCTGCAAGGCAGAGTAGAGAAGTGCAGTGGTGGTAAGTAGACAGAGATAAGCAGTGAGAGAGCTTATTCTTCCTCAAGGGAGGAATTTGTTTTAAAGATGGAGAATATTACATTGTGTTTGTCTAGTGGAAACACTGAAGATATAGGAGACGGAGAGAGAATTGCTGGAGTGGTGTCACTGAGTAGATGAGGAGGGATTTGATTAGGGATATGTACAGGATTTTACCCTAGAAGCACAGAGTTTTTAACATTTTAATAGGGGAAGGCAGAGCTTTTGGATTCAGATAGCACATTGGTGCATTAAATAGTACGGATGCATGTTTGATCCACGACTTAAATAAATTCGCTCCTGAACATCCACAAGACAGTCCATCTTCTACTTGAACCCACCAACAACACTGAATATTTATATTTCAAAATACTCGATTCCATTTCAGACAGTCCTAGAGTACCCAAATTTCTTCCCATAATAATACAGAGCCAATGAGTATAGAGTGGAACTGTAAAGTCCTGGGTATGGATGGAAGACACATACTTGCTACAAAATAAGAAGCAGCCAGAAGTATACATGTAGTGAAAAAGATTGTTTTGGCAGTCATGAGTGTTAACAGACAAATTTAGCTACAAAAAAAATAAAATAACATATAACTTCTCTAGCATAGGTATATCAACAGTATTCTGTATCTGAAATTCTCATATTTTTTATTTGTTTTGAGTTGAGTACTGAGATAAAGATCTTAATATACAGTCCTATTAGAATAGAATCTAAAGCACAGACCACATAGATAAAGCATTGCAATAAAGATTGGAAAACTGGTCATTTTAGGTTTTGTTTTGCTTTCCCTGCCAAGATCAGGCTATGCATAACTCCTGTCAACTCTAAAGACAATACTGACGTACGTTAATATTTAATGAGTATCTGCTATGGTCAGATACTGGTAGATACTAGAGATAAAAATGAGTTAAACAGTTTCTGTCCCCATAAAGTACACAACCAATTGCATCAGAGAATTATTTAAGAATTGTAAGGAAAAGTATGTGACCAAAAAAAAAAAAAAGAGTATTTAATGACTTTATCTAGGAGAAGTCAGTTAGGTCACAACAGAACAGGAGTCCTATGAAAAGGGCTTTTAAAAATGAAGACATGGACTAAGGAGGAGTATTTCAGACCAGGAGCCAAAGTCATTTCACTTCTTTTGGACTTCGTTTTCTGTCTATATAGTTGGGCTACAGAAAGCATTTCGGATTCTGTAGCCATAGCAGCTGGAGAGAAGCTCAAAGAGGCAGAAATCAAGATGAGCAATGAACGCTCTTGTATTCTCCCTTCTACTCAAACAGAGATATCTTTAGAAAAGTAAAAGGAATCCCATTAATTTAAAAATATATTTATGAAAAATCACTGGGTTCTACAATCTATAAGGCTTTAGATGTAACATGGAAAAAATGTGCTTCTGTATTCATTGGCACTATTTTAGTAATTTCCAGAAAAGAAAACATATTATGGGGACTGCAACTTAGCTGCTAATTTTGATGAAGAACAAGAGAATAGGAGGTATTGGCCCCTGTAGTGGCAAAAAAGACAAAGAAAGGCACTGGAGTAGATGAAAGAAGCTACTGAAATGCAGAAAAGGAGCTGGAAATACATTATAAACTTTGCTTAAGACCAGATTTTGTCTCTGGAATGTCAATTTCAATATTAAAATAAACATGATAAAGCTATAATTATAAAATTTATATACATATCTGCAAACATATTCATATGTTTATATACATTTTTTACACAGGCACCAGTGATTTGTAAAATGCTAGTAGAGAATGTGCAGTATCTAAATCCATGATCTGTGCCCTCTAAAAGTAGCCCAGGAAAAAAGGTAAAAAAAATAATTGCCTGATAGGGTTTATAAAACACACAAAGAAGAAACACGGGGATGGAGCATTTATAGAATTCATTTTTTCTATCACTGAATCCAATTTTGAAATTCAAACCTGCTAAATGAATATCTCCCATCCCCTCACACAAAGAATTAAGCTTCATTCAAAGCTGGTTTTGCAGTGGTCATAAATTCTCATTTGGACAAGTTAGAGTTCTTTCTAAAGCAATTTTTGAAACTCTAGATAACATTTCCAACAAAGCAAAGTTACAAAAACTATGTAATTTCTTTAAAAATATGTAGGTAAACTACTTTTTAGATAGGTTTGGAGGTACAGTGTAGATTTTTGCATTAAGTATATGCTTTAGTGATCTACGGTCTCCTCACTCAGGTTCTCTCTCTCTCTCTCTCTTTTTCATGCCAGACACTGCACAATCTATTTGACACTGCTCAGTCAAGAAAGCACAGGTGAGAAACTGGATACTTAGGACCTCCAATTTTCCTAAAGGTTTTGCTTAAGAAATGTCTTCCTATTTCATAGTATGTCAACATTTTTACGTCATCCCATCATGTAAAGTTAGTTATACACCTTTTTTCTCTATGGCTTGCCTCATAAGTTTATCACTTGGTCTTCAGACCATTACTTTGTGTCATGAGATCATAAATTAAAAATACCTCAGGTTTGGGATCCCTGGGTGGCGCAGCGGTTTGGCGCCTGCCTTTGGCCCAGGGCGCGATCCTGGAGACCCGGGATCGAGTCCCACGTCGGGCTCCCGGTGCATGGAGCCTGCTTCTCCCTCTGCCTGTGTCTCTGCCTCTCTCTCTCTCTAACTATCATAAATAAATAAAAAAATTAAAAAAAAAATTTAAAAAAAAAAAAAAAAAAAAATACCTCAGGTTTTTTTTTTTTGATGAAGAAATTACATTGTATAAGTTTATTTTGTATACGTTATTTTCACTGTATTTCATGACAATAGTAATAAAATAACTATTGCTTACAAAACCATACTGATAGATTTTTATAATAAAAGCTAACCATGTTTTTATCTCATATGTGTGAAGTGAGCATGTATCTCTGTAATTGGAATCAAAAAGTAAAATTGTTCATGTGTTTTGAAAAACCATTTGCACAATATCGTCTACTCCGTCTAAATCCAACTGACACTACTGTATTTTGCAGCTACGCTAACTTTGTGACTTTGAAAAGTGTTCTTCACATTGCTTTATATATGACATCAATTTCACTGTGCATCAGAGGTGACCGAGAAACATAGTTTGTTGGTTAAAAATATTGCAGGAAGTGACTGTCCTCCCCGCAATTTTCAAATAAGAGTCAATCAAACCTTGCATGGTGATGTGCAAATTCTCAGTCAATTTTAACTGGTTTGGCTCTTCCGAAGGTTAAGATAGTTTAACGGTTGAAAGCACATTGCAGTGAAGCTAGCTGCAAAAGTCAAAGGCTAGGGGATTAGGATTTCATTTCCTTTTAGCTGTCGCCATGTCTGTTTTCTGTCCAGGCAGCCTCTTGCTGCCGTTTAACCCATGCTTTTAAAGACAAGAGGGGTTGAGAAGTTGAGGGCCTCTGGCTTCATTTTAACAAGGCGTCACTAGCACTTTGGTACATAATTTGTCATAAATGTCAGAGGTCACTGAATGTTCGAAACCTACAGCCGGCAGATGGTCATTATGACAGCAGTTATGTTTCAAAGGCAAAGGATGTTTTGTGATATTTACTTTAGTGTGTTAGTGTTACACCTCAGAGTACATCTGAGAAGATTCGAGGTTAAATCAAAACATCCTGTGTTGACTGCTTAGGCAGCAGTAACAAAAGATGGACTAGGTTTCAAAAGATAGTCTATTTGGTTATTCTGGCCTAAAACTTACACAACATAATTTTTTTTTTTGGCCTTCTCATCTTCAAACACTTATGGATTTTGCAATTCTCACTTCTGATAATTAGTAAAAACAAAATTAAGTAAAAAAGCAAATGATTAAAAGTGCTAATGTAAATTTCTAGATCTAGCCAGATCATTGAAATTATAGATCTATAGATGAATTTTATACTGCAGCTAAACATTATCTAATATCATCAGATAAAACAAATAGAAAATATTAGATTCAACTACACTTCTAAATTGGTTTATTTTTGTTTAATTTATATTTCTTTTAATTTAATTAATTAATTTTAATTTTTTGAGAGCGAGAGAGAGAACATAAGTGGGGTCGGGGAGGGCCCGAGGGAGAGGGAGAGAAAGAAACCCAAGCAGGGTCCACACCCAGTATGGAGTCTGACAAAGCGCTCCTTCTCATGACCTTGAGATCACGACCTGAGCCGAAATCAAGAGTCAGATGCTCAACCCCCTGAGCCACCCAAGCACCCCTATATTTCTAGTTTAAATGTAAATAATTTTCTCATCACTTTGTCCTGATTTTTAACTCCTGCCATTTTATACTAAACAATTTTAATAGTTCCTAAGAGCCAAAATTAGAAAGCAAGACTCAAATTCTACTGTATTTCCATTAGACGCTCCTAGCAGAAATGACAAAATATTTGTGTTAAACGGAGGTCCACCATTTCTCATACCTTCTTGTTTTTTGATATCATGAGTTTAGCTACAAGAAATCTTAGACATAAGCTAGTCAGATATGTATTTCTACTAAAATTCATGATCATGAAGATAGAAACACGCTTGAGACAGGGTTAAAAAAAAAAAAAAAAGAAAGAGAGAGAGATGCTAGTGCTTCTCTGGTGTAAGTGTATTATTGAATCCCGAGCATACAGAGGATGTGAACAATGATCTCCTAATACAGGCAATAAATGGTACAGACCTAGGGGAAGATGCTGACAGAGCTGTGGGGCCTACATCTATCCACATATCTGGGAACATCAACTCCATTTAAAATGCTTCACTAATGTTGCTGATGATTTTATCTCACAGAAAATACAAAGGAAACAAGACTTGTTACTCTGAACTTCACCTTGATCTAGAAGAAAGAATTGTGTAATCATCTGAAAGTGGCAATGACGATGGGAGAAATTAAGACATGATACGGTTAGAATTAAGTTTAGCTGCATACAACAGAAAATCCAAATTAACTGGCGAGTGCATAAGATTTGAATCTTTGCAGAAAAGTTATAAGGTCAGCTCTCCAGGGTTAGGGTAGCGACATCACACATTAGTGCATATTCCAGGCATCTCTTAGTCCTTCCTTCAACATGGAATAGATCAAGGAACATAGACAGAGAATCCAACTTCACCACTTTCTAGTTGTTCAGTCTTTGGCAAGTTACTTCATCTCTCCATGTCTATCTACATCTGCAAATAGATTTGTAATTACTAACTATAAATTACTTTAATGGAAATTGTTAAGTGGAATGGTGGGTAGTAATTTGTAATAAGTCCTCAAAAGTAACAGTAGCTAACATTTAAGGAGTGCTTCTCACCTCCAGGTGCTGTTTTTAACTCTTTATTTGCTAAGTAAGGTACAGATTAAAGAAGGCAGCATCAGTGTGGCAAGGTGTCTGGATGAACCCTGCTCTCAAGCACTATTTAGAGAGATAAGGAAATGGAGATCTCCATCTCATATGATTATCGTATGCACATGAGTTGCATCAGAGTTAACATACATGAAGTATAAGGAGTAATTCTTGGCACATGGCAAATGCTGAATATCCTGCTGGCCATTATGACTGCTACTGCTTTCCTGATGTGGCTCTCTTAATCAGTCCAAGATGACAGCTCAAGGACCAATCATTCTATGTTAAAAGAAAAGTTTATGTCGCCTTCTTTAAGGACACTTCCTATATAGACAAAATCTCTACTCAATCCAATTGGCCATAATTTAGGCCTATGAACATGAGGAATGTAATCTTTATGCCATATCCCAGTAAAACTTGTGGAATTTATCACTGAGAAAATAAAGAGAAATTAAACATTGGGAGGAACAAGCAAAGGTGAACTGCCATATGTCATCTATGAGTTCATAAAAGTGTGAACATTGCCTACTGGAGATTCTTAAGCATGTACCTTGGGTTTTTAAGAAACCATTTATAAAATAAAGCTAAATTGTAGGCATGATGTGGTGTCTAGGACTCCCTGTCTCAGCTCGCTTTGCACAGAAGATTCTTAAGGGCTGAACAGTTAAGCAAGACAAAAATAAAAGCAAAATCTACAAGAAACAAAGAAGGACTATCCTAAGAAATCACAGAGTTTTGATGAGCTAAGATTTATAAATAAAAAATGTCAGGGACCTTTGTGACCATCACCCAGGAGAGAAAATCAAAGATGATAGAAAGTTTTAAAGATAAGACCAGAAATGGAAAAGACCACTTTTGCTAAGTTTGGTATACAAAAATGAACAAAAAAGGGAAAACCACTAGTTCTGAGGAAATGAAAGTGAAACACAGAACTATGAATCTCTTAGCCTTCATCTTTAACCCTCACTGTGAAGACCCTTCATACTGAAAAAAGTGTAACAAACATCATTAAGACAATTACCTCAGTCTACTGTTACCTTCCTTGCGTTGTGCTTGGCACATAGTTCTACTTCTGGAATATCTATTCACCTGTGAAACTCTCCCTCCAACCTCAAAAGCTCTTTCAAACAATAATCCTAGAAAGCCCAGAGAGAATGAGTTTTAAGAAGACATATCTGGCAGATAATATCCAAGTTCCTTTCCTCAGGGCAGTGGGATGAGGCTAGCTACGAGTAGCCAGATGGATCAGACTCAGGATTTTAGTTCCAGGTGCTAGAGCTCCTCCTAAGCAAGAAGGTCAGGAACAGACAGATTCAGCCTATGAGCAAATGCCAAAATGCTGCCAAAATGGGAAACAAAGTGACATATCAAGTCCATTGAGATGTACACAACCTAACTGATGGTTTATATTAGGCAGAAATATTACAAAAAGAAAGCAATTTCATTTATATGACCTTTAATAATAAATTTAATAGGAGCCTTAGTTATTTACACAAATGTCTTTGGACATCTTAAAAAGAAATGTCTCTGGTTATCTTGTCTTTTCTAGTTGCCAGCTTCAATTTCCTCAGCTCTAAGGGGACTTTCAAGGCAAGTTATGGCAATTAGGCAAGAGGATGTATATAAAGCACTCTGCTTTGTTGCTGGCACAAGGTGTTTGCTCCACACCATGTAGCTGTAAGACTTATCACTAGGTTTAATACCTTGCCTACAACACATGAGATGAATCAACAGTGTCCCAATTTTCAAAAAGAAAATGGTTTTTGTCCACTTAAATGACTTGCATATCTGAAGCCGAGATTACTGTGCTTCCTCTCCTGCCGCTCCCCATCTGGTCCCTTTTCTGACCTCTCTGTCATTGCCAATGTCTTCACCTTTTCTGGATTATTCAGGCTCAAATATTTAAAGTCCCATTTGAATCTTTCTTCCTCATCCTTGCATCCATTCACTTGTCAAGGTATATAGATTCTAAATGCTCTGTGTCACTCACATCCATTCCCTTTAACAGAGTTCAAGTCCTCATTTCTTCTCTCCTGGACTGTTTAAAACCATCCTAACTGCTCTTTCACCTTCTGTGCCTTCCCAACGCTAATGCATCCTCCAGAATTCTTCCTGTTAAAATTCAACTCATTCACTTTAACCCATCATTTCAACCTGTCAGTATCATTCAAAATCTTAATTCTGTCCTCTACAACATGCTCCCCTTGTATCCTCCACCCTCCCTTTCTATACCATCATCCAGAGCATACAATTAAAATAACAGGCAAAAAGACAAAGCAAAGAGCTCTACCAACACAACTGAAAACAATTTCTAAGGTTGTTAGCAATTCAAACCAATTTAATTATATAAATATTTCTTGGTGCTCTTCTGTCTGCAAGGTGGTACAGCCTGCAAAAGCATTTCAGTCTTGAAGGACACACAGCCCTGGTTTGAAGCTCCAGTTTTCCACTTAAGAGTAAAGTAGGAAGGACATTTTTTCTCCACTGAATAGGCAAAATGGGAACAACATACCTACCTTATAAGCTTCGATGTCAACTAATAGCATTTTTAGAAAAGGCAATCTAGTTCAATTTTCAGAATATTTTTTACAGTTTATTTTTTATTTTTATCTTTATTTTTTTAAATATGGATTTTTAAAAATTTTTTTATTTATTTATGATAGTCACAGAGAGAGAGAGAGAGGCAGAGACACAGGCAGAGGGAGAAGCAGGCTCCATGCACCGGGAGCCCAACGTGGGATTTGATCCCGGGTCTCCAGGATCGTGCCCTGGGCCAAAGGCAGGCGCCAAACCGCTGCGCCACCCAGGGATCCCCCAATACATTTTATTTTTTTAAAAAAATAAGCATTATGCTAAATCTGAGGAGTTACAAAGAGTGAGACACAGCCCCTGTGCTCAGAAAACTTACAGTCCAGTTGAGGGAGATTACAGATGTGATAAGAACAGCACACAAGGATGAATGAAAATGCAGAGTGTGGTAAATCCCAGCGCGATGCAATGGGATTCAAAGCAGAGGTCACACCTGTCCTGAAGGTAAAGCCTCCTTAATTGTTCTTGATCATGAATCGAGGGCAATGAGGAATCATTGAAACTTTTTAAGAGGAAGTTAAATATTAGAGCCAGACTTTAGGAAGGCTCCACAGAGAGCAACATGTAGGTTGTATTATAAGGAGGAAAAAGAAAAAAGAAAAAAAAAAAAGACTGGGGAGAAAAACCTAGATTTAAAGATACTAGCATTACTTTTTTGTAATCTCACTTGACTCTTGGCTGAGTCCACTGCTGCTCCTTTCTTTATCTCTCTCCTCCTCTGTCTTCAAATAGCATCTCTTTCACAATCTTATCCAAAATTTTTAATTATGTCTCCAATCTCATTTCTGACTCTTTTTTCTCTACTTTTGTAGTAACTATGGTTGTTTCCTAAATTCTGCTATAACCTTCATTTCATATCATTCCATTACACTCTCCTTAAATGATTTTATTTAGACTCAAGAGCTCAAATCCTGCCTGTATCTTGGCAACTCCCCCAACTAAATTTCTTGACAGAACTTGCTCTTGCACTGGAGATTTATATCCACCTGGCTTCTCAAATTCCATAAGTGAATACTCAATTACTTCTAACTCAAGTCAAACGAGATGCCATCTTCCCAACAAACTCTCACTCATTCATTGGTTTATTTGGCAAAAAGCATTTGAGCTAAGTACCAGCTATCATCAGCATGTGCACTTCACCAGGGAACAGAGGTATCAGTCCCAGTCCTTGCAGAATTTACATCAAGTTCACCCTGGCAATGAATTTTCAGTATTATGATTCTAATTTTGACAATCCCCCGACCCTTGCCAACTGTTTCTAATCCTTAGATTTCTGCCTGATGTCTTCAAGATAAAATTCAAGCTTCTTAGATTAACATTTAAAAAACAAAAAAAAAGAGACAAATTTATGATCTAGCTCCTGCTGACAGATTAGGTTCACTTTTTTTGCCATAGTTTGTTATTTACATAATTTGTAATTCATCATATGAGCAATGCTCTAGCTCCCTCTTGGCCTTTGCCCTTGCTATTTCCTGCCTGGATTCCTCCTCTTCACCCATGCCGCATCCAGCTGGTGCCCACTCACTTTTTGGAACTCACCCAAAATGCCAACTCTTCCACGATAATTCTCCCCTTTCCCAGGATGGACTAAGCTAGCTTCTCTAAATTCCTATGAACATTGTATATACCTCTGTGATAGCACTTATCCAAATCTCTTATAAATATTTACTCCTGTATCATGGTCCAAGAAGTTTCTGAGCTAATAGGATATGGGGACTTTGTTGTTATTCTCTTATTCTCTGTGATTTTGGCATTTGCTTGCTCCTTCTTTAACCTTAGAGACCTTTTTTTTTTTTTAAGATCCCTTTTGCTATTTAATTATTTAATTCTTTATACTGAATTTTCCCAATTGAAACTACTGTGTGGTTTCTCTCTCCCGGCTGGACTCTGACTGATATACTCCCTAGCATGATGCTTGGCACATATTGAGAACCAAATAAATTGTGGTTGAATTGCTAAAATAATGATCATAGAAAAAGGACAAAGGTCTAAACTGCTATATTTGATGAAGAAGGGCTACATGGAAAAATCACTGAGGATTCCAACTTTACTGAAGATGGCAACAAATTATATATGAGGAACAAAACAGGGCCAATGATAACATCAAGACTTCCAGACTGAGAGCCTGGGAAAATGATAGTACTATTAAGAGGAATAGAGAACTAAAAAGGAGACACAGATGGTAATTTTAAGTGATTTAAAAAAAAATGTTTATAGGGATGCCTGGGTGGCTCAGTGGTTGAGGATCTGCCTTCCTTTGGCTGAGTGTGTAATCTCTGGGTTCTAGGATCAAGTATCACATCAGGCTCCCCGTGGGGAGCCTGCTTCTTCCTCTTCCTATGTTTCTGCCTCTCTCTCTCCCTCTGTGTCTCTCATGAATAAATAAAATCTTTAAAAAATAAAAATATGTTTAAATCTTGAGAGAATGGTATTTTCTGCAGTGTCTCAAGTAGTTATTCAAGTTACTACAATAGCTAAACATAAAATCCAAAGATCTCAATGTGTGGCTTAATGGGCAAAATGTGTCTTTCTGGCTCACACAGCAAGTCCAGGGTTTGGTTGGAGAACTCTCACATCGTGATTTAGGGAACCAGGCTCCCTGCATCTCATGGTTGTGTCTGTCCGTTGGGAGCAGAAGCTTCTGCGCCTAGATGCAGATGGGGGAAGATACAGAGAAAGAAAACTGGTTTGGGAGTAATGGCCACATTCTTACACCTGCAGCATGTTTGAGTGGGAAGGAAAGAAGAGAAAATAGAGTGCATACCTCCTTAGTCTTATTAGATTCCATTAACTGTCCACATTTGGGTGAAGTGATCCTAAATGGCCTCATTGTATTGTGATGTGTGTGAGAAAGGAGGAAAAAAACCTCCTTTATAAGCAATCAAACTTTGTCTAGGCTTACTTATAAAATTAGTCAACTCTCTTGCCCCCAAAATAACGGCTCTATTCCATGACAGTTTGGTATATTGTCCATAACATAGCAAAAAAAAGTGAGCTTCTCTAAATAAGGACTACTGGCAAGAAATGCTCAGCTTGTGAATGGTTACCTCTCAAGTACGGTTTACATCATTTCAGGAGAAAAGTTACCTCACCATAATTATGCATCAAATAGGACAATAATAACACTTACTAAAACACCACTATGTGGCACATCATGTCATGAGTGAAATACATGGGCTATTTTATGTAAGCCTCACCATTACCAGGGGAAGTACTGTTTCGGCCCTCACTATGACCACTGGGAATCCTTTTTTTTTTTTTTTTTTTTTTTCAGCCTTGACAACAGATAGAACCTGAATTCTCTATTCCCTTTGAGCCCTTTTTCTTTCTCCACTTAACTCATATGCCATAGTAGCTTCCATGGCTGCCTAGGAGTTACCATGTGGGGACAAATTAAAGAAATAAATGGCATTATTCTTTCTGATGAAAACTTACTTCTGGTTCAAGAAGAATTCAAATTTCTATAAAGAAAAAAGTATTAAAAGCTCAATGCTATAGTAGAATTATAATGTTTTATTAGAAAGAGAGCTGGCAAATATTTTATAACATAAGCGGAGATAATAATAGCTAACACCTATAAAGAACCTATATAACTTCCCATTGAATTTGAGATTAAATCCAAGCTCTTTAAAAGTTTTCTTCTATAATATGGCTCTTGAACCATATCTCCAAAATTATTTTGAGTTGTTCTCCTATTTGCCTTTTATGTTTCACTTATAGTGGTTATTTCTTTTTCCTTAAGTTTTTAGACTATTCTGTTCTCTTTCCTATTGTATGGGCTTGCCACATAGCTTCTTTCTTCTTAGAAAATTCATTCTTTTAATTTTCTCCCACCTACTCCTTCCTATCCTTCATCTCATTTCTGAAGAGTAATTTTCTCTGAGAACGTAATGTGGACTAATTTCTCCTAATAGCTGTTCTTCATAACACCATCTTAAGTTACTTCAGAGCATTTATCACAATTTATTATAATATATTTATTTAGTGTGTTTACTTAGTGTTAAAGCCCCTATTCTTAATTCCATCTTTTATTCATTCATTCAACAATTCTAATGAAGGAAAAAAGAGATAAGGGTATGGTTAGAGAGCTCTTAAAGTCAAATACTTTAAATATATGGAAGATAATTTTGAACGTGTTTATCTGGTTTGTTACAGCTATGTAGAGTTGTGTAATGAACATTTTTTTGTAATTTAATGGGTTTAAATATCAACCACCTTATTATATCAGGAATTTGGATGGAGCCTGGCTGGGAGACTTCTTTTTCTCCCCATGTACCATGGATAGAGGTAACTTGGACACACTCTGCTGGTCATTAAAATCCAAGGTGGGTCCAATCACATTTCTAGCACCCTGTTGGGGATGGATGAAAAGAAGGCAAGGCTCAGCTGGGAATCTTGACTACATCATCTTTAACATGAAGGCCTCTGGTTAGTCAGACTTTTTTTTTTTCCATTTTAATAGTAATATCTCTCACTTTACTAATTCTCAAAATACATGATATCCAGCCAGACCATTTATATGGCAGCTCACAGCTCCAAGTGCAAGTGGTCTGTCCTAGCAAACGAGATAAGCACTATGGCCTTTAATGAATTGGTCTCGGCTATGGTGCCATTCCCAGCACAGTCTATTGTTCAGAGCAATTGCATGGTCACTCAAATTGAAAGGGAGGAAAAAGTGACCTCACTTCTGTATTGAGAAATGTTAAAGAATTTTCAACTATGTATAAAAGTCTCAACAATATTTAGACTCTCCAAAATGGTGTTAAATGAGTTCTAGTTAAATAAGGATTAAAATCATAAGTTCTACCATTAAGGGGCATTAAAGAATAATGAGAAACAGTTCTTTAATAGTATATATGTAATTTAAAGTCTCCCCAAATCCACGACTCAGGACAAATCCCCCCTCTACTATGCTCCTAGAATACTGTGAAAGTACGTTTACTTCAGGACTTATCACAATGCATTAGATAATTCCATGTTTCTTCTGTTAAAAAATGGGAGCCTAATAATCAGTACAATGTTTTGATATGGCACAGAGTACATACTCAATAAGTATATATCAAACAACGAATATGTCATAAAACATAAAACAGCAAATTGATCTGTAAGTTTAGCATAGAAAACCCTAACCAGGAGTTAAACACATATTTGTAAACTGGGGAATATATTTATAATAGCATTTCTGTGTAAAAATCCATTTCAAGGTCTAAATTAACAAGCTGGAAAACAAACGTTTTGAATTCTATCTTCTAATTCATATTCAATATGCATTTCATCTGAAGAAGTTAAGAACTCTACATTTGCTTGCTCCCTCTTGGTGACTTACAGGTGACCTAAGAAGTATTTTAGTCTCCAATAGTAGATCAGAACATAGTAGATTCCAGAGTCAGACTGCCTTCACTAAAATCCATTCTTCACCACTTACTAATTTTGTTTTTGATGGTTTTAAAGTCTTACTTTAGAGTAGAGTGGAAATAATAGTAACTATTTCACAGGGCTATTGTGAAAAAATAAATATAACATTATTCAGGTAAAACCCTTGGAGAAATAACATTATAAGCATTTATCAAAGATGCCCCATAATTCATTATATTTCTTTTTTTAAATATTTTTATTATTTTTTTTTATTTATTTATGATAGTCACAGAGAGAGAGAGAGAGGAGAGAGGCAGAGACATAGGCAGAGGGAGAAGCAGGCTCCATGCACCAGGAGCCCGACGTGGGATTCGATACCGGGTCTCCAGGATCGCGCCCTGGGCCAAAGGCAGGCGCCAAAGCGCTGCGCCACCCAGGGATCCCCTCATTATATTTCAATCAGAAGAACTGGCACATTTATTTATGAGTATGTCTTTGTCCTTTCTATATTTTGAGTCATTGAGGGTAAACAAACTTGTCTCATGCAACTTGCTAGCCCTCAGAAAATTTGACAATACTTTATAATTACAAATTTGTATCTTGATCTGTCATTTTATTCTTTATACCCTTTTCAAAGACGTCAAAAATGGGTTGTCAAGGGCTTCTACCCTATCAAAACAGTCTGGGTATAAAATTGTCCATTCAAAAGAGAAAGACCTGAAGTTCTATGATTTGGGAAATTATTTAAAACTTTAAGAATATCTATTGAAATAAAATATACATAGTAAAAGGAAACAATAAACACCAGCTTCATTAATTCTCACAATTTGAATACAGTCATGTAACCAGAACCCATATTTAAGTACGATAGTTATAATCATATCTTTTATATTTACCTATTATATTTTTATGTATATAAAGTTTAATTAAAATATTTGCTTATATTATCACATCTTCTCAAATATAAGATTATCTTTGTTTTGGGATTTATATTTTAAAGTCCAAGACAAATGTTCTTCAAAGATGAAAGGAATTGCATTACCAAAATGCTAAGTATGACCACACTTTCAAATTTTTGCATCATACATAATTGGTGAAGCTATTTAGAGTCAGGAATGTTTGCCTCAAAGGTCAATAATTAAAATCCCTTAGAGTTTATCACTTGTTTCCTCAGAAAAAAAAAAAATTCACTCTTTACATAAACCCTTATCAAATAAGCTATCAGTCATAAAATACATTTATGTACGTATATAAATAACAGTAAAGTACATATAGCCTCTATACCTGGGTTTTCAGTACTAAATTTAAGTCATTTTAATTGGTGGTGTTTCCCTAGGAGGCTAATCACCATTCACAATGCTACAAAAGTTAATAATGGAATTTAATGACACTTGGAAATGTCATGAGATAGCAAAAATGTGCATGAGATATGGACATTCAAGTTTGAGTCCCTCATGGACATTCAAGTTTTATTTTCCATCAAGACACCTACCTAGAGAATCTTCAGATTATAAAACACAAATACCTTGATATTTAGTGTTTCCTTTCTCCTTTTCCTTTTTGCAGCCTATACTCAGACAACTTCTGTCTATGGTATGTGGATTCTGCTAGATTACTCTCCAAACATGGGTTTTCTTTTCCCACTCAAGAGCAAATAAACTAAACCTGTGCTCAAATAGCCTTTTTGCCCAGAAATTAAGGCTTGAAAATAGAAATAAACTGAGTTTGAGTTTGCATCTCATTTGATGAGCGGTCTCTCTAAATAGCATATAAATCTTACAAAATAAAGGATTTTTCTTCAGACTTCATTCAACAGCACCAAGTCCCAGGCATAACTTTTAGCCAGGGATTTCAGCCTGTGTCTTGTAGAGAGTATCAGGGAAAGAATGTACAGAAAATCGAAGGGTGGCACGCAGGTAGCCACTAATTAATGAAAAAAGAGCCCCAAATAACTCTAAATATTTAGGCTAGAGAGTTTAAATGTGCTTACAAGGGTGACTATTAGCCTGTCTGAGAGATGGTCAGTTCATTCATGGCACAATGCAGGTCCCTCGGAGGCACCACTGTGAAGGGAAACAAAGGGTTGGGGCAGCCCCACCCTCACCCATGCTCCTCCACTGCAACGCCCCTTGCTCACAAAGCCCCTTTCAACTGCTCCTTTATTCTGAATGTTTACTTTTACTCATTCAGATCTCTTTTTGCTATCTCATGCCCAGCACACCCCGCCCTCCAGCAAGCTGCACCCTGAACACAACCACAAGCCTGCCAGGGAGGAAAAGGAATCTCGGGCCAAAGAGTCAATGATTTGTATGAACGCTTTGTGAGCTGGCACTTTTTACAAAAAAGGAACTAAAGTTACCTTTATGCAAGCTAAAATAAATTTCTAAGGAGAAATATTCTGCAGCAACGAAGGGAAGTTCTGCTATAAGCTCTTTGGAGGGTTTGTTTCCTTGATATTTCAAATAACAAAGCATGGGAAAACATCATCACCTGAGCAATATAAAGATGGCAGAAAAAAATAGCTGTTATATTCTAGAGTTGATATGCTAAGTTTTGAGTTTGCTTTTTTATCTTTTAAGGTTATCTTTGTAATTCAGAAATGTTTAAACCTGGAGTATGAGATACATAAATGTGTATACGATATTACCATAAGAAACTTTTTTTTCCATAAGAAACTTATATATATGTATGTATGTATACACATATACATATATATATATATATATATATACAAGAGCTCCCTGGAATATGTGATTATATATAAATAATTTGGAAGAAGTTATACCAGTACAGGGGTAGGAGAACTTTTCAATGAAGGCCCCTCCTAA
Source organism: Canis lupus dingo (assembly GCF_003254725.2). Taxonomy (NCBI): domain Eukaryota; kingdom Metazoa; phylum Chordata; class Mammalia; order Carnivora; family Canidae; genus Canis; species Canis lupus. The sequence continues at coordinate 16,400,338 of NC_064245.1, read as the reverse complement.
GTGATTAAACAAGAAAATAAGCAAAAGTTTTTCAACAAATATCTACATTTTTTTAAATGTCATAATCAAGTCAAGGGATCATTTATAATGATATCCCCCTTTACAGTTGGACACGGCAACACCTGTAAAAGTTTGTTAAGCGATTCTCTTAGTCATTTGCATAAAATGGAATAGAGTCTTACTCAAGTTCATCTTTTGAGCAAGAACTACAGTATAATTTAAAAGTATTTAAAATTAAAAAAATAAATATGGTAAGATCTATGAAAAAAGCTTTATTTTTAATTTGAATAAAATTTATCAAGTTCAAGTCATTAAATCTAATGAAAACTATTAATTTACTCCTCCACATTTTTTATTTTGTAAAAAATAAAATATACTTTAAGTCAGCTCTGATGTTTCTTAAATGAAATGCATATTCCAAGCTCTCCAACGAAACCAAAGCATAACAATCAAGATTTATAATAGCATTACAGAACCATAATATTGTGGGTTTTTAGAGTAGCTTTAATGTGAAAGTTAAAAGTTTTTCATATCAAAGAAAAAATGTTACTGTTTTCAATACCTCCACTTTTACTTTGGAAATATACCCACGTTCAATCTATTATGTGAGCCTTTGTTTTTTTTTTTAATTATTACAAATCGAAGTGTTTCTCTCCTTAATCAGTAATAAAAAGAGTTACATGCACAGATTTGAATATTCCATTCACTCCTCTAACCATGTAGCTCATGCATGTGTTTTAATTGGGGTGATCCCGCTCTTCTAAACTCTCCAATACTTTCATTAGAGCACATGTGCATGCAAGCAATGATGACCCTTTAGAGCAGTCATAAATTTAGTCGCTGGGAAATGAGAAGGCTTCACAGATGACTTAATTTGCTGTGGGAACCTGCGCTTCCTCCATGTGTAACCTCTGCATTTGGCTGCCTGTGACCTTCAGCACCATCCACCTGCTGGAAGCCATGTTTGATTCTCTGACCAGGGAAACGCCTGCTTGACAACAGAATGGTATCATAGGACAGTGTGATGGAATTTTTCTTTCTCTGTCATCATTAAGGGGGTTCCCCCTATGGTGAGGGGAATGAAAAGTACGATTTAATGTTCTCTGGAGAGTGGCAGGGGGAAAAAAGGCTCAAAGCTTCACATGCTGCTTTCGGAGTGGGTCATTTCAGTCCTTGTGGCGAATGGGATGTCCCAATGGAATTTGCCATAGACTGGTCTGAAAAGAAAGGGATTAAGACCCTTTTCAGGATGGAAATGTAACAAAAGGACCACTTTTATGATGTAGCAGCATAAAATAGGGAGCTCTATTGTGCAACTGATTGCTAAAGATCTTTGAATTGGGTAGCCGAGCCCGGTAGGCCCTGTTCCCGGCGGGTTTAGAGGCTTGTACAGAATATGTCTACACTAGACGCAGAGGTCTGCTCTCATTTAGGCGCGAGTAAGAGATTATCAGTTTGTTCCTACATGATTTTTTTTCTCCACACCTACCGAAAAGTGGCCTGTAGGGAGATTATACTCTAGTGAAAGTTGCTGCTAATTAAAACAAGTAATTAGTGTTCCTCCAGGCTTTGCGGTTTCACTCACTTTTGCCCGCCAGACAGCATTAGTTTAAAAGCAATCCAATTTCTAGCAATAACAGACTGTAAAAAAGTCATTTAACAAGTATATAAGTGTAAGGTTACAGTTCAGGCGTTGATTTATCTCTTCTGGGCTATTTAGAAATACTGTAGCAAAGTTGAAGAGAAAGAAAGTTAAATAGCTTTTTTTGGAAAAAAAATTAACATTAAGAAAAAAGGCCACATGCCTCAGTCCATTTACAAAAAAAAAAAAAAATGACAAGCAAAAACTGGGAGAATATGAGATTTCCTAAATTGCATTAGGAAACGAAAATTGGATTTAATGCTGTTTTCTCATAGAACCCTCACTTAGCATTTTGTAAACAGATCATTTCATTAAGTCCTTTTGTTTCTCCTCCCGCCTTTGCTGAAACAGAGACTTTTTATTGACTGATTCTCATTGAAATGAATTGGAACAGTAGAGTTTAACACAACACGTTATTACCCCCTTTTTTTTCACAATTCCAAAATGACTAGCCTGGCTCTAGTTTGCATATCTGGTGGGAGGATTTTGTAAAACTAGAGAGATCTTGAGAGAGAATAAATATTTTTTATAAAGAGATGTAACAGAAATTTATACATATAAAAGAAACCCATACCTACGCTGAATCATCCCCTGATAAAATTCTTGTGTAAATGCTGAATTTCTGTAATCTGACAACCTTCTATAATTGCTGCCTTGGCTGTTTAAAATGATCTATTTCTGAGGTTGATATCACCAAAGACATGCATGCTATTGTGCAAGAAATTCAATATAGCTCATCACTAAAAACACCCTAAGTCTGCTTTCCCCCTAATAAATTAATTCATATTACTTCAATTAATGCACAATTCTCAGATTTGCGGGTTTTCCAATGCTATATATATATATATATATATATATATATATATACTTTTTTTTTAAAGAATGCCAGCTATGCCTCTGCAAGACACAAGTTTCCTTTGCTATTCATTTTGTATAGTGCTGATCATATCAATAATATTCCATATGTAAAAGACAATTATAAACTGTTAATACCACAAAATGTCGGCTATTATCACATATTCAACTTGTGGATTCTGAATTTAGTCATCTTCTTTAATGGATTACAGTTAATGAAGTATTAAGTAGCCAGATTTTGATCATTTCAGGTTAAAATAAGACTACAGACCTATCACATTTTCAAATGCCAATTTAGAAGATGTCTTTCATAAAGTCTGACAGCTTGTTTAAATTAATGAAATAAATTTTCATTATGTGATTTATGAACTCTAAACCATATTTTAGAGTTTCAGTACATGCTTTTCCTTTCCTAGAATTTACTTCCTATGTTTATTTAAAGTATAAGAGTTTTGGCACCAAGTTTAAAAGAAGAAATTTTACAATAGCAAAGAGGCAAGGAAATTTATTTGAATTCCTGGTTAATTTTTTAAAATATCTATGGAAAGAACAAGTACAACTATTTTTTCTGGCTATTATTTGTTTTTTGTTTTTCCTAAGGAGGAACCTATGAAATGATGAAGACTGAACTCATTACTAAGCATATTACTGTACAGATTTTTCTAGTAGAAACACTCATCTTTAGAAATTCACAGTTAATTCATACTCCTTGCAGAGAGTTAAATGCAGTATATTGAAAGTTGCTGCCATATTTTACCATTTTTCGCTTCATAATTAGCACTGTGGTCAACTGGGATTTTAAGATATGTTATTTTGTTTTGATTTTTAATGATGGAAAGCCTTCTTTCAAAATCAGCCTTTGATATATTCGATTTTCTTAATTTGAATTTAGGCTACATACATCGAGTCTCTTTTGGAGCTCAGAACTGGCCTTTTATTTCAGAGCTGCTAAGCTGGAGAAAGTGACTTTGGCAGCACAGGCCTAGGGCAGCAGAGGGCAGACTCTACAGATACCTAGGAGGACTCTGCGATAGCAATAGAACCATAAGGGAGACTGTAATAGCCCTCATTTTATGTATTAGCCATATTTGCACAACAATTCCATTATAATACAAAGATAATCTTTAGAAGTAATTTTAAAACAGCAAATGTATAAGTGCTGAGTCTCAAGTAAAAGAAAACAATTTTCCAAAGCCAAATGTCTTTTGTAAGAGATTTCAATGGTCATTTGATTCTGTTTTAAAGATAATTTGACCTTATGATTCACCCATCTCTTAAATGCATGTCTCCAATATAATTGTTTTCATTTGGAGTTGAAGTTTAAAAATATAGCTAACTAATCCTTTGTGATTTGTTTTATTGCTCTGGAGTGCCTAACCAGAGGAAACTCTGAGTACACAATTATTAGTATTAAAATTAATGTCTCCAAGAGTTCAATACTACCTGTTAAAAAAAATTATATACTGAAAATAATGATGACTCTAGTTCCTCTGTACATTTTTAAAAATATACTCCTTGCAATATAGCTCTTTAATCTAAGTCCACCCAGCTGGGCCATATAGAGTTTCTGAAGACAAAAATGGTATTATCTGTATGTAATGTAATAAAAATCAATAAATGCTTACTGACTTTAATATAAATGAATTTCTTTGATTTTTAATCAATATTTTACTAAAGATATAGTGTAAATAGCAACTTTCATTGTAAAATAATTTAGGAGTATCTAACAAAGATAAAAAAAAAAAAAAAAAAAAACAAGATTATGTAGTTTCTGAGGCCTAGTATTTAAAAAAGACCAGTCCTGTGGCACTCCATACCACAGAATGCCTCTACAAAGCACAGGATTTATCCACTGCACAGCAGCACTAGGCAGGAAGAATAAAATTAGCATTTATGAGAAGCTGCAATGTGCCAGGCATCATGTCAAGCACTTTATGTATATTATCTCATTTATTGTAACAGTTTTGCAGATAAAGACTCAGGAGCCTAGACAGGTTTAGTAACTTCCTTCACAAAGGTAAGGTGAAATCAGTGCCTTTACTGAAAAAAAAATTTCCAGAATACCTCCATTGGTGCCACTCACTGTCCTAAGCACATCGTGGGCTTCTGTGGACCAGAGGCATGAGCTCCCTGTTATCTGGAAGCATATATTCTAGTAAGTACACGTTACAGATGAATATGTTTAAAAAATACACATTAGCGGTAAGTATTCTACATAAAAATAATTTTCAGTAATTAATAAACAAATTTGTCTCCAAGATAATGCCAATTTTTCTACATTGTTTTGACCTTTTAACCTCAATGCAGACTTTTATATTTATTTCTATTATATTTAATCCTATAAATTTTTTTGTCACTTTTCCTCAGATTTTAACTTCTTTTTGATTCCTGATATTTTTATTCTCTGAAAAGCCGATGGCCAGTCAGACCATACCACTTGTGCCACCCAGGGCCACAGTAGAAAATATTTAACTTTTCCAGAATCACTTTATTCTTCAGAAATTTAGACTGCTGTTGCAACCCTCTCTCTAAAGAGAATTGACTTTTCAGTTCCAATTGGTTCCACTGACCTTTGTCCCCTACCGTCTTGACTTACTCCCTTCTCTCTGCTGCCACTTGTTTGATCCTGTGTCTTTTATCATAGAACCATTTGGATACTCGAATGTCTCCAACTTCAGTATAATAGCTAACATTCATTAAATATCTACTATGTGCCAATCATGTATTCTAAATTTTCTTTACATTTACATCTCATGCAATTGTCCAATTGCTTTGTAAGGACAGTAGGGCTGTTACCACTGTTTTATAAATTAGGAAAATGAGGTGCAGAGAAGCCCAGTCCCCAGAATTATACACAAGTAAGTGACAAAGCCAGGATTTAGAAGAGTGCAGTTCAGTGATTTTACTGGTAATTTCATTTTCTAGAGCTTTTTACAACACTGGAGCGAGCCATCTTCTGTTTCAAAATGGATGACCATGTAATCAACTCTCTTTTCTCTCAACATTTTTGGAATGTGTCTCCTTAAAGTCTAGGGTACAGGTTAAATTATATTCAATGCTCCTTTCCATGTTTTTATAAATTCTAAGTTAATAATATCACATCCTTCTAAGTGTTTAAATACCACTTCTACAAATCATGTTTCAATAGAAGGCAGCATGGAAAAACAGAAAGGCACTGGGCATTGGCTGTGCAGTCAGCCAGGTGCCTTCAAATCTAGCTCTGCTGTTTATAAGCAGCATTACTTTGGGTGATTCACTTAATTTCTTTTAGACTTTGGTTTCTTTTTCTTCTCATGGAGGATAACATATGTCTCAGGTGGTTGTGGTGTGAATCAACTTAACATAAGCAAGCTGGTTTGGCATACGCTTCACACTCAATAATTTTGATTTTATTTTTATTGGAATTAAGATTGAATAGGCCATTCTTTTCATTATTTCTTAAAAGTATGAGAGAAAATTTTCCAAAAGTAAACTAAGTTCTGTCAGATGCTCTGCTGTTGGCTTTCCAACTTATCATAGTCTGCATAGAGTTAGCCATATATTATCATTCTTTCTTTGTTTATTCAGCAAGCAATGCAGTAATCAAGCATTTATAAGAACTATTTGTGAGGATTTATAGAACTATCATACCAGGTTCTATGCTAAACAGCAGGATTTCAGTGGTATGTGAGAGATAGCTCCTATAACCAAGAAGTTTACATTCATATGATATGATAAGAGATATGAGGGAAGTAAGCAAAGGAGCTAAGCTTATGTTAACATTTATGTTATGACAGCATTATCCACATCTTCTCTCTTGCAAGGTGGTCTGTACTCAACAGTTTCCCTCGATTTAGTTTCATCTATAAGGAAAAAATTTTTATCTAAATCTCCCTCTAAGATCTATTTTATCTCGTAAATACTATGCACTTCTCTAATCGTGTCATGGCTGTTTCTGTTTCTTTAAATTCCTACTTAAATTCCATCAACCACACTTCCAGGTTTATGGAATTTCCTGAAAGTAGACTGACTAATTTGCAACCAGTTTCATTTTTTACTCCTTCTCTTATGTCAACTTTGTAAAGATGTGTCTATAATATTGTTTTAAGTCCTGTTCAATTTACCTGATATCTTGCTGGAAGTGTAAGTTTTGTAAGAGTTCTTCTGCTTTGTTTTTCCTAATGATTGCCAGGAACCTATTATTGCTCCTTTTCTTCTTTCTTCATCATTTCCATTGTTTATCAAAGAATCTTGTGGTTTGTTTCTGGGTATTTCCCCCATATCTCTCAAACATTATTAAGTAATAATTTCTGCTACAAATTACATTGCCCTGAATATGTCTGGAGAATAACCAACAGCAAAATACTCAAGCCATTGTGATATTGGGAGTTTTCAATATACAATTGAAAACACACTGAAGCTCCAACCATGATATTCTTGGATTGAATCTCTAAAAAAAAAAAAAATAAGAACAAACAATTGGACACACTGTTGTGTTTGTATAGAATAATATTGGCACAAACATAGGCAGAGACTTGGTGACCTGCCACCACAACATATATGCAACATACAGCGACTTCAGGTATGATCTTTTTTAGCATTCTATAACTCCCATATTCGGCTATTCTTTTCATCTGTTGCATTTTTGCCACATTTGTTCATCATCCGACTCTCACCCTCGTATAGAACTTCATAAAGAAAAGAAAATTTAATTATTACTGTGCTGCCAGGACATTCCTAAAATATTCGCTACATGTTGTAAAATGGTTAATCTATCACTGAAAATTTAATGAGATTAAGAAGTACTGCCTGTGTTGGTACTCTATAGTATATAAAGAAATACTTACTTGTTAAAAGAGATATAATTTTGACATTCTAAAGCAAAGCAGTTTTATAATTACTGTATAACTTTAGAATGAAAGTCATAATCTCCACGTATGGCTCTAATTTTGAATACATCATTTCACCTTGGAAAAAAAAAAGTTGAGTGTCATGGAAACTTCATTGCCACATCTTCAAAATAATGAGTAATTTGTAGAACAAACACTGAGAAACCAAAGTTTTCTTTATTCTAATCTTTCAGCAAAGGTTTCATGCATGAAACAATTTTTTATTGAGTGTCTACTATCTGCCAGACACTGAGAAGAGGACAGTGTAGATGTAGAAAAGAAAGCTCACTTGGGCAGCACACATAACTAAACTTTGGAATGATAGAGATTAGCATGGTCCCTGTGTAAGGATGACACACAAATTTATGTAGATGCAGAAAAGAAAGATATAATCACCACTTCTGAGTATTTTTTGGCTAAACAAAATGAGGAAATCTATAGTTGCAGTGTGGGAACGGATAGTATCTAAATAAAGCAATGAGCTAGGCTCCTAACAGAGTGAGGAGGAAGGGAGCAAGAGAGGATGGGGGTAACAACGCAACCCTCCAAATGGAGACAATTGATAATGTAAGTTCTTATAAATGAATAGAAGTTACATAGGGTGATCAAAATAATCACATTTCAACACACCCGCAATAATTTGTATACTGTGTGGACTAGCAATTTCCACTAAATAAAATTGATTCTAAGCAATTTGATTCACATGTAATGTATGTGTTTTTTGCACTTACACTAAAGAATAATCTGTAATTCTCAAGTTTTGTCTCAAATTTAAATGCCAATGATACTCAGTTTCTTATTTAGTTCAAGTATTTCAGCATCACAATGAGAACCATGAACCACATTTTCCAGCTACCAGTCCCTGCAAGTAAAGGTGCCTCCTTATTTCCTTCCTGATTTCTAATTCTTAAAGGTGTCATCTCTACTCCTTATGACCATTTTTATTTTAGCTAAATCTAAGACTTTTTCCTACTTAGACTACTTTCAAAGCTAGCACCTTTCATTTCTTTCTTATGTTCAAAAGTCCTCTAACAGCTTTTCCTCATCACCACTGGAATGTCTGCTAATTAATCAATGAATGAACAATTTCTTCTGAAAATAAATGAGCCCATTTGACCATAGTTTTCACTGTAATCCTAAGAACTTATACCTTTTCCAGGGCCCAGGACTGTGGATCTATTATAGAGACCCAATTAGTAATTAATATCTTTGTTATAAAGTATATGGTTCAGTCAACCATCATCTGTTCTTTAATTCCCTGTCTCAATAACAAATTGTATCTTACTAGTTTTTATTTTAGTGAAAGTATATTCCAAGATGATGAGTTTTAAGAGTATAACAAGTACCTCTTACTCCCATAAAAAATTTAACTTGCATCCTCTCTAAATATTTCCCAACTCCTTGACTAACCCCCACCTATTCTGAGCTTTCCAAAAAAATCTCTTTCTTTCGATTTCTGTAAAACCACCCCTCTCTACCTTCAGGGCACCACCGAAGCTCACTTGGTAAAAAGAGCACTGCAACTGAAACCCAAAACAAAGATCCAATGCTTTGATCTCCATTTTGTAACCACATAATATTTTTTTTAATTTTTTTTAAATTTTTTATTTATTTATTTATTTATTTATTTATTTATTTATTTATTTATTTATTTATTTATGATAGTCACAGAGAGAGAAAGAGAGGGGCAGAGACATAGGCAGAGGGAGAAGCAGGCTCCATGCACCAGGAGCCCGATGTGGGATTCGATCCTGGGTCTCCAGGATCGCGCCCTGGGCCAAAGGCAGGTGCCAAACCGCTGCGCCACCCAGGGATCCCAGTAACCACATAATATTAAGCGAACAATATATTTCTAAGTTTTCCTGGGTCTGAGATTTGGCTAATAGGTAAAGTAGATGAGATCATCATCTTAAAGCAGAGACCTGCTTTAAGGTCTCTTATGGTTCTTCTATTTTATAATCGTATTATAAGTCGCTCCAAACTACCAGGACCCTCAGAGTTCTGTGTAGTTAACTTTATTTCATGCTTTTATTTTTGTTTTCCCTATCTTTCTGTGTGTTTTTCTGTAATCACTTTGATAAACAGGAGCCCCTTCATCTATTCTTTGCAATGCCATATAATCTCTAGCAATTAAAAATTAGTCAAGCTAACTTGTGACCTCCTTCATACTACAAATTTTGATGTGAATTTTGTACAACTAAGTTTACTGTGAAAATTTACAAAATTTAGTTTTCCTGTTATACATGGCATTCTATTTTCTCTAGAATTTTATTGATGGTTTAAAGTTTACCAAAACCAGTGGCTTAGAGCACCATCTAAAAAACAACAGAAAACTAAGGGTGTTATTATATTTGTGCTGGCCTCCAATTAATTCTGTGTGTCTTATAATGCAATCTAGTATGAGACATGCGATCGATGGATCTTCCTGTCAAACAACTGTGCAGAGAGAAGTGTGTGTGATCTCAGTCCAGTTCAGAGCAGAGTGTCCACCTGGAAAACCCTCAGCTCAGTGGAAATGATCATCCTTTGTGTTGTCAGTCTCATCCAAGGAGTTCAAAACTAAATGGACCCATGGACCATACTAGGACTTTAAACCTTCAAAGGGGCTCCTGTGGATCAAAGATAGGCCCTACTCACCTGATCCTATCAGTTCACGAAGGGTGATCTTTTTAAGAAGACCCATCAGTCAACTTTAAAAGAGAGCACTAAAATGAAATTTAGTAAAACACAAAACGAGGAAAATTGAAAATAGGAAAAATTCAAGATGGTCTAACATTGCAGTGCTTGAAGGCATTCTTCTGCTGCCAAATTAAGCAATCTAGTTGAAATGACCCAGTAAAGAGAAAAACAACAAATGAAGAAATATTTTTAAGGAATGCTTTACCTTTACTTTAGAAAATATTTTATTTATTAGACCAAAACCACTGTAACAAAATGGAAGTTGGGTTCTCACAGGATGTATGTTTTATATAAGTTCTAGGTACTTGGTACATGTTTAGTGATGGGATAGTAGTGATGATTTGATTATGAATATGAAAACAGAACACTTTAAAAGGAAGTTTCTCCCTTGAGTTTAGGAGGTCATCTTTATTTATCATCAGTTTTAAAAGTCTTAGTCATTAAGAAATGTATGCTAACTTGTAACACAAGAATAATTTTAACCAAGCATGTTTTTAGAATCACGATATCAAGAAAAATATTGCTTGAAGGCTTCGATTATTCTCCAAAATTCAGACGATTAACACCAAAGCTAATTTAATGTCATCATGCTATTTCCAACCTGAATTTTAAATGAATTATATGATCTATTCTATGACATAGCCTATTCTATGAAAACTTGAAGCAATTATTTAAATAGAAGGATCCTTTGGGCCTTCTTTAAAGATTTTGGTGTATGTTTTCTGGGTTGTTTTTAGTTTTTAATTTAACATGGTGTGCCATGATTCAAAATGAATGAACCTTCTAGATTTTAGTTTGGTAACCAACTGCAGAGGTTTAACCTCTCAGGACTATTTCAGATTTTTCTTTTATTTTTTTTCCTTTTGTGTGATCTTTCTTTCTTTCTTTCTTTCTTTTCTTTCTTTCTTTCTTTCAACTTCATGATAAATTCTGAATTATGTCTCACTGAAGTTTCAACACTAGATTTAATGCAGTGGCTGAACTTTTAACCTCTGAGACCAACACACTTTAAAACTATTACCAGTATCCATTGTACTTTCTTTCAGTGATTCTGTTCCAGATATAGTACGAATAAGCCTTACAGTGTACAGGACCTTATTTACCCAAGCTCTTTGTAACAGCATATGGAGAGGTTTTAATTCTTTTACTGGCCTTTCTCAAAATTCTTGGAAAAAAAAAAAAAAAAGGCTGGAGCCTCCAGCCCTCTCTACTCCACAATCCTGCTCCTCTCTATTGGTAGTTGGTCTGCAAATAAAGTGCTCCTGGGTTGTCAACTTTCAATAAAAAATCACTTATTTGTAACAAGGCTTCCAATTTCTCAAGAGAAAGGATCATTTTTACCAGGTCATCACATAGCTTCCAAAATCATCCTATCTATTCAGCCTACATTCTGCCTGCAAGGCACACAAAACAGCATTTCCTAGAGTTCCAGAGCCAAACAGTTGGGATGCTTTCAAAAGGAAAGAACATATTTTAAAATGTAGAATTCATGCTTACCTCTTCCTCTTTGTGCCATAAAACACTTATAAATGTCACTCCAAGCTATGTCTGTCTGTGGGGAGCCCCAAACCAGGCAGTTCCCTTATTTGTTGGAGGAATAATCTGATGAGCAGTGAACACTAGAGGGGGAGCTTACCCGTTCAGGAGAGAGAAAGCTTCAGACCCTTTGGGAGAGGATCTAAGAGATACTAGAGCTACTGACTTAAACAGGTCAGCAAAGATTTGGTCAGCCATGGTTCAGAAGTCAAAAGGTCAAGACTGGTAGGTAGCCAATTTATCGTCATTTTCCAAAAAGGCAGGGAGTCATAAGTGGAATTGAGAAGTTTAGCTGCTCCACATGCTATAATATGGAATATTTTTAAAATCTCTCCGGAGGCAGTTTTAACATGAGGAGTAGGATTACAGAGGCTTTTTTCCCCTTTACTATGACTGTCTGTCATTTAAATGTCTAAGGAATGATGGGATGAATTATCATAAAATTTTGACAAATTTGATAGCTCAAGCAAAAAGGGGAAATAGGCATTCTGATTATTAGGTTCTAATAAGACATGACATTTAAAATGAGTTTACATGGCAGTTAGACCTTTGCTTTTTTTTTATCCTTGATTTAAAAACATTGAGATTCTTTTCTTTGGAAAGGAAGTGACTTACTTCAGTTTTGCTTCTTTGTAGTTTAATGATGTAGTTTAATGATGATAAGTCCTATCTTACCTTATATATTTTTATCCCTTGGAATCATATCTAATTGTTTTCCACAATTTGCCTGAAACTGAAAAAACTTAAAATGCATTAAAAAAAAAACAGAATAGTTAAGGAGAAATATTTAGAATTTTAGTAGGAAATAAATGTAAGCAGTCCTTTCATTTTTTTCTGTATCATCTTAAACACTTTAGAGAAGGCCTAATGACTTAAGAACAAATTGTATTTTACAAAAAGAAAACACCTGAGAAGACTACTAGAAGAAAACACTAACCAAAGCACTGAAAAACAAAATTGATATTCTCTAATTTCTACTTTACCAATCAAATATCAAATTCTCTTTGTAATAAACTATCTCAACCAACATGATATGTCGATAAACAAACAATCATGATGATTGCTGAAGTTCTATTAGGATGACTTACTGAACAGTGCTGCTTTAAAAAAAAAAAAAAGAAAAAGGTGGGGGGATGATTCAATCACATCTGACCTCTGGAAACACCTTGAACTTTCAGTTTTAAACCAAACCGACTTGGGACATTTTTAAGCTATGTATCTATTAATGCTATTAGAAAACTGGTATGTGTCTTGAAAAAATACTAAAGAAACATAGAGTACTTTAAAAAACATTGAGTAGAAATGAGCTTTCTTGTGTCATCAAAAAGAAGCACTTGATCTTAGTAAGTAAACTCTGTGTCCATGACGTAGTAACTGATAAACCCTGACTTTGCCAAGAGAATTTCAATTATACAAACAGAAGCAATGTTTAAGTATTTTCTATTTATATAATTAAATAATGAAGCAGAGGGAACTTGAATTAAATATCCTAGCCCTAGGTTTCTATGTTTCCTATGATGGAAACTAACTATTGGGCTACTCAATAAAATCTATCTTACGGTTGTTGGTCTGGCCCTCTAATGCATCCTTTAAGCTCTCTACCTGCATGGAAGTAACAGTGCAAATTGTTTAAGTGCCAACGCAGTGGACACACTCGTCTGGGGCTCTGAGCATGCAGCTTTGGGGCTATGCAATTTGGAGGGGAATATGAACTGCTCAAATAAATGTTGCTTCCCTCTTGTACTGTCAGAACCAGAGCCATAATGCTCACTCAAGAGAAATGTCTTGCTTATCATTTGTGATCCCATCACAGAAAAAAAAGGTGTCACGTGTTAGAAAATGCTAAGTCATGTGTCGTTATTAATTAAACTTTATGGAAACATTCTAGCTCATGAAATCAGATAAAAAATTGAGAGGCAAAGAGAAAGGCAACTGGGCCTATGAGTAAACATAAAACACTTGGAAATTTCAGTCGACCCTTGAACAACACATGTTTGAACTGAGCAGGTCCACTTACACATGGAATTTGGGGATAATTAATGTATTTTCTATTCCTACAATTTTCTTCAGACATTTTCTTTTCTCCAGCTTACTTTATTGTAAGAATATAAAATGCATATAATGTATAAAACATGGTCAAATCAACTGCATATGTTATCAGTAAGGCTTCCAACCAACAGTAGGCTACTGGTAGTTAAGTTTTAGGGAGTCAAAAGGCATACATAAGTTTTGGGGGGGGGGGGTTGTATATTTTTTTAATTGGAGCTCGGGTTTTTGACTATATGGGAAGTTGGTGCCCAATCTCCTGTGGTTGTTCAGGGTCAACTCTATATCCAACATGAAGCACGCTATCTCAAGTCTCTTTTAACGTTTGGTACTTGATCTTTCCAATCAAATGTGTTGTCCAACTTACTTGTTTATTTAATACTTAGATTTTTTTCTCTTGTTACAGTTAAATTGACCTGAATTTAGATATTTTCTTTACTTCCAACTTCATGCTTTTTAAGACAAATAGATTTATCCCTGTCTCAGTTTTTCCATGTCCATTTTATTTTAGGAAACTAAAAATAATTAGAATAAAAAGGAAGAAATCTGGGATACTTACTTTTATGAGTTTTATTTATTTATTATATATTAAATATGTTCCTCTTATAAACTTAATTGTGTCACAGTTGAAGATAGGAAAATATTACAATCAATTCAATTCGCTAATTAAATGTATTGGTTAAATATTTAAATATTTATCTATCCCGAAACATCATTCAGATGCATAAAATAAGATGCAGACCCAGAAGTATGAAAGGGAGAAGATAAAATATGATGCCCGATCTTAAAAATGGCTTAATATAAAATTAACAGCTAAGTGAGTGTACATTCACTTCACAGTGAAGTAACAATAACTTACATACAGTATAACTTTTTTCTTTACGTAGAAGTATGCACTAATGTAAATGCCTCTGTTAATAACTACCAATACAGACTGAGAATCCATGTCAATGTTCTTTCTTCAAAGCTTTTGAAATTCATTCTCAACATTTCATGGAAAAGGTTTACTGTTTATTCTGTGACCTACTGGTGTGTATTTTACTTTGAAACGTAGCCAGGACCAGAGATAGAAACAGCAAGACAAAGTAAGAGAAAGGTAAGAATTTATTTACAAAGGAGAAAAACAATAAGAATGGATGGCTAAACATTCAAAATCAAATGATAAATTTGTAAATTGCTTCATGTAATTGAAGCCAGATCTCTACATAGAATTGTGCCTAGGAAATGTGGTTAACAAGATGGAAATGTATGTGTCCTTAATATCAGCCTGTTCTCATAGAGGTGGTTATTTCATTCATTAAGTAAATAAACAAACACTGAACACATACTATGTACCAGATACTACATTTACCTCTGTTTATTATTGTGAATAAGAATAAAAAAGGTAGAGAATATTGAAGTTTACAATAGAGGAGTTCAGATAAATAAATGGACAAGTATCATAAAGCAACTATTGGTGACGATAGGCGCACACAGTGGGGACATGGTAACCAGACTTCAAAAATCACAGAAAGTTTTGAGGGGGAGTGGCAAAACAGGCCTGAAGGATGGAAAGAATTAAATTACAGTAGAAGGAAAAGGGGAGGGGTTAAAAAAAAGAAAAAAAGAATGTTTGGGAAAATGAGCCGGAGCCAGCACTGGAGGATAGACAGGATGGTGTGGGTGGCAGGTCAGCAAGGACCAGGGTAGAGAGGAAGTTGTTAACAATGTTAGGAGTTCAGCTTTATCTGCAAGTCGGGGAGCGCTTCGAAGAGTTGTAAGCAGGAGAATGATCCAAAATTTGCATTTTAGAAGCCTATCCTCACAATGTGGAGAATGGATTGAAAAGTGACAAAAGTGAAGGCAAACAGTTCACGTAGGAGACTACGGGCTGAGCTAGATCAGTGACAGGCTTTCAGAGAGAAGCAGCCCTGTCTGACAGCTATTTAGAAAGTAGAGTGGACAGAGATTAGTCTTAGACTGGTTGTGGTAGAAAAGAGAAAAGGAGTAGTTAAGGTTATAAACAATATTATAATGTGATACCAAATAATAATCATACCAGATTACTGCTGCATTTAAAGTAGTTCTATGTGCCACCTGACAACAACCCCAAATATACTGAAATCTTACCATAAATAAGTACATGGCATACACAAGTCTATCCGTCTATATGTACTCTCTATGATCTTAAACACCATGATATTTTAACATCTAATCCATTTTTTTCTCATTTTAGTGAGAGCATGAGTCTTTTGTGACCATTTTAGTTTTACTAATTCTCTCCAAGTTAAAAGAAAATTACATAGATTTTACGTGAAATTACATAAAACAAAAAGTCCAAAGATAAGAACAACTGCGGCACATGTAGAATCGTATATACTTGCCAACTGGTGAGCTGCAGAGATTCAACTTCATAGCTTATAACCTTTTTTCACTTTTAAAATAAATGGCAATTTGAACAAACAAGCCCTTTAGGAAGAAACATTAAAATATTTACAAACTTGTGTTTGTATAATTATTCATTTAAGTATATATAAAAATGTTTGCACTAACCTTTTAATGTAGTTCTATTTATTTACTCATTCAACAAACTATTTTATGATATACATGCAAACATTTATGCAAATTATGTAATATAAAAGCCAAAGGGATTAGATGGTTTACAACATCTCCTCATATCAGGTTTATTATTTTTAAACATTGTTGCAGAGAGGCAAGAGAAAAAGAGAGAGGACAATTTAATTTGAGCCAAAGAATTCACTTGCAGCCTGAAAAACAGACCCAAAGAGTAGGTAAGATTATTTAAGCAATGGAGAAAGGAGAGATTTATCTAGACTACTTGATCCCAGAATTTACAATTTTGAGAGCAGCACATCCCTGGCTCCTTTATGGGAAGCAGAATCTTATGATCCAGCAGTTTCTTTGGGTTCATAATAAACATCTCCAGGGGTTAAGGGAAAGGCTAGAATAAGGTTAGAACATAATTCAGAATATGGACTATGGAATTCTATTAGTTTCCCACTCTTCATTTGGATGTCCAATGCCCACTTTTATGATGAAGACGATGTTTCCAGTACCAAAAGTCAGAGAAAAAGTAGTATCCCTTCAACTACTCATATCATTCTGGTCCTTCCAGGAGTCAGGCTGAATATTAATTTTTTTTAAAGTGCACGATGTATTATTTACCACTTGTTAACATTTCCTTAGCATTTTCAAACAAGATTACATCTAATATTTTAATTGCCAAAGAATCTATAAAACGTGGAGCGTGCTATTGGAAACAAAGTTGACTCGAGACTACTATGTATGTGACGAGTGATAAGTAAAATTCTCATTATGGAAAAATGATCCTTCTAAGATTTATTAAGAAGTCTTCAACATTACTTAAAGGAAGTTTTCCTGTAGGTAGAAAGTTTCCTGTGGGTAGGATACCATATGTCCTGGTATTCCGAGACAATCCATAATATATCTGTTCTCTTGGCCTCATTAATAATAGGCTCTTTCATTCTAAAAGCATTAAACTTTGGATAATAAAATACATGACTACCTTACTGATGGAACTTTGGCACCATAGATGCTTGGGCAACATTGGCACATAGTGCTTATAGAGTGCCCTAAGAAGGATCTCACATATCAGACATGATGATGACAAAGGGACATGAGGTTCAATATTAAACACTTATATCTTAAGTTCTGATATTTCACTCTTCCAAGAAGTGACAGTAATATTTTGTGATAAAAATCACAAAATAATGGGAACTTATATCAAAATTGTGGAAACAAGGCACTGGGTATGCCTGCTTTATGATTATTTTCATGATTGCATTATTTTTTAAAACAATTTCAAGAAAGTTCTACTGAATTCCAAAAGCACCTCTGAATCAGGTATCTTTGAGTGGTGATTATATCTAGGATTTCTAGGATTTCTCATGAAGCATGAGGATAATTTTTGCTCCTCAGTGAATGACACTATCTTTTGTCATCCAGCACAAAATTTTAAATTTTGACTAAGTACTCGTAACTCATTAGGAAGTACACTAAATTATTTCTGCTCATCCAAATGAACTTAACTGGTTAAGTGGTGCCAGTTAGGAAAGAAGTTGTACGAAATTTGAAAATCTCAAGTGAAATTGATAAACAGTTGATTTAAAAAAAAAAAAAAAGAAGAAGAAGAAGAAGAAGAAGAATTGAAAGTGCCCAGCTAAAGGCCCAGTAGTATCAGTGGCTCGCAATGTGTTAAATGTGTTTATTTGTACTTTCAAAGTTCAGATTTCCTCATACATTTTCATACTGATGGAGATAAAATGCTAAAGTCTTAAATCCCTCTATGCCATGCTGAGTTGCTAAGGGCTGTTGAGTTTTTGTTATTTCTCCTCTCGAGTTAGCTCTGATTACGCCTGCTGAGTGAAAAATTTGTATTTGCCGACAGAAATAGGAACCACCCCACGTGCACTTGCACTCAGCAAATGCTCCAATACATCACAAAGATTTGCTCAACCCACCTTCAGAGGCCAAATCGAGCATGTTATTTTCTGTTTAGATCTGATTCTGGAGCCTATCAGTCAGGAGTGTTTTCCAATCTCTGATTAAAGCAAGGCCTACAAAGCTGGAAGTGTTCACACACAGTCTCATTAGAGTGCTGGATAGAGTGACCCAGGCCTTCTAGCACAAAGCTCTGAGTGAACTTCAAATATGAGAGTGCATCAATCAAATCCAAGCAAAGCTTTTATGTCATTTTTCTACTTTGCCTTTAAAGTCCTATAGGAATGCCCTTTCCAGCTGTACAGCCGAAAAGCATTCAATAGAAACAAAAAAGCAAAGACCCCCCAACCCCCTGCCCCTTCCAAATGGGTATGGTTTTACCTCCCCCACCAAGCATTAGAGAGTCTTCTGTGCGTTTTAAATTATTTAGCATGTTCAACAATGCAATGAAGAATATATTCGCATCACTCAATGGCTCTGTATTAATTATTACTGCCCATGCGAAAGAGAAACCAATAAGGTCAAAGGCAATGAGATTGCATATTGTATGTTTTATAATAGAGGTAGCAGAGAGATTGGAGAAAAAATAAAGCAATGCTCATAGAGGCTTTTCATGTCCTGCCCCCAACCTTAACCCAAAACTTCACTTCTTGCATTTTATGTGTTGGCTTATAACATTAAGAAAACAAAAAGCAAAAAATAATAAAATCATAAAGGTCTATCAAGAATCTCTGCAGAAAAGATAAGGCATAAGTCAGAGAAAGAAGAGTCAGGCATTTAGTTAATGTTTGTTCTACACACTGCTTAGGGCACTAGAGTCATTTTCAAAAATACATCCTTAAAAGATAAGCATAAGGCAAAACAATATAAATTTGCCCACTAATATCATTAGAGGAAAATGCATGGGTGCACTTAGCAATGATTATTAAATTTAGGTGCTTTTGCTTTGAACGTCAGTCCAAAAAACATTATAACACAAGTAACATCAGTACGAATTAAATAAAATGAGCTTTTGAAGCCTGAAAAACAAAATAATTTAAAAGGAGAAAATAAATCTCTGCTATAGTGCAGATAAAGTTTCCTATTTTACACCTATCTTCAAAAAAGTGAATGGTTCAACTACTCAAGATATCCTATATTGATTCAATTAGAGAGAGCAATGCACTGAAAATACAGTGTACATTGCAATATCGGGCAGATATATTGCTTATTCAAGGGAATTCCCTGTATGTGTACATTTGTTTCCATCTCCAAACTTTACTGAATGCGAGGCAAATACTACCCACAAATAGCACTTCACCCACTCAAATATATTGCAGTATGTAAAAGAGTGTTTGAATTTAGAGCAATATATATTTTTTTAAATTTAGCATGTGTTTCTTTACAGGGCTTCAGATGTTTGGAAGAATTATGCAGATTTTATAAATGAGTACTAGAGCATTATGCTACTTGATAGTGTCCCATCTGTGCTTCCCCTGTAGTGTTTGACGGGGCATCTGTGTAAATTGCTTTTTTTTTTTTTTTTTTTTTAGTTAATTAGTTTATTGCATAAAACTTAATGCACTACCTGATAAAAACTTCTGTTTATTTCAGCACTTTTCCCCTCCAGAGCTGATGTTCATCTTGAGTTCTCATCAAGCTCAACTTCTTCCTTTGTAGATTTCTAAAGTGAAATAATGAAACAATGCTTTTTCCCTCTTGATCTTGTAAGGTGTAATTCACTATGCTTGTATGACTATGAATATTAAGTGAAAGTAATAATTTAAATTGATGACCCCAATATTTCATATATTTTAATATAGCTTCTCAGCTAAGATATCTTATAATTTTTTAAAGAGATATCTTAAGATTTGGGTTTTTTTTTTTGTTTCTTTAAATCAACTTCTTAGGGAACAAACAGGCATAGTCATGAGGTATGTACAACCATCCTTCCTCTCTTCTCCAGGGCATGCTTGCCTCCATTGAAGTCAAGCTATGTCAACAGAGGACCAAAAATCTTGTTGAAATGAAATAAACCATAAAAAATAACAAAACCAATTATGAAATCAATTTGTCTTTTTCCCATGCCTTGTGTAGGAATTTTTAAATGCTAAACTAAATTTTTCACTTTCATTTCAGTATCTGTCCTCTGGACAAGCAACACAAACTAAGGGACCTAGAGATGGAGACAGAGAGGAGAAATCCTGCAAATACTTTACAGATAATAGAGATCATTGAGTAAGGTCATTGGTTTTGTATCCAACCTATGTGAGCTGTGGAACCTTGGAAATTTTCACTACAACTTTATATCCTAGTTTCCTTATGTTCAAAATGATCTCGTGATGGTATTTACCACACAGAACTGTCGTGAGTATTAAATAGGTTCAGACTTGTCGATGCAAAAGACAGTGTCTGACAGGTAACAATTGCTCAAAAAATGTCAGCTATTACTGTGCTAATTTTAGTGAGGACAGCTATTTTGCTAGAAAAACATAAGCTCACATTAGTTCGCTCAGTGTACCTGAAAATAGTAACTATTACTTTTACAAAACTTAAAATAGACATTTAATGTAAAATATTGAAGAAGGCCATCTTAGACAGGATGTAAATATATTCCCTTTTAGAATAACCAAGAGGAAAATACTGTAGGAATACATTTTATATTATGAATCTTTCAAATTGAAGACTTAGCAAACAGTCTGCCAGTTAGGTAACATCTGCTAACATTATGGTCATTATACAGGTAAACTCCATAAGTTTTGTGTTTGTTTTTTAAGATTTTATTTATTTATTTTTTTTTAGAGAAAGAGCAGGAGGAGGAGCAGAGGGAGAGGGACAATGAGAATTTCAAGCATACTCTGCACTGAGCATGAACCCCAACGTGGGGTTCAATCTCAAGACCCTGAGGTTGTGACCTGAGCAGAAATCAACAGTTAGATACTTAACTGACTGAGTCACCCCGGTGCCCCATCCATAAGAAAAACTTTTTTTTTGCATTTATAAGCCTCATAAATTATTTGTCCAATGATGTTAACCATTTATTTAGAGGGCACCAATGTTGTAATTGGTCTATAACATGATATCCTACTGCTTGTGCTCTATTATGTCAAATGGATTTTTTTTATTAAGAATATAGATTTAAATTTGATGTTGAATTTACCTTATCTCAACATAGGAGAAACCTGTTAATGATACACACTCTTGTTCATCTAAAAAAAGTCAATGCAAATGAACATGCTAGAAAGTAGAATTTGTAACAACTCTTCAATATGTGAAAATTGAAATCAAAATGTCAACTGCTCTGACTTGGAGCAAATTGAATTATAAACTAAACCCTCACACTATATAAATGTATAAGAACTTAGTAAGCTCCAAAAGTGTTCTTAGACTTACATATAGTGTCTATTCCATCCAAAAGTATAAAAAGTTTAAAAGTTACTCTGTAGGATAGAAATACTTATATGCATTTTGCCTCAAGGCTTAAGATACAAAGGGTTCTAGCAATTGCTTAAAACCCAAGAGGAAAAAAAAAGAAATATCGATTTGAGGCCAGTAATAAAAACTATTGGAGAAAGAGTATTTTATAGAATAGTTTACCTTTGCCATGTGAAGATTATACTTAAAGTTTTAGTTGAGAGGCAGTAATGCTTTGTAGTGATTTTTCACATTAGCTTTACCAGTTCCTTCAAAATTTGGCTTCTTGATTTCCTCCTCTTAGTACGTTCAGTTTACAAAGACCAGAATATGCAGATCACACATATACACACACTTACACACATCATTTGGAAAAGTTAAAGTCAAATAAATGTTCCTAAAATTCTCATGCCTAGTTTGGGAAATTTAAGTCATAAATATTTTATGGAAATCAAATCTATATGTGACTTCCCAGCTCTTGATGAATCCTTTTTTCTTATTCAAGCACTCAACAAGTATTTATTGAGCACATATAATGTCACAGCCATAATTCTAGACACTAGATATATGATTTCATGTATATGCTCATGGGTCCCACAAGACAACACAAATCGAACATCTGATTTCCTATGATTCATTTGCCAAAAATGAACATTTTCTCATATTCCACGCATTTTGATCTGAATGTCCTTAGAATGGGGTATCAACTGAGTTTATATAGACATGATATCTGATGGATTTCTGAAATAAAAAAAAAAGCCCTAGAAAGTATAAGGCAGTCGCACTCTTCAAAAAGCTTCTAATATCATTCACTGGGTAGATCAAGAATTCACCTCACACTTAATTTGGAGAGTCAGTCCCTGTGTCTATCATAGCATCCTCAGACTACAGCAATCAAATTGCAGAGAAAAGTAATATGAAGCACCCTTCTATCCAACTGAATTCAGCAAAAATTTTTCCCAGTTTTATTTAGATATAATTGACATACATTGCTATTTGAGTTTCAGGTGTATAGAATAAACATTTGATTTACATATATTGTGAAATGATTAACAAAGTAAGTTAATAGCCATCATTTCATATAAGTACAAGAAATAGGGGGAGATTCTCCTTGTAATTAAAATTCCTAGGATTTACTCTCTTACCAACTTTCATGTATACCATACAGCAGTGGTAACTATAGCCATCACGTGGCTCATTTCATCCCTAGTTCTAATTTATCTTATCATAAATGGAAATTTGTATCTTTTGACAACCTTTTTCCTCTTCTTCCTCCTTCCACTTCCTGCTTCTGGTAGCCACAAATGTGATCCCTTTCTATATGAGATGTTCATTTGTTTGTTTGTTTCAAATTCCATATATAAATGGATAATTCTTACCTGTACATGAGACTGAGAACTATTCAGTTTTCCCTGGCATAATAAAAATGCTTATTAATCACACATCTTTGCTTGGTATTTCATGCTGTGCTATAAGATCTAGTTAAAGCTATATAGAGTCCACTTTTACAATATAAGTATTGTATAAAAACTATTTTTGGAAAGGATGGACCAGCTTGATTTTTCTGAGCTTTGTTCTATCTACTTGGCAAGATGTTCAAACTTCTTGGTAAATATATTCAAGTTAATATCCTCTGCTCTGAGAGCAAAGTAAGTCATAATTACAACTATTAGATCATTTCCGTGTGCTGGCCAAGCTGATTAACCCGACTCCCTCTCCTCGATAAAATCCCACCATCATGTAATGTTTAATTCTCCTAACATTTTTAAAGATACTATAACTGTTCTAAATCAATACTCTAATTTCCGTATTTATGAAAACACAGAATTCTGTGTCTACCTCTAATATTATCATGACTTCTTTTATCCGGGGAAAAAAAAAAAAAAGAAACCAGGTTTTCAAAAACAGAAACTCTTATAAAGTAATTGGAACTGGTCAAATCAAAAGTGAAATACATACACTGACAGTTCTGACAAAGCAAAAAGTATCCAGCCAAACTTAAAGAATTTCCTAAATTTGCTAATCATTATTTTTTAGAGCAAGTTTCCACCCACCGACCCCCACCATTATATCAGGTTGAAGTGTCTAAAGAAGATGGACCCCAAAGAGCAGCTTAAAATGCTTTAAAATTTTTTTAATGTGATACTGTTCTTTTTAAGGGTTCTTTCATAGGTGATCAGTCAGAGATACTGACTTTTGTGAGTTAACACAAAAGTGAAATAGCACTTTTAAGTGCTGTCTCTCTTTGGAGATTTAATGTGCTTTGTAATATCTCTGAGATCAGTCAGGGAGAGACGAGAAAAAAGAAATTTGATTTTGAGTCTGGACCAAAGCTCGGTGACTTGAGAGGCACCTAAACATAATGAAAAGGAAGACGTTTCAAAGAGAAAGTTGGCAGCTATGACCAGAATCCACAGGGCTAGCAGGACTGACATCAACCAGAGGCAGATTTAGAGGGGTATCCTATGATCTCTCTTGATACCATTGACACTTCAAGACCCAGTTTCATTGGGGAGCAGTCCAGTAAAAGAACATCTCCAAAGGACACAGCATGGTTGCGGTATTGAGAAAGACATGAAAATGCCAGCACCAAGAGCCTAAAGCTGTCCTTTTCTCCTCCAAAGATCACATATATCAGGGGAAAGCAAAAGTCAACATCTGAAACCTGCTTTTTTCAAGCTTGACTTGAATGATATAAAGTTGGCTGTATAATAGCTAGATGCTTACCTTTCTGACCTAGGTTCAATCTAATGTAAGAACAAGTTATTAGCTGATTCCTGGTAGTCTTCACTTACCTCCTGGTGAATAACTTTCTACTCTAGCTTTTTTTTTTTTTTTAATTAAAATATCTGTCAGCTAAATTGGTGTCAAATACTGAAAAATCAGCACAGAATACCCCCATTGCTTTGTTGCTTCCAATGTTTTCAAAGACTTGTATTTCTGCTAAATACAACCTTTCTATTCTAAAGGTTGAAATTGATGCCCAAGTAGCTATGTATGGAATATTTATTCTAAATTTGATAAAAACAGTATCTAAACAAATAAGAACAATAATGATCAGTGAATTAAAGAAATCATACAGGTATTTTGAGCTAGAATGTCTGTGTTGACAAAAGGAGTAGGTGCTTGAGTCCCATAGACCTTCAGTTCACTTATAAGGGACAAGGGAAAAAAAAAGTCTAGAACAAGTATGTTAACCATGTGGGAGCTTTAAAAATTATGAATAAAATGGATGCAACATGAGGATCTCTGCATCTCTTTCCAGTAAATTACATTTGAATTATGGCTACAAAAAGTTTTGCAAATTTTCTTATATAAGAATTAAGTTCAAAATTAATAAAAGAATTGAGTTATTTGTCAAAATAACCATGGTAAAAATATCACTTTTAGTCTAGATGCTCAGACAATTGAAGGAAAGAGCTAATAATTACCACTTCAATTTTTTTGATGCTTAACTTCATTATAAAACACAGAATTCTAGGTCTATCTCCAGTTTTATCGTTACCTCCGGTGTATAATTTTGGAAATATTTCATGACATAAAAATATCTGATTAATTCAGTCTAAAGAATTAGGTGAATTTAGTGAAAAAACAGTCTAATGTCTTTTTTCATAGAACATTAATTGAAACTATGTTTTAGAAGACTGTTATATTTTGTGGGTAGGTTCAAAGTTATTTAATTGGAGCACAATTTTAGGGAACTGAAGCCTCTCATAAAATAAAATCACTATTTTACACATTTGCTGTTAGCTAAGTTATCTATTTTGTAGAACCAATTCTTCAGAAATTATTAAGGAACCTGTATTTTCTGAGGCACAAATGTTTGTTTTCTTTTAATTATTAAATGAAGTGAAATCAGAATATGTGACTTAAGTCTCAGTCATAAACTGTATTTACAAGGTTTCGTTATCCATATTCAAAGTTCAGACAAGATAATTTAATAGCATTATTACCTATTATCAAAGATCAGACAAGATTATCTAATGGCCTCCAAAATACTAGCAAATAATACATGATCATACCAAAAAGTGTAAGAAATTCATCTATTGGAAAGATATTTATGAGTATGTAGTCTTTGGTTATTTATAAATGAGTGTTCAATATCAATGATACAGTTAGCGAGCTAAAATAATGGAACTATTTTTTTGCGTATTACAAGTATTTAAATCAAACTAAGTTTTATCTCCTAGTGTCCCAAACCTGCCTCTCTTTAAGCATTTCTCTTTCCTCTTCAATCTAAAGAATTATGTTCTTCTAGACTAAAGGTAATCCTTGGCTCTATTTTGAAAAGAAAGTTATTCGGCTGCTCTCTATAGAACCACCACAGGCAGGAAACACATACCCTAGAGATGAGTCTATAGTTTTGTGCATAATTATGACCAGCCAACTAAAATCCTACTGAAAAGAAAACACATTCTTTTTAGTTTGGGTTATCTTTTGTTGTCCTCTACTCTAGTCTTTAAATAGCTAGTTATAAATTTAATGTTCTGTGAATCTCTTGAGAGTAGTGTCTGTGTTTTCTTTGAAAAAAAATCTATGAAGTCATCCATATGTACTAATAAATATGAACTCACAAGAGGAAACATAAGGGAGAAATACTGTGGCAAACACTGGAAGTCATATATGTCACTATCTTTTCTACTTTCAGAAGAGCATAGATGTTTTCATAAGTGCATCTATATAAATTTTTATGTCAATTATCTCATTCCACAAATATTTATTCAAATCCTACCACATACCAGGTTCTGAGGATCCAGAAATGAACACACCAGATGAAGTTCTTATTCCCACAAAGTACACAATCTAGTGAGAGGAAAGAGAGTATGTTAAGCAGTGTTAGATGCTACAGATAAAATGAAGTCAGGGCACAAAAATAACAAGAGATGGAGATGTACACATGTGTACCCATTTATTTTATGATTCAGCAGTTGTTAACAGTATGACCTTTCTACTATTGTCACACCCTGGCCCAGTTCAGGAAGTTTTGTTTTACCTGAAATATAAAGTAGAAGGAAACAACAAGGGAAATTTTAACTAGAAAATCTAACTGACATTCTATCAGTTTTATCAGACTTGGAATGGTCTAAAATATTCCCTAATTTTAAAACATTCAACATCCAATTGAACTAACATGTAGTAGGCAGAACTATGCTAAATGACTAATTCACATATATCTAAACTTTAAAAAAATAGATGGTTCCTCTTCTTTTAAAAATGCCCAGTCAAGAATTTGTTTCTGACTTCTAAGGACTTAAATAGTATTAATTTTGTCTCACATTTCTATCTTTAAAATGATTTATTGTTGCAAGGTAAACATGATTCTCAAAATAATTTCCTCTGTGATTTCACAAAATAATGGGTATTTTAAAAGCTTTTTTTTAATTCCAGTTAGTTAACATACAGTATAATATTCAAAATGGATTAAACACCTAAATGTAAGACATGAAACCACAAAAATCCTAGAAGAAAACACAGGCAGTAACCTTTTTGACATTGGCCATGACAACTTCTTACTAGATATGTCTCCTGAGGCAAGGAAAACTAAAATAAAAATAAAGTATTAGGGCTTCATCAAAATAAAAAACTTATGCACATCAAAGGAAATAATCAACAAGACTAAAAAGCAATCTATCAAATGGAAGAAAATATTTACAAATTACATGTCTGATAAAGGGTTAGTTTCCAAAATCTATAAAGAACTTCTATAATTCAATACTCAAAAAACAAATAATGAAATTTAAAAATTGACAGAAGACATGAACAGACATTTTTCCAAAGAAGACATTCAAATGGCCAACAGACACATGAAATGAAGCTCTACATCACTTAACATCAGGGAAATACAAATGAAAACTACAATGAGCTATCACTTCACACATGCCAAGTGACTAAAATCAACACAAGAAACAATAGGTGTCAGTGAGAACATGGAGAAAGGCAAACCCTCCTGCACCTTTGGTGGAAATACAAACTGGTGCAGCCACTCTGGAAAATAGTATGAAAGTTCTTCAAAAAGTTAAAAATAATTTTTAAGTAATATATAAAAATATAATAAAGATTCTAGAAATTTAATTATTTTAAATCGTTTCCAATATTATCCACCACTAATAATAAACAAGGAATCACCATCATTAGTTTCTTTTAGATTCATGCTTATTAAGTAGTCTAAAGAGTTAAATAAAAAGTATGATTTTCATGATAAGTGATTATCTTTAGAATCCAGCAATATGCTTGCATGAGCTAAGTTAGTAAGCTCCTAACTTCTTGTAAAGCTTTTAAAACAATTCAGTGAAGACTACTGGAAGAATTAAAAATGGCAAGAATAAGTGCTCCATAAATAAATATGAGAGCTAGCTTTTTTAGATTAATATTTGAGCTAGCTTTTTTAGATTAATATTTAATTTAAAGTAGAAACATTTCCTAACTCTTTCCCCATCCAATAGTGGTATTTGCGAGCTCTATAACCTGTGATGGTTGCTACGAAACTTGTTTGAAATTTAACAATTATACTTAGTACAGGTTCCCATGAATGTAGGGAGAAAATTCTGTACATACCATCTCATCAATCCTCTCTATAATCTTAAACCATTTAAAATACATTTTTTGAAGAGTTTAATTCAGCTCTAAATCTTTAGTTGCTTCAGAGGACATTTGAGAAAGCATGGAAGGAGCTTTATTTCAACTTATTACTCAGCAATATTCCTTTGTGCTCCACAGGAAAGAAATAGAATTTCTCAAATGATAGTTCTAAAAATATGAGCTATTGGCCCACTTTAATTCTAATTTTATTGATAGCTTAAACACCAGCTTTTATTATGAGAAAACATGTTTACAATTTTGTTCCAACTGATGTCTTTCTGTGTTCTTCACTGTCCCAGAGGGAAAAAAGCATAACCTAAAACCTTATCTAAAGGAGGATATGAACCAAGGCTCACATATCAGAAGTGATGCATATATCAACCACATTGAATATAGGAATTTCTGAACTATTTATTTTTGTTTCCCAAAAATATTTACATTGAATAACATGAGCCATAGATGGTGACAGATTTTGTGTCACCCTTCAGAGATGTATCATCTACTGCTTGAGGCCAAGAAATGAGTAGTTTCCATAATTAGTAAGCAAAATTGAATAATTGGACTGTGGTTTATGAGGGGTTTTTCCTCTAAAAGTAAAAATCATGTAATCTTTAAGTTCTAGTCAAGTGGGCTTACTGGATTTATTTTAACATAATTCATTTAATGTAATTACAAAATAAAAAAAAAATCAAGCATAGAATGTTTTCACTCTTTTACTAAAATATCCATACAGTAGTTTTCTATTTGTTTAGTCTTCCTGAGGAAAAATGTACTATATAGTTTCAATGTTATTTTAAAGCAAGTATAGAAAAACAAAAAGAATACACCCTTAATAAACGAAACACTTGAGAATCAACATCTGAATTACACCATTGTGAAAAATAAAACCAATTTGACTCATATTTGCCTCTGAGACAAAGATTCATTTTGAATGAGTACCTCTCACAAATACTGCATTTATTGTATTACCCATTCTATTCTCACATTATGTTATATAATAGAATGTGCTTTGCTAGGCAAAACTGCAAAGTACTTATAACTTGATGAGAAACTGAAAAAAGTATTTCAACTGCTTTTTTTCAGTTATTCACTCATTCAGTCATTCATCAATCCAGTTGATATGAATTGAATGCCTGTGTCCTGGATACCAGAAATGCAACCATTACACCATTAAGAAGATAGAATGTCTGCTATAAGGAATATGTAGTGTAAATCTATGATGGAAATGGACAGTTATGGTTTCTTAATTTAAGCCTGAAGGATTTGTTATAATCCAAATTTTTAAATGAAATTTCTTTTTTTTTTTCAACTAATCTTCAGTCCTTAATCACTCAATAAATTGGCATTGGTTTCTTGTATCTACTGAGTGACAACCTGAAAAATTACCTGAACAACCACTGTGTGTGCTTTTTCAATTTTTTGATCAAGGTTCATTATGGAAAATGTTAAGTAGATAAAGATTCTTCACCCGGTCCTCTCTAGTTGACTCACCAGCCTTTAAGATATTTTCAATCATTCAGTTTATCCATGAGCTTTAAGAAAGAATTCAAAACCACTTGTGGTGCCTTTCAGAAATCAGACACTAAAAACAATCATAATGTGGATATCCTGTAACACCAGCACTGGTGGATTTAGGGCCTTAATTATTCAGAGAAACTTCTGGGTTCTGAGTACCTTGAGGCACACACAATGCACTGAGAACTTTTTACATAGGAATCATAAAATGAATTGTACTATCATATATATAAATACAGACCTGACTCCTGGAAGTTAATTTTCTGAGTCACATATGTGTTTTTGGAGGAGTTAAACTATAGGGCCTCTAAATTTTTACATTTTTTGATAGTTTTGTCTAGTCCCTACAGTAAAGTCCTAGACCTTTCTTTACCCACTATTTTCAAAGTTGGCAGCAATATTTCTGATAGTATTATAAAGTCAATCCCAGAAATACCATCTCAGAGAAGCAATAGCCTTGGGCACACTGTTTGTTCATGGGAGAACACAAGATTTTAAGTGTAAAAGGGGAGAAAGGCAAAGTTGAGTGATCACTTCTAGAAATATCCTAATGGTTGTATGTCACAACTATAAAATTTTTTAAGATTAGTTTGTTTTTTAAAAAGGTTGGTTTTTAAAAGAATGCATATTTTTGTTAATCTAACCAGGAAGCTTTCATGTAACATTATCACAAAATTTTATACGTAATATCATTATTTCTGTTATATTAAAAAAGCATTGATACATATCATTATTTCTGTTATATTAAAAAAGCATTGATACATTGAAGAAAACATCATCTATATTTACTTTGTATTTGCATTGCAAAATAACATTTATTAGAGTAGAGTTTCATTTTAACAATTATGTAAATAAAGGGTACATTGATCAATGCCTAAATTTTTCATGGCTACAATTAATGATTAAATAACTATTATTTTGCTAATGTAGTATTATGTTGGTTTATATTTACATTCCCCACAATAGCATAATTCAGTATTTATTTTCACAGGATGAACATTTTAAATTTTAAGTACTTGATGGTAGCCCTTGTGTAGCCTCTAAATTGGAACAGTAAAAATCGGAAACACCAAAATTAAGGGAAAAAACAAACACTTCCTTTGATGTAACCAAACTCTAACTTAAAAAAAAATCAACTCTGTGGCACCACCTCCATCTTCAGGTGCTTAGTAGCCTCACTGTCTCATTACACACATTTTAGATCTATTCATGTAACTTTCAGAAAAGCTTATTTATAACTAGTTAACTCTCTGCCAGCTGTCTACAGATTATTACATAATTTTGTTTATTCCATTAGTACATTATCATGTTTTAAACCAATAAGCCATATTGCTAAGGATGATATATCCTTAGAGACTGACCTAAAATCCTTCAGGAAGAAATAATTTATGGGACATTTATGGGCATGAGGAGAGATGGTTTCCTACAGTGATTCAGCAAGCATTTATTTACCATTTATTTTGTACAAAGTACTAAAAAAGTCTAGAAGGTTGGTGTATTCATTCCATATTCATTCCACACTACACACAGGAAAAGTTCTTTGGCAATACGATCTCATCTTATATTCTGTATTACCCTGGTTGTCCTTTTCAATAGAAATGGAATTGATTTAAATATGAATATAAAATTTAATAATTTGATATTACTACAACCCAACTTTAATTTTGAAAGAGACATTACAATTTTTCACTCCTTTAGGTCCACTTGCAAAACTTACCTGGTTGAATAGGATCACTCAGTTTGAATTCACTATGAAGATGTTTCAATCATATAACTGAATCTTTTGCTTATAGAAAGTCACTAAATAGCAAAAAACTCTTTGTTTTCTCTCTTTGCTCTTAACTTTTAAAGGAAAGTATTAAAAAAATGGCCCTCCAACACCATATTCATATATTTTGGGTCTGGAGAGTAAAAATGATGAAAATGAATAACTAGGATAAGTGTTCACTAATTCCTTTCTTTCCCTGCAGAATGAGAATGAAATTATGAGAATGTAAACATTCTTGTTTCAAAAGAAGATATCTGCCTGCCAAATCATAGTCTAGCTACCATTAGAAATGGCAGCTTAAAGGGATCCCTGGGTGGCGCAGCGGTTTGGCGCCTGCCTTTGGCCCAGGGCGCGATCCTGGAGACCCGAGATCGAATCCCACATCAGGCTCCCGGTGCATGGAGCCTGCTTCTCCCTCTGCCTATGTCTCTGCCTCTCTCTCTCTCTCTGTGTGACTATCATAAATAAGTAAAAATTAAAAAAAAAAAAAAAAAAAAAGAAATGGCAGCTTAAAGAAAACAAGGAATTAAAAAATAAAATAAAATAAATAAAATAAAATAAATAAAATAAAATAAAATAAAATAATAAAATAAAATAAAATAAAATAAAAAGAAAACAAGGAATTAAGGAAACCACTTCCCAAAAGACTAACTTACTTTCCACTAGGGATACCGGGCTCCTCATCAAGTTACAACTCAGAA
Source organism: Canis lupus dingo (assembly GCF_003254725.2). NCBI lineage: Eukaryota > Metazoa > Chordata > Mammalia > Carnivora > Canidae > Canis > Canis lupus. Next base: position 16,368,295 of record NC_064245.1, on the reverse strand, counting down.
CTGTTCTCAGTTGGTTTTTCTCATGTTAAAATCAACTTCCACTACTCTGTACTCAAAAGTATGCTGAGATAAGTCACAGAGACGTCTGCTTTTCCCTCTGAACCTCATTATTTCCTGCAGAGAGAAAATGTTCTCTGTTCTCCACTGCTCCACACTGAGGTAACTATCTCAATACAACATATCTCATTGTGGGGTAACAAACTGTCAATAATCATGCACCTTAACTTAATATGTATATATTGTGAATAGTAGTGCCCTGTCACTGGGATATGTAAACATGTCGATACTATCATAGTCTTTTCTAAAAATTTTGGATTAATAAGAGAAGAGGAAAACAGGGGAGAACTATGCTCAAATGAGTTGGGGAAAACCAAAGGACAGAGGATTGGTGCTTACTGCTCACATTTAATATCGTGATCAGAAAATCTCTATCACCCTAGTGTTATCTTCTCAACCAGCATGGATGACAGGAGATGGAGAGTAAAGATGGCTCAGTGGGCTGTCTAGCCACATGTTCTGACACAAACCATGATCCAGTAAGTCAGAGGGAAAGTTACAGGTTTCCTATGGCCCCAAAGAGAGGCAAACAAATTTCAGTGTCTTGCGCATGAACGAGGTAGTTAAAGGAGCTGGCAGTGAATTAGAGCCATATAAGTTCGGAAAAGAAGAATATCAGAGGGATGTGGTTGGTCCAAAAGCCAAATTCTTTAGGTAAGTAGATGCCCCTGTAGATGCCAGTGTAGGTGATAGCAATGGTGGTGAGCAAGATACCCATCATCGGCCCAAAGCCTTGCCATTGCACAACACCCAGAAGTGTAGGTTTTACTCACAGGAATGGAAAAAGAACACTTAGAATGGCTAATATCCTCTTCCAAATTAACATCTGAAGTAGAACTTAAGTTCAGTTACAGAAAATTAAAATGTTATGCTTCTTACACAACTATAATTAAGCAGTGAGATTCATTCCTGCTACAACACTGTCATTCTTCACTAAATGATGGCCTCTTCTGCTCAATGCACAAAACATTGGACTATCAAAAAGGGTGTGTTTCAAAAGATATATTTAAACAACATACTCAACAATCTGTTATAAAAACAAAACCTGTGATTTACTTATGTGTTAGGTCCTTGCCTTCAGAATCCCATATAAATATGGTGAATAACAGTTTAACCAGACACTATAGCTTCAACAGTGATTTCTTCATAAAAATTGATTTACAAAAGAATCTATATGTTATTTTTATATATTGTGATTTCCTAATCATTATCTTACACCAATATCATTGATGCCAAGATGATACAATAAAATTTTTGACTCAGTCCTACAAAAAGAGCCAACATTCTCCTGGGGTAAAACGGGGGGCAGGTGGCCTGAGTTTTTGAGCTAAAGTTCTTTCTTTGATTTTCTTTGCAACTACAAATATTATTTCCAAAGTAAAATTGAAATCCAGGTATTCAGTAATTTCAGAGAACTCTTTGGATTTTAGAGAAAAAAGATGTCTGCTTTTTTAAAAAGAAAATATAATTTATTACAAAGAATTTAAAATACAAAGAATTAGTTACTAACCTCCCATGAAAAAGTATGTATGCGTCAGACTTAGTGTATTTTGCTTTAATAAAGCAAATTACCCAAAATCTATATTTCAGAGGACCTGATTCCTATCTAACCAAAGAGGAAATTTTATTTTTTTAGTGTATTCTAAAAAACTTTGGGGAATAACTGGAAAGCATTATATAAGTATATGGACATTCAAATTTATATAAGCTGGAGGTTACCTGGTCTTTGAAGCAGAAAAGAAAAAAAAAGAAAGAAAAAGAGAAAGAAAAAGAAAAAGAAGAAAGAGAAAGCAAGCAAGCAAGCAAGCAAGCAAGCTTGGTTTCACCTCAGGTCCAGATCTCAGGGTCCTGAGATTGAGCCCCTGCAGTGGGCTCCACAGTCAGTGGGGAGTCTGATGGAGATTCTCTCCTCCTCCTTCTGCCACTCCTCCAGCTTGCCCTATCTCTCTCACTCTCAAATAATAAATCTTTGAAAAAAAAACCTTTTTAAGTATATGTGTGCACACAAATCACTGAGCACCTGTTGGCCACATCCCAGCCACAAGTAGTAAGGCTATTTCCAGTCAATTTGAATGAACCATAGGCAGGATTGTCTTTGTATACAGGCGAGAGGAATGGAATTTATATAACAAACTGAAGATCTGACTGAAATCAAGAGTACACTACACCAAAAGGGGAAAAAAGGTACTACACCTAATTGCCTCTATTATTGTACTAGTAGAACAAAAAATACTATTTGTTAGTTTCATAGAAGACCAATCCTTTAACTCTGTTATATTAGGCTTAAAACGTAAATGCCCTTTATGGAACAAATTAACATGTACAATGTAATTTGTCAATGAATGATAAGAAACTTCTAGTGAGAGCAAGTTTGAATTTAAATAAAAGCAGTTGCAGGAAAAGTCCAAAGGCGATGGATGCCCAAAAGTAAGGTTCTATGCAAGATGCAGGGGATGCCACAGAATGAGAAGGCAGTGTTGCCTTAGATTCATATCAGGATTTGCCCCATTAGTCAGCCATGCTGGGACTAGAGTGAATTTCAAATAGTTTTTGACACCTAAAATTTACTACTATGTTTCATTTCTTTAGCATAGTTATTGAGCTCCTACTATCTCTCAGGCATTCAGGATACTGCAGTGAACAAAATCGACAAAACTTCCTGTCCTCAAAAATTTTCCAATCTGGACAGTAAGTATATAAAAGAGAGTGCTATAGGTTATATCAGACCTACAAGAGTTTCAGAGACAAAGGAAGGAAAGGACTGAGAGAGATCTTGGATATTGGTGGGCTTGTAATTTTAAAACAGGCACTGATGGAAGGTATAGAGAGGTAATCAAAGACCGTAAAGATATGGGGGAGCAAGTCATGTAACTCTGCTAGGGAAGGACATGTGGAAATCACTGAAAAGCTTGGTGCACTAATAATTCTGTTGAACTTCACTCCGGCTATCTATTGGCACCCCCTCCTATGATGTATAGTTCAGTTAAATGCAGGGACTTATAATACTGTTCACATCAATTTATATGCATACATGCATAATACATACATGCATGTATGCCTATATATATGTATATCTTTATGAATATTTATATTTATTTTAAAATTTTTATTTCTCACAGAATTTTTTATAATAAACATTTCAATTTATCTTATGTAATAAACAGAAACGGGGCATAATGAATTAGACTAGAAAGAAATCTTTCTTTAATTTCTGTTATTCAAAATAAGAGTTTTAAAGCTAATTGGGATATTTTTAACTGGAAGGGGAATTTAGAGATAAAAGTGAGAATACCCATTGTTATATCTAATTAAGTCTTTTGAAAAAATAAACTCCCTAATTTAACAGTTAAATTTTATAATTTAATAAATTTTATAATTTTATAACCATACCTCTTTTTTAAACTTTATTTTCAATGAAAATCATTTTTAGTTAAAAAATTATTACGTATTTTAATGAAATTCAAAGGACATTGTCAACCATGGTGGAGTGAGATTGGCCCAGATTTGCAACCCTGTTTATCTTTACAAAAACAGCCTGACTGATACACCTCACCTTACATCCTACAGAAAGGCTACATGTGATATTATTAAGGGGTTTTTACGGAAAAACATTCAGCTGAAAAAAAAAAAAAAAAAAAAACCTTTCTGTAACAAATCAATGTATTCCAGTACATCCACTCAGTAGCTGTGGCTTAACTACGGTTTGGGAGATTTTGTGAGAGAACGAAATGAAGGCAAGAGGAGTGGGAAGGAAAATTAAAAAAATGATACTGCCTAGCTACAAGCTGCAGAGGGAAATTAATATTCAAAAGGTTAAGGTGTCTGTGAAATGTATGTAATGAGTAACACTCATAGTTTGTTACTATAGGTTCATTGCCTCTAATGTTGAGGACGGCACATGGATAATTTACGATTCCCATTGTCCCCTCTGCAGGGATTAATTCTGAATTATTTATGTACCTATATACGCAGAGAACTGAAACATTTTAGTTAAAGTCAGCCACTCACTCATAGTCTTGAAATTATGCAGCCCTTGTTGCTAAAAATGATGTTAGCCTCTTGTGATTTAAGTCATAACATTTTATTTTCAGTCCCACTGAGAGAGAAGGCATACAGGAGGGGGAAAAAGATATATTTTTCTAGAATAAATCTCAGAATGCATTTTTTTAAAGATGTAAATAGATAATGGTAATTTTGTTGAGTCAAATTATTGTTGTAGAGAGCATGTAAATAAACCTTTATTTTATTCATGATTTGTGATTTTGTACTGGAACACTTTACAACTTGTTTTCATATCGGTATCTTTAAATACAAAGCCTCTGTATTTCAATAAAGGGAATTCCACCTACGTATTAATTAATCAAAGAGTGAAATTTCATTTTTGGAAAATTGTTCTAATCCATTCAGATTTCACACCAAACCATTTCATTTAGTCAACTGAATTCAGAAAAAGTACTGTTTCCACTTAAACTCCAGTGATTACTCATTGCTTTTACAGGCTCCTTTGACATCAGAATTAGGAGAAAAAAAATGCAGATATTACACACTTCTCTGAAAAAATAACAGATTATATTCTGGACTGACAATGTGTTTGATAGGTGCTAACCTTGTCAGCGTAAGACTATCTCCCAATTTTTAATAGAATGAATTCTGAAGCACTGTGTACATTTAATGTTCACTTTTTTCATGTTTTGGTGGAAATTACAAGTCCCCATGTTTAATCAGGGGTTCTTTTGATTGAAAAAAAAATCAAAATGTCTCATACACAATTTGTTTAAGGAGAAAATCTCTGAATAAAAACAGTCTCCCAACAAGCGACCCCAGGCCTTTGGAATTCAGATTACTCAGTCTCTTACGATCTTAGGAATTATGTGTTCCTAATAATTAGGGTGCACCTCCAGTAGACACAATGCTGCACAGAGTATGGAGCATTAAAATAGATAAGGATTTAGAAGTATTCAAAGAGCGAAAGCAAAATACGTAGGTCTACACAGATATTGTCATAATTATGCCACATATAAGACATCAATTTCTCTTTTAGCCCCTACCCCACACAATTCAACAATTGCTAATAAATTAAGAGGAGGGGCATATTGATGTACTGCTTGACTATAACACAAAGAAGTGTAGTTAGCAAAAAGCTGCAGTGGGTAATGAACAGTATTTTAACTCGGCAGTTTAACCTCCGTGTCTGTCAGCTGTGACCTTTTACCAACCCCAATGAGAGTCTGATTTCTCACTTTTGCTACTCACTGCTGGATGAGTGAATGTAGAATTTGACAGCGAGAGGTTTTACATGAAAAGGAAAGGTACTTAAAAAGCATGTTTTGTGATGATAGGCTACATTTATTCACTGTTCATTACGCTGGGTGCAGCAGCAGCGTTGGTGGATTGATTGGGTGTGAGCGCTTGTCTGCCGTGGAAGTGAGGAGGTGTTATTGACCTGCATGGGAGCTGAAGTGACCTTTAGATGACCCCCCTTTCACCTGAGATTGACCTTGAAAACAACCTAGGGTTCACTCCCATTTAAATAGAGGGAAAATTCTTCTAACAGCATGTGAATTATTAGAATTGATCTATTGAGCATTTCCTTTTTCCCTCCTCACCCCTTCCCATTTTTTTTTTTTTTTTTTTTTTTTTTTTTTTTACTTTTACAGAGGTAAATTCATGTAGGAGGTAAGGCTAGTGTTGGCTTTTAAATTTCCAGACCCTGCAGCTGCTCTGCTCAGTGTTTGTACAGATTTATGGAGGGGGCCAACCAGACTTTGGACTGCTTGATGTAAAATTTTCCCATTCATCATTATTGATTAGAGTCCACACTCTGTGACAGAGCCCAAACCTTACTATGACAATTGCTATTTCAGTTGTTATGGGCCATAATGGGCCATAGGGATGATTTAAAGGAGCACAATAGCTATCTGTAATTACACATGAATAATCCATGAATTCTACACCACAACGCTTATGATCAGACCCTAACAACCAAGGCTTGAGACATTTATTCTTGTTCTCTCTTTGGCATCTGTGCCAAAAGTTGCCAATTTATGAAAATTTAAACAACAAGCTTACCCTCTTCCATGTTCAAAGTTTTTCCATTCTTAGTCAAAAATAAATCACACCCTTGGAAAGTGATAGGGCATTGCCTTTTTACAGATGGTGGGGTCAATAATTGAACTTGCTTGTTAATAGAAAACAATGCCCATTATTATTTCATCAATTAGCAACAAGTAAATATACCAGAAATTTGGTCTAATTGCTGCTAGAACTAGAGGTGAAAAAATAGAACATTTATTATTATTGTTTTCACCTTTGAAACAAATATTTTACTTGCAATCTTTAGAGTCTTATTTGGCCAAAAAGTTAGGAGGAAAAAAATCAAGACCATAAATTAGGTATTATGGTACAACAGAAATGTGACTGGTCATATGCAAGCTTTAATAACTGTTGAAACTAATACACTAACCTAGGGATCCATATGTTGGACTTCAACAGTAAATTATTCTCTAGTTTTATGTGAAATGGAGAAATGGAGAAAATGTTTGCTCACCAAGCTTGTGCCTATGTGCAGCCCCTAAGATCCAGAAGGCTGGCATGTGCACTCAAGCACACACACACACGTACTCACGCACACATGTGCTCAATAAAAGTCCCATTTATTAGTATCTCTTCAAAATATTCCCATGTCCTAAATATATCTTGGAGGGGAGACCACTCTATGGTAATGGTAACTTTACCATTTAGGAGTGGCCATTTTTTTCCCTTGATATTTTCAGAAGACTCCAACACTTCTAGATCCAAGAATGGGAAACCTATACAAAGTTTGTAGCCTCTATCTTCTCGCTCATAGAATTTGTGTAACCAACTACTAGCTTACTCATTTTGAGGTATTGATTTCCCAACAATTTAGAAAAACACTTTTGGCAGTGTTTTTGGTCTATCTACCACATATTACAAAAAAGTCTTCCTTCTGCCTGGTTTATGACATTTCAATAGTTTAACCTGTTAGGGGCATAATAGTGCTGTTTAACTCAGATGCATTTTTCATACTGTTCAAATATTTACATGCTGGGCTACAGGCTTATTAGCAATCTGGTGAAGTATTTGTAAATCTGGATCAAAATTCTGACAGGATATTTATTGCATTGACTTGACCTATTTTCTATCTAAAGCCCTATTCCATAATTCTTGTTTCATTTGATGTTAATCCTATGCATAAAAGGCAGTAACCACAACATTTGTACACAATAACACTCTACCATACACACGGGGGGATTCTACTAATCTGATCTCCCCCTACCTCCCTCAGTGTGTGAAGTGTTTACACCTGTGACTGTTTTCAAACTCTATGAGGCCCTAACTTAATCAAGGCATGTTACCTAGGACATTCGGCTTTCCATGTCGTTCATTATGGGGATGATCCACTGTGAGAGTCCTCAGCAGGTAGAGGACCCGCAAACTGCAATTATTCTAATTCAAGACTCTATCACACTTATTAATTGGGAACATTTTTTCCCCTTCAAATTGTTGTAAGGTTGAAATGTGTTTTGGATATTCTGCTAAATGGGTCACACTGCAGAGATGAAATGCAACACTTGAGTTTTACAAAACAACTAATGTGAATTTAAACAAAAGACGGATTTTTTTTGCCAGGTCACGTAAATGATTTTTGTTTCAAATATTATTTCTTTCTAACTGTTCTCATTTGTCTGTACATCAAGTAAACCCAAAGCACGGACATGTTTTCTTGGATAGCAGGTTCTTTACAAAACACAACAAAAATGAAGACTTGTAATTGCTATCACATTAAAACTCCATGTATTTATCTAGTCAGCCTCCATCTCATCTTTGTTCCTACCTCTCTATAAAGGATAAGGCAGTTTTGCCCAAAGGAAGAAATAAAAGGGAATCCTCGTTAAAAGGTACATTAACGAAAAAAGAAAAGCTTTATTGAGGACATGTGCAGAAAGGGATGTTTGAGTAGTAAATGATAATTTACTTTTGAGGTATATTAAAAAGGTTTAATCTTACTGATCATGAGTTAAATTGGATGTTTTAATCAGTTAGCGAGTGCCAAAAATAATTATGCCAGAGCGCTTAGTCTGCAGAACGTGTACACAAAGCATATAAATCCTCTGCTTCCCCAGGGATTTCTCAGAATAACACATAACTAAAAGACAAAAGCGATATCAAACTCATATAAATTAACATTGCAAATGATCTGAAAAATATAATAAATAACATGATCCCATCGCTTTGAATATGCAGCACAGGAAATGGTGTCCAACACAAATATATGCATTAATCTCCTGTATCCTTACTAAACTTTTTCAGTAAACTTCTCTTCCATGTACTTTCTACAGTTCAATTCAAGGTCATTCCTTTCACTCAGAGAACTGGGCTGGGTGACAGAGCATAGAAATGAACGTGAAAAATAGGATTATTTTCCTAATGAGTTTTTATTGAGGAAGTAAAAAAAAAGGAGTTAGACCTAAGGACCTTGAGAACCCTTTGAAGTTCTGAAAAATTCTGCAATTTTAAGATTAATATTTACCGCAATTTTGATGCTATCCAAACAAAAGCAAGTAAGTAATAGATTATAAGGATATACTAAGAAGCTATAGGTAAAATCATTTCAACTCTTCCACAATGAATTTTGAGATGAATTATCTCAAAATACTAATAGCTACAAAGGCTGAGGTAGACCATATGCTTTACTCCATTTGTGTGAAAAATATAAATGCGTGTAATCTTGTGTGTGAAATTTGCCACACCCCTAAATTCCTAATTTAGATTTCTTGTTGACATATCCTAAGTGTACTAAGTACATCTTGACAGTTTTATTCAATTATAATAATACAATTTGAAAATAATCATACCCCTCCATTTTTCCCCACAGATAACTGACAACTTTGTAGGTGTAAACAGTTATGTTTTAACATAAATAATAAAATCTTTTGGACCACAGATTACCTCCAGTCACTGACTTAAATTAATTTTTCAGGGTAAAAAATAATTAAAGTTCAAGTAGCCACAACAAATGTTATATTTCTAAAATATGTTTCTCCTTAAATAGAATTTACTCTGAACATATTCAAGTTTGATGAAAAATTTGTCATTTTCTGGAGGTTGAGGATTATTGAAATCTAAAAGAATAGTAGGCTGAGGTTAAGTGAAGCGTCAGTTACACATCTGATGCTTTTCCCATTGTGTAACTTAATTGGTTTACACTGATTTTGTACTGGAGTATTTAGGGACAACATGGGGGCTTTTCTGCAGATCTGAACAGCTGCTTGATTTGTTAATGAACAAGGTTATCAGTAGCCAATTGCTCACAGCTGAAAACTGCATGCTCCTGGTTAGTCCATTGGAAAGGGAATTTTTTTAAATGTGGCTTTTGTGTTTGACACTGTTGCCTTTTGGGTGATTTGGGTACATCCATTTGTCCCTTTAGTAACCTGATTTCATTACATGCAAATTAAAGCCACCACTTACAAATTTTTACTCTGTGTCATAGATGTAAGGATGCAGTAGAATTACTCTTGAGAACATAGGAAAAAACCTGCCCCCTTTATTGTGCACTTGTCAGTTATCACTATTTTGGGAGGGGGGTCAAAGATCCCTTTGAGAAGTTTATAAAAGGCAGGAATCTCTACCTTGAAGTGTGGGTTTAAGTACACACATTCTTGCCAACGATATGACATTCAAACAACAATTAATATACATTTGGTTAAAAGCCCTTTCAAAAGAATTATTTTGAAATAGACTTCTAGTGCAGATGAGAACGCTAAGTTAAAGGGGGAAAAAAGTTTCTAAGTAATCATATAGGAAAGAAGCAATTAAGTACCATGTTATAAGGATCAATTACATGTTTTCTGTCTAATAATGGGCCATACTATACAGACAACAAAAAACATATAATGGCAAAAAGAATGTACACATTCATTTACATTGCCTCTTCTAGAACCAGGGTCATTTAAAGACTATTTTGTACTTATTAAAAAGATGTCTTATTTCAATGAATATGCAGTTTTTATTTTTCCTAGATTTTTGGCATAATTTCAATGATTAGCTAAATAAGGGATACATAGGTTGACCTTTGAATAATGCAAGGGTTAGGGGCACCGATACTGAGGAAATCATAAGGTAGTAAAAATACATTTATAGTACTGCACTATATTTATTGAAAAAAATCCACATAAGTGGATTCATGCAGTTCAAACTCATGTTGTTGAGGGTCAACTGTACAGATATATAGTTCTAATAACAATTCTGAAAATGAGATTTGGAAGTAAATTCAATGCTTTTCTGTATTGCTATTATTCTCTCCTATTCCAGTGGTTTCCTTAATTATCTGCTCCAGAAGAGGTGCTTCAAATGACTGGACAGTCACAGACCTTGTTTTTAAACATCACTATTTTACTTGCCATGGTAGTTAATAATGCTTCCACTTAGAAAATATAAACAAAATAATCAATTGCTGAAATATCAGTAGTGATAACTCACTGAAGGTCTAAAAAAGAGATGAAGAAATTTCAGAGATGCATTTAAACTTTATATTCAAATTGTTTTTTTTTTCCTTTGGTATATTATTATTAATAATTTTTTTAAATTTTCATTTATTTATTTGAGAGAGAGAACATGAACGGAGAAGGTGCAGAGGGTGAGAGAGAAGCAGGCTCCCCACTGAGCAGGATGTGTGGGGCTGGATCTCAGGGCACTGAGATCATGACCTGAGCCACCCAGGCACCCATTTGGTGTATTATTATTAATGAACTCATTATTATTATTATCATTCCATTTACAGAAAATATTATCTTGGTTTACAAAAATGAGAATTTTGTTTGATTTCTTTGAGTTGAAATTAAAATAAGACAAAAAATATTCATGGTCAAACATTATAAGCATTTCTTTACATATACCTTTAATTCTTTGCCCCTCTCTTAATTTTGGTTAAATCCCACAGCTATACAGCTAAATCTGGCTAGAGGGTAACATTCTATCATTCCATCATGCTGACTCATCTCATATTCCTGTCTACAATGGGCTCTTAATGATATCATATAATCATTAAATTTGTCTCCAGTTTATTTACATTTTTATTCTCCTACACAAATATTTCATGTATTCTTACTCTTTGTACCTCAATATCCTCTCCCTTGTATGCTCTCTCAGGTGATAAGATTTTTTTTTTTCTTTCACTGAAAAAAAAAAATGAAGCGATCAGAAAAGAACCTCCAAAGAATCCACTCGCCACATTACCAGTACATGTGCTCATGCCTTCCTGCCTGGTGTGATTCATGCAGTTTTCAGGCTCTTTTCTCAATTAAAGTCTGACTATCACACTAGTTCCCATTTTTTTCCCTCCTTATGGACATAGCCCCAGGAATTGTCCCCCTCACTTTATCCTATAATATCAATTGTTCACTCTTTGCTAGACCTTTCCCATCAACACATGGGAAGTAATATGCTGATTCTTATAATATTATTTCTCCCATGTTTAGGTGAACTTTTTTTTTTTTTCATTTTTTTGGTTCTCTTTTCAGCAAAAACCCTCAACAGACTTTTCTATGTCTAATTCCTCTCCTCCAATACCCTATTAAATTCACCCAAGTCTAGATCACTACCACACCATGGCCACTACCACTGAATTCTGTTCCTACATTACGACTTCCTAATTGTAAATTGATCGATTCCAAGTTCCCGCTCTGTTTTACTTAACAGCAATCAATAGAGTTGATTACTCCCTCTTCCTTGAGACGCTTCCTTTACCTGGTTCCCAGGTCACAGTCTCTTGGTTTTACTCCTACCTGATGAATACCTCCTTCTCTGTTTCCTTTTCTGTTCTCCCTCTTCTCCCAAGCCTATTAATTTGTTCCCTAGAATGTATTCCTCAATCTTCTCTTTCCTATCATTGCTCGATTCCTTGATGATCTCGTGTAGTCCTATGGCTTTTAATAGCATCTGTTTGCTTAAACTCTCAAATGTATGTTTACAGTTTAAATAGCTCTACTGATTTGATGGCCTGACGTAGTCATGTAAATGTCTAATAAACAAATCCATTTATGTCCCAATCTGATCCTCTCCCTCAAGATTTGTTCTACCTTTTGTCCCCCCATTGATAACAAATTTATCCTTCAGTTATATAGGCCAAAAGCCATGTTTAATCCATTTCCAAATCTCATCAGCTCCACCTTCAAATATCTAAGATCTAAACAAGGCTCACTTCTCCTGCTACTCTCCTGGTCAAAACAACCATCTTCTCTCATCACTATTGTCTCTATCAGGTCTCTCTGTGTCTACCCTCCCTCCTACAGTCCACTCTTAGTGATCCTACAAAATATATTTGTGATTGTGTCACAACAGTGTCAAAATTCAGTCATAACACACCATTTCACTAGAAATGAAAGCCAAGATACTTATGGTGGCCTAAAAATCCCAACATGAACTGGGACCTGTTCCTCTGTTATCACATTTTCCACACTCTCCCCCTTTCCTGCTTCACTTCACTCTTCTCCTTTGGGGCCATTGTTCCTATTATTTTCTTTATCTGGATCATTCTTCCTGCAGATATTCACTTAGCTCATACTTTCCTTCTAAGTCTTTGCTCTAATCTCATCAACATTGCCTAAGAAACAACTTTAATGCCACAAACTGAACTTCTTCCAACACTCCCAGTCTTCTTCAGCCTGCTTGGATTTGTCCTTATTTTCATAGCACTTGTCACTTCTAATTAACTACATACCTTGCATGTTCCTTGTTTTTTATTTCTTTTTTATCTTATCACTAGAGTCTAAGTTTCAGAAGGCACTGGTCAGTTTCCATTTTGTTGACTGATATATTACTGCTCCTTAAAACCATGTATGACACTTACTCATTAACATTTGTTGAAGAAGTTTGACTAAAAAAAAATCAGGAATTAAATATATATAATTAATAATAAATAAATGATATAAATAAAAATAAATAAATCATTATTTCATTTTCTCAAATATTCATTAAATACTATCTCTGTGATTAATAATCTTGTTTCAAGGAATCCATAGTCAGAAAACAAAAAGCTAGACAAACATCTACCATAGTATAATATACTATGATAATTGTAATAGAGTTATGCACAGGGTATTAAGGGAACATGAAAAACTTACTGAGGACTTCACCAACTGGCAAGGCCAGTTAATTGCCTCTCCTCCACCTGACATAGCCCAGAGATTTGTTTTTTGAAGAAATTCAAATAGCCTGTGGATTTAGGGACATGAGAAAGAACAAAGGTAAGGCTGACTTACAATATTGAAATAGACATTAAATAAAAGTATATCTACTTGGTGATGAGCTCACCTTCATCCCAACACACACACACACACACACACACAGAGAGAGAGATAAAATTACTCCCAGAACATATTCAATCAAGTTTCCAGGTCTATTGCTCCCAGAAAAAAGCCCCAAGGATTCTTTTCTGATGAAATTGAATGACCTGTGAAGAAAGGCTGATATTTAAGGGTTTCTCCAGTATAACTGACAGGTCTCCTTCCCAAAATCCTGGTATGAAATCAATCACTCAATAAGCCCTGGCAAGAGAAACTGAGCTTCCAGTTAGATTTGTGTGTGTGTATGTGTGTGTGTGCGCGCGCACGTGCTTTATTCTCAATAGATATGGAAAGACAAATGGTTTCAGATATTTGAGAACATCTCTTACAGAAAAAGACAGAAATTAGAAGAAACAAATTAAAAAATGAGAGATGTTTTTCTTCTTAAATGAGCCAAGAAAGTGATATGTGGAACCTGGGATTATTACAAGGGCTGTTTGGTTTTCTTTTGCTCACCAAGGTAAGGAATAAAGAAGATTCTTGATTGGAGATGGGTGGGGAGATGTCATTCAAATAGTCAGTCAATATATAGTATGTGCTTGCCACATGTCAGGTACAGTGGGAGTCATGGGTAGAAATAAAGTTTTAGCAAGTTGAGTCTGACATATCCATGTGACATTTAAGTCACAATAACTCGGTGACTTTTCCATGTACAAATTTGGAGCCCCAAAGAGTTGTCTGGGCTGAAAGTCAGCTCTACTGTATAACTGGTGCTTGAATTAATAGGCATTGATGAGATTTCTCAAAGAGAAAAAGCTATAGATAGAAATTAGAAAATGTAGATCAATCAATTTCCAAAAATTTATTCTACTATGTAAGTGTAAAGGTTTATGTTGATCAGATAAACTTTTATTTTTTTTAATCAGATAAACTTAAAAAAAATAAGATAACATTAGATATTGGGCCAGGGTAGGGGGCGGGGAAGCACACAAAGTAAACCTTATTCCTTTTTCCAGTTATGCCAGATAAACATTTCAAATGATTTGGGAAATTTTTCTGAATGCATAAATATGCTCTTTATATTGAAGTGCTCATTTTTAACGACTTGTATAATACACAGATTTAATAATGTTTAAGAATTTTGAAAGCATTTTATTAAGATTATATATTTGGGGACATATTATTTTTTGTATATGTTTTCATTTCTGAAGTAATGTACCTCCCTATATATAAGCATACATTCAACCACGGATACTTAGTCTATCAATAGTAGAGCACAAGGTAGAGAGGTAAATTTCCAAGTTGTCCATACGGTATCCAATTAAAGGTAAAGTGAACAAAGAGTACAAAAAAAATAAATAAATCTATCAGTTTTTGGCAGTCCAAAGCTCTGGCAGGGAAAACTTGGGGATAAACTTGATAAAACATTCAAGTCAGGGATCCCTGAGTGGCGCAGCGGTTTGGCGCCTGCCTTTGGCCCAGGGCGCGATCCTGGAGACCTGGGATCGAATCCCACGTCGGGCTCCCGGTGCATGGAGCCTGCTTCTCCCTCTGCCTGTGTCTCTGCGCCTCTCTCCCTCTCTCTCTCTCTCTCTCTGTGACTATCATAAATAAATAAAAATTAAAAAAAATTAAAAAAAAATGCAATGGGGTGCTCTTGTTAAAAAAAAAACAAAAAACAAAAAACAAAAAAAACATTCAAGTCATCTGCTCAGAGACACTGGAGAACTGATGAGGCACCCAGGACCGGGGTTTGCCCATCCTAGACCTCAGCAGGAGCCTGAGAATTAGAGGTGTAGACTAACAAAGTGTTCCTCCTGGGAAAAAGAAATACCATAAGAGCTTGTGATACATATTTAGAAAAGAAGTTCCAGTATACCAATGGGGTATGCCTTAGAGGGATGGCCACATTCTAGGGCTATGCAGAGTCCAAGGTTAAAAGCTAAAGTATAAAATATCTGAAAAGTAGATAGAGGTGTACACCAGCCTCAGAGAAGAAAAATTAGAGTACCTACGAAGAGAGTGGGGAACCTTCCCCGTCGATTCAACTGGAGACTCTTGAGGTCCAGGGTAAACCCAGCATAGGCCAAAGCTACGTCACAGATGCCACACAGCATCACAGCAGTGCTCTCCATTTATTTGGGTGATCGCCATTCATTCCCTTTGTCTACCAAAGAAAAGAACGAACTCTCTCTGATCTCTGAAAATAACATCATCTGCAGTCCTCATGACTTTTATGTATAATATCTGATATTCAATCAAAAATTACTTGGCAAAGCAAAGACAGAAGCACATGCCTGAAAAACAAAAGGGAAAAAAAAAAACACAACAAAAACTATTCCTCAGATCACCCAATTACTAGGTTTAACAGGTTATAAAATAATTATGTAAATATATTTATGAGAATGAGGGAAATGAACCAAAATTTTATTTTATTTTAAAATCTATTTATTTATTCATGAGAGACAGAGAGAGAGAGAGAGAGAGAGAGAGAGGGGCAGAGACACAGAAAGAGGGAGAAGCAGGATCCACACAGGGAGCCTGACGTGGGACTCAATCCTGGGTGTCCAGGATCACACCCTGGGCTGAAGAAGGCTGCACTAAACTGCTGAGCCACCCAGGCTGCCCCCCCAAATTTTAATATTAAACTAAACATTTAAAGAGGATCAAATGGAAACTTCCTAACAGAAAAACAAAATACCTGAAATTAGGAACATATGAAATGACATCAATGGCATTTTAGACACAGCAGAAGATTGTGAAGGACTTTTGGCTTAAAAACATAAATAAACCTCCTGAAATTTTGATTTTGGAATATTGACAATGCTTTAACCAAAGGGAGTATAGGACAAATTTTTGAGTAAGTACAAATTTTAAGATTTAACATTCTAAGAAACCAAAAGAAAGCAAACAAAATAATCATCTCTTGTTTTCAAAGTAATGCGACATACTGAGTTTTATCATTTTTACACAATGCTGCCAACTGGATAATTTTCTAGTTGATTTCCTCCTTTTCAGTCTTTCTTGACTGTTTGACAACTTTTAAATAATGGTATTAGAATTTAAGTGAAAATAGAAGACAAAATGTGAAAGGCACAAGCCAGTGAGGTACGCATGTTTAGAGATAGAATTAAGGTGTATATTTGTAGAAAAGAGAAGAATTCTAGCTTACTTACAAGGATTATATAGATATGCTACATGATAAGGGATATGACAGAAAGCTGGTTCAGTAGCAATAATAGTCGGTGACATATTAGCAATATAACTAAGTGCCAACCAAAGTCTTTCACAGTTACTATGCCAAGACTAAAATAGAAATCAGACACATGTTTCCATCAGATGGGGGTTCATTGGTAAGATGCAGCTGTTGCCTTCAGCACAGAAATGGAAGATAAATTAGATTCATACTCTAAGAGGTTACAGCATCTTCTGGTAATCTAAATTCAGGTTATACTTTAAATGACATGAAGCACCAAATAACGAGAAGTTAGGTGATTTCAAACACCTTGTCAAGTAGTGATTCTTAAAGCACATATCAGAAATCTCTATGGTTTCTATTCAATTCGACCAATTCTTACTAAGCACTGTGGATAAAACTGATGGTTGTTTCTCAAAATCCATCCTCTTCTTTTTTAACAATAGAATCCTAATTATTGGTGGGTTGCCATGCACCCACCTAAAAGACTACATTTCCCAGCTGTCTTGGCAAGGGTATATATGTGACTGCCATTAAGTCAGTAAGATTAAAATGAAGTCTTACATACTTAAGGAGGGAGTCATCTTTTATCCCCTCTTCCCTTCTCCTGCTTTCTAGAACATGCACGTGACAACTGGAGTTCCACTAACCACCCTGTATGTTGTGGGCTCACTCTAGGAATGGCAGGAAGATGATCTAGAAGGAACTTATTATCTGAAGTAGCTTTTGGGGCAGCCAGATCAGCCCTGTTCCACCTACCTTATTTTAAACACTAGGGAAAAATTAACATTTTAGCCTACTGTTATTTGGGAGAAATGTAATAAGAAGTCAAACCTAAAAGTGATATAAGTGCATGCTCAATATGGGAAGCAGGGTGTGTACTTGCTGTTCCAAGAAATGCAAAAAAGAAATTAAGCTAGCTCACCTTTGCACCGTGGAGGGAAACTTAGAACTTAACATGAGTGGAAATATAGGCATCGTTCACTCCATTGCTTGGATAAGTGAAAAATGATACTTTCGTCGGAAGTGCAATTTAATCATATCTTTCTCATCTAATTTAAAGAAGGTAATTTAGATCTATTATCTGCCATGATTAGGAAGTCAAATGAAGATTAAAACTAAAATAAGTCAAGATCTCACTGGGTTAAATAGCTAGACCACTCTATGACTACACTAGACATTTGAAGAGTGAACTCAGGTTATCACTTTCATCTGTTAAATACATCCAGGGCTTTGTGTAACTGGGGATATTTGAACATTATATCATAAACTAATCTTTAATGTATGGATAAACCTAACAGATTGTGGACAACACAAAATATCAAACGGAGCATTCTTCATTACACGTGGTTACACACAGCTGTACTTAAACTTATGATTAAAAAAGGGTTAGAACAAAATTCTTTTATTGACATCACCTGAGTAATATTGCGTCCTCTGCTTTCCATACCATTGAGCTGCAACTAGAAAACAGAAATCACATAACCTACAACTCCCAAGATAGAAGAAAAAAATTCCCTGAAGTACTGAGGTCCATGGATAAATGTCTTCTGACCATGAGAAAACAATCCTTCTGTGTTTTTATCTTTTTAAAAAAATTTGAGTATAGTTGACACACAATGTTACATGGTGTTTCAACTTCTCTACATGTGAGCTATACTCACTACCAGTGTAGCTACCATCTGTCACCAGAGAATGCTATTACAGTATCATTTTTCAATGAAAAGTGTATAACAGTGTATGATATGGAAACACCCCCATTCAAATAACTTTGGGACATAGAACCCAATATGAATGAAAAGTCATTTTGTAGCCAAAACACTTAAAACCTTGATATAATGTTATAATGAAAGGCGGGGAAGACATAATTGTCCCAATCAAATATATAAATATATAATTATAATAATATAATTATGAGGATACCACAAAAAATCCTTGCTTAAGCCGCATTCTGCAGATGTTCAGTCCTTCTAGACACCTTTAAACATACCCAAAACATTAGTAAGTAAGCACAGGAATAACATTTCAACATTTATTATGGACACTCACATTTTGCCTTTAAAATTGCTTTAGACTTCCTCATTCTATAACTCAAAAATTTTATTGGGTCTCTGGTTTTCAAGCCCACTATTGATTCAACACTTCTATTTCACGTTCAGATTCTTTTCAGCTCCTCCCATAAGGACAGAGGCTCTTTCCCCACCCAAAGAATTTGAGACAGTCTTAGGACCTGCTCTAAATAAATAAATATGACTAAATTAAAGTCATACAAGTATTGGTCTCTGGGTGGCAAGACACTTTGCTCCTTCAGCCTTTATCCTCTGGCAATGTTGCTGTGAGACTGCAGGTGAGTAGTCCATGTTAGACACCTAGAGAGTAACAGTCCATACAGAAGTGAGGTTCCCTAGCCAACACTGTGCACCACCTGCCATCTCAGGTATTCCAACCCAGCAGATTCTCTAGTAAAAGGTAATCTCACATGAGAAACCAAGAGGCAAAATCAGCCAAGGAATTGTCCAAAGTCATGGTGGATAGTAAATTGTTACTGTTTCAAGCGACAGAATTTGAGGCTGGCTCGTTGTGCAGCAATAGATAATGGATGTAATCTTCTCTCGGTAGACCTTAATTTGAGGACCTGGGTTTGGACCACCTAACTTATTTCTGACTTTTTTCCAATATCAGATATTAAAATACAACTTAAGGAGCACTTTCTCACCATCATCTTGATCCGTGACTGTGGCAAAGATATCCTATCTCTGAACCATTATTCTCTCTGCCCCAACCAGGCCCTGGAACTCTACTAGTCAGTCCTATTTTTTTGTCTACCTCCTTATCTAGGATTCCACTGATCTGGTTGGCTATGTCTTTGCACCAGAATAAATTCATCTAGGAAAGTTCTTTGATTCTTAAAAAAAAAAAAAAAAAAAGTCTGTTAATTCTGTACTTTAAAATGGCCATAGGAAGATGAATAAACAGGTACAAAATTCACACCTTAAGGTATAGAGAATTTGTGAAACAGATCATTTAAGAATACATAATATATTTTGGCTGACATATCACAAAGTATAAAATCTTTAAATATAAATATCCTGCCAATTGGGAACTAATGACCAAACTTTCTTCATTCGGGTATTGATGATGTCTTCAACCAGCCGTCTACAAATACTTTCTCCTCATTCATTCTGCTTTGACTCATCTTTTATTGCACACACTGACTTTATTCTCTAAACATGTTAATCTCTAGTGCTCAAACTGATTTCCTGCTTGAGGAATAGGCTTGGCCTCCCTATAATTTCTCAAAGCCTAGTCTTGCTTCATAAATATCATCAATGAAAATACTATGGCATAAACTATTTCTGAGGCTGAGAACCTGGGAGTACATCCATGCAATTTATAAGTTTTTCTATAACTAAAGTTTCTGCAAAATATTTCCCTGGAAATGGCATTCATGAAGTGAGTGACACAGTTGTAATATGAAAGGTCTTCCAGTTTTGGATTTTCCGGGGAGACAATGCTAATAGGCTGATTGTGGCATTAGAGATTCTCTTCTTTCTGGATAAGCCCTTTCTTCCTTAATCATCACTTTTAATATATAATCAAGTGCCCTCGGATTCAGGTTTAAAGTATTCCACTGGGCAGCCCGGGTGGCTCAGCAGTTTAGTGCTGTCTTCAGCCCAGGGCATGATCCTGGAGACCTGGGTTCGAGTCCCACGTCGGGCTCCCTCAATGGAGCCTGCTTCTCCCTCTTTTTGTGTCTCTGCCTCTCTTTCTCTCTTTCTCTCAAGAATAAATAAAATCTTAAAAAAAATAAAGTATTCCACTAAGTGCTCTACTAAGATTGTGTCACATAACCACTTATGCCCACTTGCAGACTATTTACAATCTCCCAGCTATCAGCTGCTTCCCTTAGTTGTCCACCATTCCAAATTAAACTATTTAACCAATCTAGAGTTTTGTGAAATTCCAGTGTCTAGCTAAGTGAAGTTAAAGACACCTTTAACAGACTTCTCCTCTCCTATTGAATAAATCCTCAAATATATTCTCCATTCACGGAATTCAGAGCTCTAATAAATGTTTACTAGAGAATCACATAGCACTTTTATTTCTGTGTAATTCTTTGATAAAAATGAAGCTCAGGAATATGCAAAGGTGAAAAATACAATGCTAATTTCATCAAAGTAGTGCATATTTTGCAAGTTCAATCGTGGAAAAACAAAATTAGAGCCTTCTGCAAACCTCCGTTCTGCACATCTGGGCCAACTTAATGATCAATGCTGCCCCACTTGTTAATTTAATTCCTATTTCTTATCAAGGGGAGGATACCGTGCCTACTCTAGGGTAATGGCATGATAATTGCATATGGTCAGACTTACTGGTTTTTCTTTTTAATAAGGGCTCTGGAACCCAATTTCCGAGGTGGGGAGTTAGGGATTTCCCACACCAACAAACAATTCTCAACACCAGCTGAGAGTCTTCCAATTTAACTCCATCCAGACACTATCTATCCAGTAACAACATCATATTCCATAGGGTGAGGCTTAGCCCCACAAAGCTGCTCTCCTCCACAACCTTCTGAGTCTCACCCCAACTCCGCCCCACCTCCACCCATTGCAGACACCAGTGTCAAGCCCACATCGTTACTTCCTTTTCTGACCAACTAGCTATAAATCACAGGTTCCCAAAAACCCTTCCTTAGGTTTGATTAATTTGCTAGAGAGGCTCACAGAACTCAGGAAACCCAATTACTTACCTGATCACTGGTTTGTTATAAAGAGATATAATACAGGAAGAGCCGGATAGAAGAGAAGTATAAGGTGAAATATAAGGGAAGCACAGGGAGCTTCCGTGCTCTCTCCAGGACCTCCCCTAACTTGGAAGCATTCAGAACCTTCTCCTTGCGCATTGTTAAGGAGACTTCGTTACACGAGCATAATTGGTCAAATCATTGGCCATTGGTGATGATTCAACCTTTTATCCTCTCCCTTTCCTGTGAACCAGGGGGTGGATAGAAAGCTCCACCCTTCCACCTGGGCTACCAGCCCAGGTGCTTTCCAAAAGTTACTTCATTAACACAAATCCCACTATGGTGGAGAAGGGCTTGTTGGGAATGACAGCCTAGGTTTTTCACCTTTGTGGCTCTGAAGCATTTTCAGAAACTAAATACTACAACAGAAGATGTTTTATTGCTCTTATTGCTCAGGAGACCCCAAGATTTGGGGAGCCAGGAGCCAGGAAGTGTGGACAAAGTCTGAATATGTCAGAAGTATCTTTTGATCACCTGAATGACCAAATATATATTTTTACAAACCATGTTAAAAACAAGACAACAGGCCCAGAATGGAGTCATTAATGCTAATCTGTACCTCCTGACCTAGGACTTAATTACACTTTCAGTTCTCCCAGAAATAGAATGTTAAACTAGCCGATCTGGAACGACCTGATCAACATTAGTGAAGTCATCCACCTGATAGACTCCTGTGGTCTCCTACAGAAGAGTGGCCTTGCCACGACTAAGTTTACTAGTCAACTTCCTTGTTCTCACTCCCTTCTGCCTGTAAAAGTCTTTTATTATGTGCAGCTCCTTGGAGCTCCTTTCTTTTTTTAATATTTATATATTTATTTATTCATGAAAGACACAGAGAGAGGCAGAGACATAGGCAGAGGGAGACGCAGGCTCCCTGGGAGGAGCTCAATGTGGGACTAGATCCCCTGACCCCAGGATCAGGACCTGAGCTGAAGGCAGACGCTCAATCGCTGAGCCACCCATGCATCCCTTGGAGCTCCTTTCTATCTGCTAAATTGGATACTGCCCAATTCAGGAATTCAGAATTGTTGAATAAAGCCAATAAGATCTTTAAAACTTACTCAGTAGAATTTAGGGTTTTCTTAATAACACAGCATCACAATATTGGAATCGGTAACCCAGATTTAATCACTGATCTCTGAACATTTCTCTGAGCCTATTAGCTTATCTTCTTCTCAAGTTCTGGAAAAGATACCTCCCTGGAGTCCTATGTCTTCTGAGAACTAAGCTCTGTGTTGCTTCTTTTCAGTTTTTCCAGGGACTAGAGCAGGGGTCTTCAAGTTTCACAGGGGCCATCGAGAAACATAATGAGGGAGACTGGCAAGAGGCAAGATAACAGTGCTGAGGCTTGCACGTCCCGTATAAAAAGGACAGCTGCTTAGCTGTGACAGATCGTTGCCATATAGGAAAACTAAATCTGTTATTTTATTCCAATTATTTCAAGAAAAACCCAATATCCATATTTTTCTGAGAAATTTCCCAAAGCTTTAAATATTGGCAAATAATGTAGTAATCAGAACTTTGTATGGTCCAACACACACACATACACACAGACACACAGACACACACACACACTCCTTTGGGCAAATCTAGCTCACCGTCTCCATTTTGCAAATTTAGGATTAGAGCTTTGTCTCAAAAACCTCAGCTATCTGATAAATAGGAATCTTTATATTAATACAAATATTATTAACAATAAATCTTTATTTGTAGAAGTGTAGGGGTAGTTTCAAGATAGAAAAGAAATAGACTCTCTTTAAAAATAATAATAATAATTCAGAACATTCCGGAGTGTGGCCGAGAGCTGAGAATGCCTGCTCTGGAACCACATCCCCTATGTCTAAATCCTGGTTCTGCTACTTATTAGCTGTGGATCTTGGGCAAGTTATTTAAACCTTCTGTGCTACAGTTTCTTCACTTTTGAGGTTGAGGTCATCATAAAAATAGTGCCTACCTTTTAGTGCTGTGAGAGTTAAATTAGCTTTTTTTTTTTTTTTACTCTCTTAGGCCAGCTACTTGGATATAACAAATTTTACATGTATGTTTTTTTTAAAAATAAATAAATTTCACATAAATGTATTGTCTTGGAAACATTTTTGTACAGAAAAGGAGAATAAACCAGCTTGTCTTTGGTTAAGCTGCCTGAGAAGTCCCACAGAGACTGGTAAGAAATGTAAGTCTATCATCTTGTATCACTGGGTGAAAATTTACAGAGGGAGGAGAACACCATGTCACAAGGAACTTCTGCAAGAGGAGCAGAATGACTCTGCTTTTTTCCCCTTGCTAAAAGTGTCTACGATTGTTCGGAGAAAATTGGCCCATCAGCCAATAATTCCTTATTACCAATCCAAGAAAAGTTTCCAGAGCATGAAAGTAAATGGAATTATTTTGTTAAGGTGACCTTTAAAAGAAACTAGAACTTTATTTAAATTAAGAACAGAAATACATTCATAAACAAAGCTTAAATTTATCTCAGAAATAGTCAATCTTGGGCTATATAAAGTAGTTGTGTTGATGAGTTAGGAGAAATAGAAATTATCTCCTTCCAGATGTCTATTCATATTGTCAATATAGTCACAGTGAAAAATAAGCTATGTCAGAGATTAGAATCCATAAAAGACAGGGAGGCCACTCATCACTGGTAACATCACCATGAGAAGTTGTTACATGGAAATGACTAATTCTTGTTGTCAGTTTTCATTTCCCAGACTCATTCCTGATAGTATCAAGATGTGACATATCCTGGGTAGATTGAGGATAGAGATAATTTCTGACTTATCGAATAAGTGTTCTAGGTTATTGAAAAGCATTTATTAAAAATTCATTTTACTATATATAGTTATTAGGACTTGGCTAGGATTCAGTGGTTCTCAACTGAGGGTGATTTAGCTTCCCAGGAGACGTTTTGGTTGTTACAACTGAATGGGGAGGTCTAGCATCTGGCGGGAAGAAACCAGGGACATGCCATACCTCCTGTAATGCACAGGACAGCCACCAAAACAAAGTACTATTTGATCCCAAAGTGGCAACAGTGCTAAATAGGAGAACCCCTGAAGTGGAGTGGAGTGATGTTTAACAATCTAGCTTGACTTAAATTAAGAAGCTAAAAATTGGGGCGCCTGGGTGGCTCAGTGATTGAGTGTCTTCCTTTGGCTCAGGTCATGATTCTGGGGTCCTGGGATCAGGTACTGCATTTGGCTCCCCATAGGGAGTCTGCTTCTCCCTCTGCCTGTGTCTCTGCCTCCCTCTATGTGTCTCTCATGAATAAATACATAAAATCTTAAAAAAAAAAAAAGCTAAAAATTGTATTTCAATGGAGTTCCACTATATAGTATTGATTACTTGGATTTTGCACTGTGGTGTGAAGCAAAGAACATGATTTTCATTTCAGGCAAAGCAGGTGCAAATCCTATCTCCTCTAATCGTTAACTGTATGAGCTTGCATACCCCGTGCCTCGGTTTTCTCATCTATAAAATGGAGATATTGGTAGTACCTACTTCACAGAGTGATTGTGAGAAATAATAAGTTCTTATACACAAACTGCCTAAGACAATTCCTGGCCTAGGAAACAATATGTAAACATTAGTTAAAGATAAGTGATTGAGGGCAGCCCGGGTGGCTCAGCGGTTTAGCGCCGCCTTCAGCCCCGGGTGTGATCCTGGAGACCCAGGATCGAGTCCCACGTCGGGCTCCTAGTGGAGCCTGCTTCTCCCTCTGCCTGTGTCTCTGCCTCTCTTTCTCTCTGTGTCTCTCATGAATAAAAAAATCTTAAAAAAAAAAAGTGATTGATGAATAAAACAGATGTAAAATACCTTCCTTCCTTAAACCTTATGAGTGAAATAGGAAACAAGAGATTGATTTTAGTCTCAGCAAGGAGTATAATCGCTTTTGCAATATTCCAACTGTTCTTCAGTTCTTTTCACTGTATTTCGGTATGGCTCTTCTACCTGTATCCACGTGTGTCGGTCAAGTGCTCTATTTACACCACACTCAGCAATGCAAAGATGTGTGGCATGATTCCTAGATCTTCTCCCTCATTCAGAAATTCCTAATTATTTAAAGTTTCTTATATAGAATATTTCAAGCATTTGTTTCTTCCAACTGTGGTTATAATTCAAGAAAGGGTCTGGGGCACCTGGATGGCTCAGTCAGCTGAGAGTCCCACTCTTAAACTTCAGCTCAGGTCAGGGTCTCAAGGTCTTGAGATCGAGCCCCGAGTCAGGCTCACACTGAGCATGGAGCCTGCTTAAATTCTCCCTCTCTCCCTCTCTCTCTCTCTCAAAAAAAAAAAAAATGTATCAGACAACAAAATAACTGTGTATGATATCTGATATATTTGCAAAACTTTTTACTGTAAAGATTGAACTCTATTATGTATAAAAATAAGTGTATATATTCTCCAAATTGGTTTTTTTAATGCTGGTTATATATATATTTTTTTAATTTCTACCTTTCTCTGTCTTTCGCCTTTTTCAGTGCCCTTCTCTACATAGCTTATTCAGATATTTCAGAATAGTGTCCCTTTTCCTAAGACTGAAATAAGAATCAAAGAGTATAGTGAAACACTCAGCCATCGTGATATTTTGGTAGAGTTGTGTTCTCTCTAATTGGGGGCTTTACATTCATCGGGAATAAAAAATCTGTTTACTCTGCTGGAGAAATTAGGCTCTGAAGAGATTGTTTTAGTTCTCTTTGTTTATGATGATTTGTTAGCTCTCGACTGCAGAAATAATTTTGTTGTTTACATTAATCTATGGTGGCAGTATTAACTTCACATCATACATAAATATAATTATTGATCATTACCAGCTGTAATTCAGTGTTAGAATTACAGATTTACATAATTGTGCTATTAAGTATAAACTTGAACTTCATATCTGGGGTCACAAATAACTGGAGGCAGTAGAAACAGAAAATTCTGATTATATGTCATTCATATTTTAATATACGCTGTTGCAGTTTTGATCAGTGTTAATGTAAATATTTTTATGTACTTTACAGCAATGAGATGCTAATGGGTGGAAATTACAGCAATATTGATCTAGCTAATAAAATGTAATACATTAGTAAGAAAGGGTATTTATTATATGCTTCAACTATTACTATACATTATCTGCCTAAGGAACATGAGCTCCATGACGGGCAAAGAATGATTTTTGAACCAAACACTCTACGCTTCTTCCCACTTCACAATCACGGTTTCTCTGCTCTGCATCTTTTAAACTGATGTGGATCCAAAAAGGGCAAGTCTACTTCTATAACATTCAAATTATCTCTCTTGATATATTTAGTACATGGAAAACACTCTGTGATAATCAACAAAGTTGACTTGTCTAGAAATATTCTTTAAGATGCTACATATGTCTGCATTGTTTAAGTCTCAATAAATGTGCTGTAAATAAACTATGCAGTAAGGCCTAAATTCTAATCTTAGAAATTCGATGAGCTAAAACGCTGCACAAAAACCAATACTTGCAACCAGAATTGCAAATGAAGCAATTTGGGCTATAATATCAAAAACTGAATAGACTTCTAACTTTTTAACACTAAATTGAGATGTATTTTGAAGCTATCTTTTTTGGATTCATAAAATCAAAACTGGAAAGGATTTTAAGTATTAACTAAGCCACTTTTGCTAATTTCCATATTTCATTGAATGTATGAAATGGCCTTTTTTGTGGGTCCAAATTGATCAAATAGCAATTTCATACGGTCCTTCCCACTTATATATGCAGCCATCTATCTCTCTCTTGTGTTAGTCCATCTGTCTACCTATACCCATCTACATCAATCTACATTTCTAAGTATTTTTATCAAAGTAGAGATAATATAGTCTCATGAACAAAATTCCAAAACACACCAAAGGTAAAAAAAAAAAAATGCAAAGTTAATTTTTTTCTTTTTCTCTCATCCTCAGTTCTCCTGTCCTAATTCATTTTTTTTTTTAAGTGGGCCCCACGCATGGAGCTAACCCAGGGCTCAAATTCATGATGGTGAGATCAAGACCTGAGCCGAGATCAAGAGTCAGATGCTCAACCGACTAAGCCATCCAGGTACCCTCTTCCCTAATTCAATTTTTTAATTACAGTTAATTTATTTGTATAAATGATGTACACAAATGGCTGTTATTCTGCACTTTGCTTTTTTTCACTTTTTTTTTTTTTTTTTTTTTTTTTTTTATTCATGATAGTCACAGAGAGAGAGAGAGAAAGGTAGAGACATAGGCAGAGGGAGAAGCAGGCTCCATGCACCGGGAGCCCGACGTGGGATTCGATCCTGGGTCTCCAGGATCGTGCCCTGGGCCAAAGGCAGGCGCCAAACCACTGCGCCACCCAGGGACCCGCTTTTTTTCACCTTTTAAATACTTTGTAAGTTGTGGTTAAATGGCATAACATGAAATTTACCATCTTAGCCATTTTTAAGTGTAAAGTTCAGTAGAGTTGAGGACATTTATATTGTTGCGCAATCTCCAGAACACTTTTCATCTTGCAAAACTGCAACTCCCTACTTATTGAACAATTTTCTCCTCCAGCCCCTGGAAACCACCACTGTATTTTCTACATCTATGAATTTGACTACTTTAGGTACCTCATACATGGAGAATCACATGACATTTGTCTTTTTTGTGGCTGGCTTATTTCACTTAGCATATTGTCATCAGTATAGCATATGTCAGAATTTCCTTCTTTTGTGGCTAAATAATATCCTATTGTAGGTATATACTACATTTTATTTGTCCATCTATCCATCAATGGACACTTGGGTTGCTTCCACCTTTTGACTATTTCGGATAATGCTGCTATGAATGCTACAAATATTTCTTTAACATCTTGCTTTCAATTCTTTTGAGTATATACCTAAAAATGGAATTACTGGATCATATGGTAAAGTTCTATTTTTTGAGGAACAGCTATATTATTTTCCACAGTGGCTGCACCATTTTTCATTCACACCAACAGTGTGCACAGTCATTCCAAATTCTCCACGTACTCACAAAACTTGTTACTGTTTGTTTTGTTTTGTTTTTTGATAGCAGGCATCCTACTGGGTGTGAGGTGGAATCTCATTGTGGTTTTGGCTTGCATTTCCATAATGATTAGTAATATTGAGCATCTTTTCATGTGCTTTCTGGCTATCTGTATATCTTCTTTGGGGAAATAGCTATTCAAGTTCTTTGCCCATTTTCACTGTTCTTTGTTGCTTTATTAGTTCTCTATATATTGTGAATATTAATTCTTTATCAAGTATATGATTTCCAAATATTTTCTCCTGTCCCCTAAGCTGCCTTTTGCTTTGATGATTATGTCTTTTGATGAAAGGTTTTTTTTTTTTTTTAGTTTTTTTTTTTTAATTTTGATGTCCAATTTATCTATTTTTACTTTTGTAACTTGTGCTTTTGGTATAATGTCCAAGACATTCAATATCATGAAACTTCTCCCCAGGTTTTATTCTGGGTTTTATAGCTTTAGTTCTTATATTTAAACCTTTAATTCATTTTGAGTTAATTTTTGCACATACCGTACGGTAAAAATCCAACTTCATTCTTTGGTATGTGGATTTCTGGCTTTCCCGATGTCATTTGTTAAGAAGATTGTCCTCTTTCCACTGAATGGTCTTGGCAACCTTGTAAAAAAATCATTTGACCATATACGCAAAAGTTTATTCCTGGGCTTAAAATTTTATTTCATTGGTTTATATGTGTATGTTTATGCCAATACCTTACTGCTTTTAATTATGATAGCTTAGGAATAAGTTTTATATTCAGGATGTTTGAGACCTCCAACTTTGTTCTTTTCAAGATTATTTTGGCTATTCAGGATCCCTAGAGATTTTATATAAATATTAGAATGGATTTTTCTACTTCTGAAAAAAATGCCTTTGGGATTTTAATAGAGGCTGCATTAAATCTGCAGATCATTTTGGATAATGTTGACATTTTAACAGTATTAAATCTTCTGAACCATGAATATGGACTATCTTCCCATTTCTTTGTGTTTATTATTCCAGCAGTATATTTTGTAGCTTTCTTTTTTTTTTAATTTTTTATTTATTTATGATAGTCACACAGAGAGAGAGAGAGAGAGGCAGAGACACGGCAGAGGGAGAAGCAGGCTCCATGCACCGGGAGCCCGATGTGGGATTCGATCCGGGGTCTCCAGGATCGCGCCCTGGGCCAAAGGCAGGTGCCAAACCGCTGCGCCACCCAGGGATCCCTGTAGCTTTCAATATACAAATCGTTAGCATCGTTGTTTAAGTTTATTCCTAAGTATTTTATTCTTTATGATGCTATTAAAGGTAATTTTTTTCTTAATTTCCTTTTCAAATTATTTATTGCTAGTGTATAGAAATGCAACTAGTTTTTGCATGTTGATTTGTATCCTGCAACTTAATTTGTTTCTTACTTCTAACAGTTTTGTTTGTGCATGTCTGGAATCTTACAGTATTTGCTAAATATTAAATCTGTGGACAAAGATAATTTTGCTTTTTCAATTTGTATGCCTTTTTTTTTTTTTTTTTTTTTTGCCTAATTTCTCTGGCTCAGATTTGTAGTATTATGTTAATAGAAGTGGTGAAAGTGAGCATCCTTGTCTTGTTCTTCACTCTAGTGGGAAAATTGTGTCTTTTAATCATTGAATATGATGTTGGTTGTGGACTTTTGATATATGACTTTTAGTAAATTGATGTTTCCTATTTCTTTTTTGTTGAGTGTTTTATCATAAAAGGGCAATTCATTTTGTCAAATGTTTTTTATCAATAGAGATAATCGTATTATGTTTTTGTCTCCATTCTGTTAATGTGATGTATTACACTGATTGGCCTCTATATGTTGAACTATTTTGCATTGTAGGAATAAATTCTACTTGGTCATGGTGAATAATACTTTTAATGTACTGAATATCAATTGACAAGACTTTGTTCACATTTTTACATATTCATCAAAGATATTGGTCTTTAATTTTCTTTTCCAGTAGTTTTTTTGGCTTTGTTTCAGAGCAATGTTGCCCTCATAGAGTTTGTTTTTCCTTCTCTTCAATTTTTTGGAAGAGTTTGAGGAGGATTGAAGTTAACTCTTCTTTAAATGTTTGATAGAATTCAGTGAAACCATCTAGTCCTGGGCTTTCTCTGTTGGAAGTTTTATGATACCTGATTCAGTCGTTTACTAGTTTTTAGGTCTCTTCAGTTTTTCTATTTCTTCATAATACACTCTTGGTATGAACCTTGTTTTTGATATACTTAAGTAAATTCTTCAAAAATGTACACACAAATTACTTTGTTCTTTTTGATAGCTATATAGAAAGCACATTATTTTTAACTATAATTTGCTGCTCTAAACTAAGTTCTTAAATCCTTTTTCATCTGCCTTTAAATTCATTTTTAAAGCAGGTTGACTGAGATATCATTTACATGCAAAAGAATTCACTCTTCTTAAGCATAAAGTTTAATGAGTTTTGACATATATATACAATTATGTCATCATGCCCACAATCAAGATATAGAACATTTCCCACACCCCAAAAGTTCCCTTGTGCCCCTTTTTATTTGTTCCCTTGCCCTAGGGAACCACAGATATGTTTTCTGTTTTAACAGTATTACCTTTTCCAGAATGCCACATAAATAGATCCCAGCAGTATATAGATTTTTATGTCTGGTTCTTTACATTTATTTAGCAAAATTTTTTTTTACCAGACTCTGTAATATGTTGCATGCATTTCATCCCTTTTTCACTGATAACTTATTCCATGGCACAAATGTGCTACAGTTTATTTATCCTGATAGATATTTAGCTTTTCTGCAGTTTGGGCCAATTATAAGTAATAGTCCTAGGAATATTCACATATAGCTTCTTGTGCGGACAAGAGTTTTAATTTTTCTCTGGAACAGGGTTTCAGGATCATTGTTAACTCTATGTTTGACTGTATAAGAAACTATTTGTTCTCCAAACCGCTGGCATTCTCATTAGCAACATGTGAGATATCCTCACCGGTTTTTGGCATATCTTCAAAACAAATTTTTTGAGCCATTTTAGAGGGCATGAGAATTACATTATTGTGATTTTAATTTGCATTTCCCTAACTATTTTCCATTGGTACTCTTTTGTTACAAAAGTATCTGTTCAAATTTTTGCCCATTTTCAAATGCAGCTTTTTATTTTCTAATTATTAAGTTTTAAAATTTTTCTAAACATGCTAATCTTTGATCAGAAATGTATTATGGAAACACATTCATCATGTCTGTGACTTACCTTGTATTTTCTTAGTGGTGGCTTTCAAAAAGCAAGATTTATCTTATTTTGATCAGGTCCAATTTACAATATTTTCTTTTATGGCTTTTGTCTTTTTTGCCCTATATAAGAGATCATTGTCTAATTCAAGTCACAACAATTTTATTGCAAGTTTTCTTTTGGATGCTTTAGGGTCTTATATCTTACATTTAAGTCTATGATTCATTTTTAGTTACTTTTATATGGTATGAGCTAAGAATTAGGCAAGAATAAATAAAAAGTCTCCAAACCAGAAAGGAAGAAGCAACATTGTCTCTGTCTGCAGATGACATGGCCTTACATATTAAAAACAAACAAACAAACAAAAAACCTAAAAACTCCACATACAAAAAAAAAGAAAGAAAGCTATTAGAACTAATAAACAAATTCATTAAATTTGCAATGTTCAAAATCAACTTACTGTATGTCAGTTGTATTTCTATGAGCTGACAAGAAATTTAGAAAACAACGCAGACTCAAAGATCAATGAAAGTTTATTTTGGAATACAAAGTGGAATGAAACAAAAGAACTCTTCTATTCTTAGTCTCTGGCTTTCTGAAAATGTATATCAGGGATGCAACTGCTACCTCTTGAGCAAAGAGAATATGACATCAAAATAAACTATCCTTAGTAAAATGTAGCTTCAGACATGTACTAGTCATGCAAAAGGTTTTTCAGTCTTAACCTTATTTACTTGCTGTGTGAATTACTGTGTCCTTTGCATTTAAAGTTTCCTCATTTGTGAAAGGGGATAATGATGCAGACCTCTTCACAAGATCACTGTGTCACTTAACTAATTAATACTGTAATTATAAAGTACTTAGAAAATATAATGCACTACACAAATGCCAAGTGTTGTTATTGGAATCATTTGAGTGCTCAGCTCATCTAGATTTACTACTTTAGCAAGGCAAATAATTCTAAACAGTAAGAAAGTATCAACCATACATACTAATTAATCTAATTTAAACATTTATTATGTACTGTAAATATGCCTTGTTAAAATATGCATTTTAGTGAAGGCCACCATTAAAATCATCCTTTAGAAATTGAGTAGCTTGAGGTCTGCATAAAATGAATTCGGCTTTGGCCTTTCTCAGTGACAGTTTAGATCACATTTATCTTACAAATAATTATGCTGTTGATTTATTTGTTTATTTGAGTGCTGATTGTCAGAGATTCAGTTAATATTAATTTTTTAAATGAGAATAAAAGGAGGGAAATTAGCATACTCTCTCTTTGTCTCTGTAATGCAAGATTTGAAAAGAGACACTCTATTTTTGACTCCCATGCTATTATTTTGGCCTAATATCCTTTACGGGAATTGTTCTGAAAAGGAAATGCCCAAGAGTAGAAGATGGGAACATACTGTGTGCTTTGAGGGAAAACTTGATTTTGGCAGCAAGAGAGTCACATTTTCTCCATAGGTTTCATCTGTAGGCCCTTGAGTTGATAAAACTGTTAGCAAAGCTGAATAGAATCTATGCATGGATCCTGAGTGCCACAGTACCTCAAAAGGCGAAACGCAATGACTAACCCTACCTGAAGAAAGAGATTCTGCAAGAGTTGTTTTTACTTGGATGAATCCTCTATTAAAAAATAATAATAACAACTTGTTCCAAATAATGGCATTTTACCCTCTACAGCCGAAGTTGAATTCCATATTTAAGCTTTTTACTCTCTTCTGAAAAATATAAGCTAGCTGGTCAGTTGGATCAGTATCCAAACATTTTTCTCCACAGAACTCAAAGTAGAATTGCTTTTGCTGAGTGTAAAATACATTTCCCCCTGTGGGATACTATCTTCTGATCCTCGTAAGTGTCCTCCTTCTGTCAGCGACCTAAAGATACATATTAAGAGTTGTAGAATAGTAATACCAAGAAATATAAAAAGATATAACTTGAGGCTTTCCTGAGTTCCTTCATACTCACAATTACCATCAATGAAAATTTTATTAAACTTCTAATTACATTTCCTAGTGCAGATTAAACAGCTGCCCACACAATTCTTTCCACAGGAAACTATAAATAGACCAATACACAAAGCTCTCTCTCCACCTACTGACTCTTTTCTAGCAAATACTGTACTGTCACAAAACAATGTACTGTCACAAATGACCACCCACTGGAAATGGCCACCGCTCTATGATCATAAAGTGGACTTGCAACTAGAAACATCAGAATACACATCAGGAAAGCAAAGTTCAAAAAATGAAACTTTGATTGTATTTACTTCTTTTTCTCTTTGTTGCCAGACCCATCAGGTAATTTCTACTTCCTGAACCATCACAACAAAAGAAAAGCAAACTCCGTCACCATTTTGATTTACAAATAAAATGTATTTTTGAGATTAAAAGGCAATGTACTGGAAAATGTATTACAAAGAAAAATTACCTTTTAGGGAAATTAATTGTAGTTCCTACGTAATAGAATAAACGTATTGATGTAATTCCCATTGAAATATTACATAGTCATAGTGAAAATAAAATATTCTGAAACAAATTTACATTTGTCTTTCTCATTCCAGCTCCTCCCTATCACATTTATCTTCACATTTAAAAAACTGAGCATATGTAAAAAGAGATTGCTCTCGAAACATTAAAATATGTATAAACTATGGTCTCACGTGCATTTTTAAATAAATTTTAAACCTTCTTTGCAAGAGTAAGAACATTAATTATGAATGTAGTTAAGCCCTGAAATCACTGGGTTTTATTTTTATATTTTATTCACTTTTCGAACACAAACTTACACACCAGCCTCCCAAACAGTTTGATCTCATTCAAAGGGTCCCTTAGACAAATTTTTAGTTTGATACAAGAATATATTAGAGGATTTGTGTTTCTCAGCAACCTGATTGATCTTCACTGACGTCCTTGTAACTTCAATATTAAGTAACATCTGAGTTATCTAAGGGAGCGTTTATCATTAAATTCAACTTCTAATTTGGTATATATTTTTAAATAAAAGGCAGAAATTACCACTCAGTAATAAAAGCAGCTTGATTTAAAAATTACCTATCAGCTGAGAAGAATGAGAAATCCACAGTCTCCAAAAAATAAAAGGCAAAAAAAATCATGTCACATGAAGTGTTGCTGTTTGTAATTTTAACAGTTTGACAAAACACACCTCTGACCATAGATTGGTTGTGATAAATAGATGGGTCCTGAGAAAATCATGCAGTCTCATGATTTGTTTCCACCTGTCTCCCATGCACAGTATTCCTTACCTGCAGTCTTTACTCATTCACCTAGGGATGACTTTTATTTTCTCCTATTTCTAATCCTGTTTCTCAATTAAACAAGGACAAGTTGGATTGTTTTTCAAAGAATGTGTTGACTGGGCTTTTTGTTTAAAATGTTCTTTCTAAAATGACTCAGTTGAGACCTATTTGGTACATGACTTCCGAACATCACACAGTGATTAGAGCTCGGACTTCACCCACAATGACAATCAGGGTCCCATCAAGCAGAGGGACAGAAATGCTTGTGTCTGGTTCCTTAAGTAGCTTGGCAGTGGTTCCATACGTATTTAGGAGGGAGCCTAAAGGCAAGTCTGCTGAAGCTTTTCAGCATCTCTGCTGGAGTGAAGAAATAATTTTCACCTTACAGACTGGTCCCATTTACTCTATTTCTCAATGTATACCACTCCCTCCCAACCCACCCCCTCTCCTTATGTCAACTGTCCTCCCAATGCGGGGAGCGGAGACACCTGTGACCTTACTGGGGCTAACAGCAAAGTATCCTCCGTCTCATTTCAGGAGCTCTGATACCTTGGCAGACGCGTTCACATTTTTATTTCTGTTAGGTTTCCTCCTCCCAAAATTTTATCATTATTGAGTCTTATTTATTAACTTTCTACTTTCCTACTCACCCGCCATGACAAATAAAATACATTGTAAAACTTTGTAGGAGTAAGATTTTATTCTGTATACTGAAATGGGGAATAAGTAATCAGAGAAGGCCAAACCTCTGGGCAGATAGGTACTCAAAACTTCTGAATAGAAAAGAACAATTCTATAATGACAGTTTAGACACTAGGATCTAGTCCTTTGATTTCTGGCACGTCGCCAGGGTGGCCAAAAACCAGCTGGTGCTGGAGGGCGATGCTTAATCTCTCTAGGCCATCTCTAGAGCAGGTCCAAGTTACTCTTAATGACCTCTAGCTCTAGAAATCTCAGAAAGAAGCATGGCAGAAAGGGGAATGTTGTAAAGCTATAAGAAAGGGGAATCAGTCTAAAGGTTTCTCTTTATCTTTTACAGAGTCTACTACAAACATTAAGTACTGAACATAACTTTGATTTCTCAAGAGTACTTAGAAGCCTGTGAAAATCATGGAAGGAATGCCAAAATGTCCTTGGGCAAACTGCCTGTTAGACTACTAACACAGTCTAATGCTACTTAAGATGCAACCAACTCCTAAACGTTTCAAGGATGTGTTTTTCCTCCAGGCACATATTTTGTAAAGGGAAGATAGCGCTGCCTTTTGTACTGCTTTAGCTTTGACTTTGTAGCCCTCCATTTCTGAATGAAAAGTTTTAAGATCTAAAAATACCTTTATTCTTCCACCTTGCGTGTGTCCCTGTACAACCTACCAAATCCCATTGGTTACTCTCTTTCCAAAAAATCAGTAGGAATGATTATAGTTACCCAGTTACATAAGTCAGGAGCTGTAGGCTTTATAAGATCAGTCAGTTCCATAACTGTGAGACACATTGTTTTCAGAGAACAAGTGAACAAGCGAAATACATTGCTTTTGGAGATTTTTCTCCAACTTTCTACTGGTTTGCCTTCTAGTCTATACAAAGCATCATGAGACTTTGTGTGAACGATTTCTACCGTCTAAATCAGATTCTTCCAGAGTAATGGAAAACATAAGAGTAATAATAACAACAATAGTAATAATAAATGTCATTTTGCAGTTCTTTACAATATACTAAGGTCTTGTTTCAGCCTCCAACATCCCTGTATTTTATTAGTATCCTAATTTTGCTTCCACCTTTATTGGGATATACTTGTCATATAACACCGTATAAACTTTAAGGTGTGTAACATAGTGTTTTGATATATGTATGTATTGCAAAATGATTACTGCAATAAGATTGGTTAATACATCCATCACTTCACATAGTTACAATTTTTCCTTGTGATGAGACCAATTTAAAATCTATTTTCTTAGCAACTTTCAAATATATGATACAGTACAATTGACTATAGTTACTCTGCCATACATTATATCTCCAGAACTTATTTATATCTAGACTGGAAATTCGTATCTTTTGACCATCTTCACCCATTTCCCAACCTCCCCCATCCCCACATCTGGAAACTACCACTCTATTCTCTGTTCCTCGAAGTTTGGGGTTTTATTTACATTCCATATATAAATGAGATCATATGGTATTTGTCTTATTTCATGTAGCAAAATGCCTTCAAGTTTCATTCATGTTGTTGCAAATGGCAGGATTTCTTCCTTTTGTGGCTGAATAATATTCCATTATACATAAAATGCCACATTTTCTATTACCTTTCATCTGGTAGCAGGCACTTAGGTTGTTTCCTTGTCTTGGCCATTATAATTAATGCTGCAATGAGTATGAAGATACAGATTATGTCTTTAAGAGAGTGATTTAATATCCTTTAGATATATACCCAGAAGTGGGATTTCTGGATCATTTGGTAGTTCTATTTTTAATTATTAGAGGAACTTCCATACTGTTCTTCATAGCAGCTGCACCAATTTACATTCCCCCCAACAACATACAGGATATTCCTTTTCTCCACATTCCTGTCAACACGTCTTATATACACTTCTTGATAGAGACATTCTTAAAGGTGTGAGGTGATAGCTCATCATGCTTCTGATTTGCATTTCCCTGATGATTAATGATGTTGGACACCTCTTCATGTACCTGTTAGCGAGTAATATCTTCCATGGAAAAATATCTATTCAGGTCTTTTTAATTGGGCTGTTTACATTTTTGTTTTACTACTGAGTGGTATATCTTCTTTATATATTTTGGATATCAGTCTTTTGTCAGATATATGGTTCACATCTAGATTTTAGACCACTCTAGTTATGTGCAAAAGACTTGACCTGTTATAAGATTGTAAAATTGACTCATTATAAATTTTCAGATAAAGCAAAAGACACACTTTTCTATCTGCTCTTGCTTTTAGAACTATCCCAAATTTCTCTGTATATCCTTGCTTTTAGAACTATCCCAAAAGCTCACATCAATATGGGAAAAATATACAAATTTTGGTGATGCAAGAGGAGAGAACTATCTCTAAAGGTGATTTTTTTTTTCATTTCAGAAACTATAGGTAAGGAACTTGTGTGTGAAACATATTAGGGAATGTGATATAAAAATCCTGTTGAACTGAAGAAACAAAGTAATAGTATACAGATTTCTCACAACTAATTCTGGTAAAATAGGCTAATATTGGGATGAACAACCATTAAATGTTTAAATGAAATATTATTTAATAAGAATCTAGTCACTTTTTAAAGTCATAAGCATGAACATATTAAAAGACTATCCTATAAATCCCCAGTGGTTAATGGGCTATGCTTCAGGAATGCTTTCTTTTTTTTTTTTTTTTGTTAGAAAATCCACATCCAAAAATGGTGCAAGTATATAAGGAGTGGCCTATTAGATAATCATTTGGTATATAGGGGCAAAACATGAATATAATCCCATTCTATTCTAATCTAAAAAAAATCAAATTTCCAAAAAATTTCTAAACCAAGTACTTTTAAATTGGATTAAATAGGTCATAATAAATTTTTTTTGCCTTTAATTCTAATAATCATTC
This sequence comes from Canis lupus dingo, assembly GCF_003254725.2. Lineage (NCBI taxonomy): Eukaryota > Metazoa > Chordata > Mammalia > Carnivora > Canidae > Canis > Canis lupus. The sequence continues at coordinate 16,329,851 of NC_064245.1, read as the reverse complement.
TGTGTAATAGTATAATGGCTACTGATTTTTCTTTTCCCAAACACTTGACGTGTAAGAGAAGAATATGGCTAAGTGGAAAGTTGGTCCCTCTACCCAGATTTTGACAATGGGTGCCCATGTTTCACTCTCAAACAAACAAGAGAAATTGAGTTTTTTCTACTCTAGCCATTCTCACCTAATATTTTGATAAAAATAAACAAATACTAGCCTTCCTCTTTTGGAGACCTACTGAAGAGACAGCTCCAAAGCTTTCCCTCCACCATCCCTTTGTCCTCTCCCAGGTTAAAGGGCTCTTTGTGCTAGTCTCAAAGCATAATGACTTAGAGACTATGAACATCATTCAAGATCCATTCCTCCCCATGTGTTCCCTTGATGCTGCCTCAAGCTTGCCTCTTTGTGTGAGTCACACCAAAATCCTTTTTCCACTCCTCCATTTAAGCTAACTAATTGAGAAATGATCTTAGCCAGGAAAAAACCTGATTAAAAAGTAAGTAAATACTTAAGCACATAATAATGTGTGCTGAGATATAAATAAACAAAACTATAATGAGAGACAACCCATGCTGGTATAGTCCAGGTTCTCATGTTTTCCAGTAACATGAAGTTATCTTCTCTGCTCTCTTGATTCTTACATTTGTTGCCTTGCCACACTTTGAGGGTAGCACTTAAGAACTTTTTTTTTCTTTTTTTTTTTTTTTTTTTTTTAACTAAAGCAGAAGAAACTGCCACACTTTTGTTCTCCATGGTTATTCTAACATTAAGTCAATATTTAGCACAGCCATTCACATTCCATAAAATAGTTTTCCTTCTGATAAGAAAGTGCATTTCAAGCCTAAGTTTGCCAGAGATTTAGATGTGTAACTCAGAACTCAAAAGATTTAAAGATGTGAAAGCAAAAGTAATAGCTCATAGTGAAAGATAAAGACACAAAAACTTAAACCTTAGAAAAATAGCATTAACTTTTTAAAAACTATTTAAATGTTTAGAAATGAAACAACTAGATATCTATATTAGGAGAAATATAATTAACAAAGCATTTCTTTCAATAGTTGGCCACTTAAAAGAATTTGAGCTTACACATTAAAAGAAAAAAGTTGACAAATTCCAAGTAGATGCTTCATAAGTGAGCCTATATTCATTCTTATAAAACATGAATATAATACTATTTACTACTTCAGCAGTAATTTCCATATAGAATTATACATTGCTAAATTCAGTAATCAGAGGGCTTTGTTTTGTTTTGTTTTGCATTAAGCACAAAACATAGGATTATGTAGAATTGAAAACATCTGGAAACACATTATTACTTATAGAAATTTAAATTAATATTTTATACTAATATAAACAAAATAATACACAACATCTTTCATTATTAGTGCAGCCAATATTTATAATTTTGTGGGCAAAACAAAATCCTATTAAAAGATTCAGAAAGTCTATTTTCTGTCAGATTATCCCAAAAGCACTGAAGCAGATTTATGACTTAAAATTTATATTCAGAACTTATTGCATGGATCATCCATATCACACAGATACAAAACAGAAATTGTTTCTTCTATCTTTGCAGTCCTCATGTTGTGTATTGTTTTACAAAAAGCTCAAAAATATTTGTGAAATTAAATAGTTCTCTATTAATAACACATTCCATATTTGATGTGGTGTAGTTTTCTATTCAATATCTAAAAGATTTTTAAACTGGGCTCAGGTGTTTTAATTGGGTTGATTCTTTTCACAAAGAGCATAGCTACCATTCAATTTTTTGAAAGAAAACAATTTTAAAAACAAACTACACGACACGTACATTACAAAAAGTTTTTATATAACTTAAAGTGTAAACATCTAATACAATTTGTCCACCTATTCCAGATAAAAATGGCTTTGAAGAATATACATAGAAACCAATTTTACAAGATAAGGTTATAATGAAGAAAACAGTTGAGATTTTTTAAAATAGATTTCCATGGCAGTAGCGAATACTTGATGAGAGCAACAAATAAAATTTAATAAAAATTCTAGTGAGACTCACAATCTTGAAGCTATTTCGTCTAACTTATTATCTTGGCTCCTTATAACCAATGTATACTCAAGGGACACTGCTCTATGGTATATTTTTCAAATGGGCCATTTGCTTACTTTAACCAGGTGTCCACCCAAAACCTAACTTTCATTACCTAACACAGTAATATTTATTATTTCCCCTCGTGGACTCTGTTCTGCTCTCAGCAGCAGGAATAATCTTCCTCACATACCATTTGCAATTTGTCATTCTCTATGTAGGGAATATATCCCCTTTACACATCCATAATATGATTAGAAAGGCCCTCAGAGTTCTAAAGGAAAGCACTTGAAGTTACGTAAAGTCATAAATATTCTGGTGTCCATTCATTTGCTCATCCAATATTAATTGAGTGCCTGTTCTGTGCCCGGCACAGAGGGAGCTGCTATGAAAGCTACTAGCAACAAAGAAGTGATAGAGAAAACCCAAATTTTTCTCCTTCTGTAGGTTATACCTTCGAGGAAGGGGCAGACAAGAAGTGTCTGATAATGGTCTGATAATAGTTAACTCAGTCAAAGACCACAAAGAATACCTGCAGTTGAACAAGTTGTACTTATCACAAGTTGCAACAGAGGAGAACACATCCTTGGGAACTGTGATGTGTCCCAACAAGGGGAGTAGAAAAAGCTGATATTAGCATTTGAGCTCTGTTTGGCTAATCCTGGGGATAGTTTTGGGATCGATTGGGTGTTGTCATAAAGAAGGCGAAATTCTATCATTGATATCTCAATAAGTCTTATCTATAGAGAAGACAGCCTAAGGCAAGCTTAAAGCTGTAACTGGCTTTAAAAGGTAGTCATTCATTTAGTGAGGGGGGATTGTGGTTATTTTGTGGGTCACCCAATGACCTTGATGATGGGAACATTCTGTGTGCGACACTATGTCCATCAGGAGAACAACATGGCTTAGCTGTAACAGTGAGATCAAGTTGTAGCAACATTGAGGCCTAGGTTTGAGTGATATATCAGTTCCCAAACATCAGGGGTTGCTTCTTTTTTTCTCATAGATTACTCAGAAAATACATAGAATAAAATGGTAAATATCATTAGGACTAATATACATAATGTGGCCCAAAAGAGACCTCTGTGTGAAGATGACATTAAGCTAAGACCCAAGGCATAATGATATGAAGAGCTTAAAAAAAATCACCAGGCAAAGACAGGTACAAAGGACCTAAGAAAGAAGGGTAGAAGAGTATGTCCAAAGCCAGAAAGAGAGGGCAGCCCGGGTGGCTCAGTGTTTTAGCACAGCCTCAGCCCAGGGCGTGATCCTGGAGACCTGGGATTGAGTCCCATGTCAGGCTCCCTGCATGGAGCCTGTTTCTCCCTCTGCCTGTGACTTTGCCTCTCTCTCTCTCTCTCTCTCTCTCTGTCACTCATGAATAAATAAATAAAATCTTAAAAAAAAAAAAAACACAGAAAGAGGAACAATGTGTCTGGAAAAAAGTAAGGGGCAGGGGGAACAGCATGAGATAGAGGGTCATACAGATTGTAGAAAGAGGTTTACCTGTTATCCCAAGAGCAATGGGAAGCATTAATGGTGTGGGTATGTGGAGTAACTAGGAACTTTATGCCCGGCCCACACCCAGGTATCTGAGTGATATAGGCTGAATCGTGTCCACCCAAAATTGCATGTTAAAATGCCAGCCCCTAGTATTTGGGGGCGTTACTGTAATTCAATTAAAATGGGGTCATTGGGGGTGGCTTATTTCAATATAACTAGTGTCTTTATACAAAAAGGAAATTAGGATACAAATAGACACAAAGGAAAGACCATGTAAAGACACAAAAATGGGATAACCATCTACAAGCCAAGGAGAGAGGCCTCAGAAGAAATCAGTCCTGCTGACACCTTGATCTTAGATTCCTAGTCTCCAGAAATAGTGAAAAAATAAATTTCTGTTATTTAAGCCACCCAGGATGTGTTACATTATGGCTTCCCTAGCCAAGTAATACACTGAATTACCAGTACAGCACCCTTCAGCATCCAAAGCTATGAAATTAATGCTAAATGTTCCCTGAACCAGTGTTTATTTTGGCATGAAAAAACAGAAGATGTTATACAGTAGTGTCATCAAAAATTTTCACCTCTCTAGGTTTCAAATCTATAGTGAAGAGTTAGGACAAGAAGGCAGCCATATTGCTTTTAATTCTAACGTCATAAGATTTATCATACAGGCCATTGGAATCATACTTCCAAAATTACAACTCTGTATTTATACATATCTTTCTTCTAAGGAGTTCAAAACACTTCAAAGACATTTTCATATCAATTCTCAAAGCATCCTGTGAAGGCAGGTAGGTGGGAAATATTATCATTCCTATTTGACATTTCTATACACCTACTCACTTGATTATAAGATCATTTTAACTGAATATATAATTTTTTCCGGGAAAAGAATACATGCCCAGAGAAAAAAAACGATGTTAACAAGAAAAATAGTACAACTTTGGGCTAAGATCACACTCATGTGCTGAATGACCTAAACATTTGTAATATATACAATGACCCTTGAGATTTTAATTTAGATACTATTTTTACTTCCTTTTTATATGTCTCTTAAAAATGGTAAGAGTATTAACAAAATGACAGCCATAGTTTCCTAGGTAGCACCAAACTGAGGATAATTGGTCTATTTTATCTATATATTCATAATACAATGTCCATTGCACTTTTAAGGAGAGCACTGAAATATTCTGAAGTCCAAAAAGCTAAAAATTTGATTATTATTCCTTTTTCCTTGAAGTAGAATATCACTATAGATGATGATTTGTAATGAGAAATAGATTATCAGGAAGGTCAATTTTAAGCAAAAATGCAATCTAAAACTTTCTAATATTGAAAAAACAATCACTACACTCCAACTTCTAACTCTCTTTCATTGAGAAGATAAAGACAAATAATTCTAACTCATGGTCTCTGCTTCCTTCAATAGCTTTATCTCATATCACTCTCCCTCTTGCTTCCTATGCTTCAGATTCACTGTTTCATGCATTCATTTATTTACTCATTTAATAAATACTGACTCAACATTGTAAGACATGGAGGTAAAATACTGAATGAGATGAAAGAAGGTCTCCTCCTTCATGAGTATACCTACAGCAGGGAAATAAGTAAACGGATAAAATAGTTCTATGTTATCATAAATGCTTTAGTGATAATCCAGTGACATGGATAGAGTAAACAGGACAAAGAGGATTTCTCTAAAAATGGTGGTAGAGGGGACTCCTGGGTGGCTCAGGGAATTGAGCGTCTACCTTTGGTTCAGGGCGTGATCCTGGGATCCAGGATCAAGTCCCCCATCAGGTTCCCTGCAGGGAGCCTGCTTCTCCCTCTGCCTGTGTCTCTGCCTCTCTCTCTCACTGTGTCTCTCATGAATAAATAAATAAATCTCTAAAAAAAGATGGTGATAGAGAAAAGGCTGTATGAGAAAGTGAATTTTATGCTAAGATGTTAAGAAAATGAGCCAGTTGTTTGAAGAGTTGAATTAGCAATTTTAAGCAGAAATACCACAAATCCCAAAGATATAATGCTGCAATGGCAGAAGAGAGTACTTGGGACTGGTAAGAGAATTAAGAGGGCCCAGACCAAAATGAAAATGCAAGGCTCTTGTTTAAAAATAATTAAGAATTTCAAGATGGTGACAGTGGAGCATTAAGCTAAGAGCTCGGCCTGTCTGAACAGGGACCCTGTGCAATTACACAGTTGTATATCCAAAGCCAAGCCTGCAAAGAGGTCCCTCTGTGGATTGAAGGTCTCTATGAGATCAGAGCATGTAGGAATGGGGCGCACTAGACTTGAGCATGAGAACAACATGGTAATTCACTTGTTCTAGAAACAAATAACCTAGAAGCAGCCTTTCACAAGAATGTATGGTAAATAGGGATAGATAGTCCAAGGAGAAGTATTTCTTGCTAGGAACAGGGTTATAGGTCAGCCTCAAGATGATGCTCTCTCCTGAAACCGCAGCTGTGTCCATCCATGGCCCTGGGAGTTGCACAAAGGAGCCATTTTCATCATTGGTTCTGGGCTTTGCAAATCTAGAATAAATTCCGTCCTCACTATGAACTCTAAGCAGGTGATGACCACGTGTGACTTATTTGTCCCAGCTCTTAACTCATAGGAGATTTACAATCATATATTGAATTCATCAGTGACGTGAGGGGTAAATACTTCCATCATGTGGCAAGTGACATTGTCACTGTATTTTTCAAAGAAAAGATAATCGACATTGGAAGATTTTATATTATGTCATTAAGTTTGGGAAATAGCTTACTAGAAGAGGAAATTCCACCTTGCCACTTTTTTAAAAGCGTTTCGTTTTTAAGTTTATGTAAATAAATGGATTTGGCATCCAACGGCAGATAGCATCAGATACCAGAGTTGGTTCCTTATTCTCGTTCTTAGTTCTTTTCTTCCAAGAATAGGGCAGTTAGTAATTAACAGAAGATTATAAAAATATTCCATAAGTATAGTAAGAGCTATTAAAATATGTTGACAGATCATCAACCTAATTTAACATTTTTCATGTAATTTGGTTAACCAGGAAAACGCAAGTCACTTAGAACATCTGCTTAAAATTACATAGTGAGTTCAAAGAATGCCCAAATTATTCTTCTTGTGATTTGCACAAATAATTTAGATTATTCAGAATTTGTGACATAAACTATGTTCTGACGTAGACTATTAACACATAGTCACTACTCACCTAGAAGGAATTTGCCTTCAATGTTGCCTTCGATATGAGAAACATGCAGAAAAGTAAATATAGTTTATTCGGTATGTAGAATGCTGACTGCTCATAGATATTACAAAAAAGGGCCTGTGTTTATGCAATAATTAACATGCATGGGATGGGTCAGGGAATCTATTTCTTGTAACTAAAGTATGGCTTATGTTTGGGCAATTTGGGAAAAAACTAAGTTAAGCTTTTCAAAACCAACAAAGCTGAACACATGTTGAAAAAGGACTAATATGAATGTGCATCCATTCTTTAATCTGCATTTGAGTTTTCAAATATTTTTTGAAATACCCATTGGGAAAAAAAACTAGAAAAAAAATTTGTTTCTTTGAGAGGATAATTTACTAACAAGTAAAATTAGCTTGTGTTTAGCAATGTCTTCTTTGTTTATACGTTAGTTTTCCTTACTGTTGGTTGACGGTTAACTGGGTTCAAATTTCTATGAATGTGTGTCTTTCCTGAATGGATATAGCAAATATTCAAAATTCTCTTTCCACATGACTGCTAATTTTCTCTAGGCCTGGAGGCCTAGGATGCTTTGGGGCATACCTTCTAAGCCATATGAGAAAGCCACTTGCCATTTCCTGGAAATACATGGCTAACTCCATGCATGTTTCTACATAAGTATTTTTGAACTACCAAAAATGCATGGAAGAGCATTAGAAAAATGAACTATACCTGTTCTTGCTCTCCCCTTTTTGCTCTTGCTATCTCACTGTCACTATGTTCAACAGCAGTCACATATCTGTATTCTGATGAACTCAATACAAAGTTGGTACGCATGTGTAGGCATAAGTGACATTCATCTTTCTTGACCGTAACACATTCTAACACCAATGTTTGTCCTCAAGCCCTTTCTACCAATCAGTCCACATTATCAAGTGAAGAAAAATCTGGTTCCTTATGTGCCTTACATGTATATATGAACACTTCCAACAGAATCGTATTCTAAAACATTCCCCTGAAACTCCTCCCATCCTATGCACCCATGGTGGGCGAGACTTGGATGAGCTCTACAATAAGATTAGTGTTCAATTCAGAAACGTCCATTACCTATGGAAAAGGAGTCAGGGTGAACCCCCAAACTCTAAGCTTCCTTCCTGGAATATCCTCCCATGTTCCAGGGCAGGCACTAATCACAAGAACTTCATTAGGTAGAGTCAACCCCTGTGTAATATTTTACAGAAAATGCTGACGGAAATTAAATGGTTTGTCATGAAATAATTATAAGTGAATCTAATATTTATGACAGCTTCCAACAACTACACATTTCTCTTTTCATATGAATCTGTGAAGATACCAGTGGTGTTGTGGCTGAATTTCGGCAATAAATCAATGCACCTGACCTTGACACACTGACAGTCTGATCTCCCCTCCCAGACTTTCCACTTTTGAAAATATACCATTGGCTCCTCCCACATCTTCTTGTCCCTCCTCTATAAAAGTCCCATTTCCTGTCAGTTTACTTCCTGGGAATATTAATGGCAAACATTATTACAGTCACTGCCTTTTTTTTTTTTTTTTGGAGGGGGGAATGCAGATTGCCAGGTTTAGCAATTGCAGATTAGATTTGAAAGAGAAGAGATTCAAATGCAGTAATGCTGCCAGAAGACAGCTCCTTCACTGATTTAGAATCAGCGAAATGTGTGACAGGAAAGACTATGTGTTGGCAATAGGGCTTGATACATGTTTCAAGAGCAAAATTGAAACTATCCTCCCATGGTTTACAGCTATAGATCACCAAAAAGATCTCATACCCAAAAGGCTGCAGGCCCTGCCTTCTCCTTCATCCTCTCTCAGGGTGGAGACACAGATTTCAAAATTAGATGTGTCAAAGCTTTCACAATTCATTGCTGAAGCACATGCCTAAAACTGTCTTTTATTGAAAAAATATATTAATTATATTTCTGCCTTTTTATCATGTAAATTTAGAGCTCATGAAAGGAACCAGATGGACAGCTTTTGGAAATGAATTCTTCCTTTGATTAAAAGAAAAGAAATAAAGTTCCTACATGCTCCATCTCTGAAAAGCTTCCTCTTAAAACTTTCGGAAGCATTGAAATGGTTGAAAATTCTGAATGTTAAATTTCCACTCTGTGTGTCTGTGTATGTAGAAGAGTAACTATTAGTGCTAACAACAATCTAAATTTCCTAGAAAATATTACACTTATTGGATTTGGGGACCTTTAAAGATGAAGGCAGTTTAATTTATAAAATGGCATTCCATATACCATATGAGCTCAAAACTTCATAAAAATTAAGAAAGTACAGCACTAATGTTTCAAAATTAATTCTTCCTGTTCTGAAACCTCTTACTCATCAGCCTGAATTTAATTTTCGGTAACATCCGTTACTAAGTAACTCACTTGACTGCTCAAAATGTGTAGTTGTTTTTTTATGAAATAAATATTTACTGAACAACCATTTTCTATCAGTCCTACTATGAGATGTGGTGCGGTGGTAAATAAAAAGATAGTATTCATACTCTAAAGGCATTGACATCTGAGTAGAAAATGCCAAAAGCCAACACCAGGGAAAGTACAAAATGCTAAGATACAAACTAAGGAAATAACTTACTCATATTGGGGGTCAGCAAATATGGGAAGGGTAGATAGGAGAATTTGGCATTTTGCAAGCAGCTGACTCAGCTAATTGAATTCAAATAACAGCTGATGGTGAAATTTAGAGGTTAGGGGAGTTGGTGGCATGGGTTTCAGTTAAAACTTAGAAGTTCCTAGGTTGGGATCCCTGGGTGGCGCAGCGGTTTGGCGCCTGCCTTTGGCCCAGGGCGCGATCCTGGAGCCCCGGGATCGAATCCCACATCAGGCTCCCGGTGCATGGAGCCTGCTTCTCCCTCTGCCTGTGTCTCTGCCTCTCTCTCTCTCTCTGTGACTATCATAAATAAATACAAATTAAAAAAAAAAAAGTTCCTAGGTTAACTTTGTCATTGAGATATTACTGACAGGTATCTGGAAAAATAAATAAATGAGTAAATAGGTCCATAGATAAATGCATTATAAATAAACCATGATAAGGAGGCCCATCAATGGCTGAGAGGAAAGACTCACACATACAGGATATTTCTTAATAATATATTAATACTTAAAAGATTGCTCACATCTTGAAATTCATCCTGGAGCATGATTTCTACTTCGGTCTCCTTCCTTTTCTGGTCACATTGGCTTTGGGGCACATTCCAACCCAGGAGACAAGTGCAAAAATAAACCAAAGACTGAGCTTAAATTAACATCCCAGCTTATTGATCTCATGATAAAATAAAACTACTGGCATTACAAATCCTATTGGTTTATCTAATTTGGTGGAAGTTCTGATGATTTTCCTGGCTAATTATTAAGATTAGTTGAATCTTGTATTTTATTCTCAAGTATTGACAAAATGCTTAACTGTCTGGTGATATTTGTTGTGTGTTTCCACCGGAAGCTGGAAACTGAAAGTTTTTACTTGGTTACTGCTATCCTGGGTTTGTAGTAAGATTCAAACCTTAGTTCTCAAGTATTAGCCTTCAAAAGCCTAGACCTAAATAAAATAAATTATATACTTCCTATTATACATCCTCAGTTCTTAAGAATCACTTTTTCTAGATTGATATAACCTACATCAACAGTGATTTGAGATGTAACAGCATTAAAATAATAATTGATTTCATATGTTAAAGAATTATTCTGCCTTCTAACATGATGTGGTTTTAATTTTGAAGAGGATTTTGTGAAATGTTTCTTCAGCTGAATTGATTTTCATGGTGTTAAGTATAGAAAATTATACTTCCTTTGGACTAATTTCATTAGCATCATCTCAGAACTCTGAATCTTCCAAAATGTTGCTTGTTTTTTTTGCAAAGTTCTCCTATCCCAAGCCCTTTGGGAATTCCACAAGATTAGAAATCCTTGCTAAGGTGTGCACCACTGTATTCCCAACATTTACAACAACAGGCTCATGATAAGGGCTCATTATATATTTATTATTTGAGTGAATACTGGGTGAATGAACACATGAAGTATATGTCACTCTAGAGCCTAGAGTTATTACTCTGTTCTTTCACTATGAAATACCACAAAGAAGAACAGGAAATGTTTTTGTAATGATGATAAAAGCTCCTATTTTTCACCATGCTTTGATATGTTAACAGTATGTCCAACATTTTCATTTGATCCTCATAGTCATTCTGTGAAGAAACTGGTCTATATTTCACCCTTTTATATAAAAGCTGCAACTTCCATCTGTGAAGGTGACAGTGTGAGAACACAAGACTATAGAAGAAGCAGAGTTGGAAATCACTGGAGTTTTGAGAGAGCCAGTGTAGTGGCTAAGGGCTGGACTCTAGAACCGACTGCTTGGAGTGAATCTTGGCTTGCCCTTCAGGGAGTTACCCAGCCCTCATCACCTCTCCCAAGGTCTCATCATAGACTCCGTGTGAGAAGCGAAGCAGTCAACCTCTGTAAATATAGCTTAGAACAGTGCTTTGCAAATAGAAAACATTCAACAGTTATCAGCATTTATCATTTCACGCCGAGGGTCCTTCCTACCCCGTGCTAGAAAGAAAGTACTTTCTTCAAAAATCTTTAAAATTTACCTTCAAATATACTTACATATTTTATGATCCCTTTTAAATCATTGCAACATGTGCGTACTGTAAATGCTATATTTAAGTGCTGTGATTCTAATCTTTTATTTTATATTTATAGTTTTATTAGGTCTATCATAATTCATAGGGATTTCTAAGTTTCCATTTAATTTGAAATACCCCATCTAGGAAGAAGTAGTAAACGGAGAGAATTCACTCCAAGTCAATGATGAAACAGAATTTTCTCAGAAGTACCAAACGAAACTGGACTTTCCATCTTTCCTTTCAAGTAGCTTACTGTAAAGTGTCAATCTGCACCTGAAGAGACAATGTTCCTACTTCATCTCTCAAATAGGAAACAGTTCTCCTAATTTTTTACTACATTTTGGTGATATGTAAAAAACTAAGGACTGCAAAGCTGTCTGTCAGGAATGAGAATACCCTGCCAAAGATTTATGATAAGTCTATGTATTTTTAAAAATTATCTGAAATCCATTTCTGTTACTCCTGAGTGGTATATGCTAACTTCAAACCAGTGTAGGAAAGGAAGAGGTTATTCAGTCACTATTGCTGATACAACTAGAAGAGCCATAAGAATAGAAAGGAAAGTTTTCGTATTTACCACTTTACTAAACTAAATCACAAGCAATTTAAATAGTTAAGATTAAAATTAAACTGAAAGAAGTACTGAAAGCAATTTTATGTGGATATTTTATAATCTCTGGGGAGGGAAGGATTTCATAATCTTAGCATTAAAAGAAAAAATAATAAAGAGAATTTGACAGATTTGACTACATTAAAAATGTAAAGTTTTTTAAGACTAACATAACAATCCTCAAGTCGAAGAAAAATCTTTGAAAAATTCTGCAAAATATGTAAAAGGCAAATTATTACTACGGTTGGTAAGGAAATAAATCCTAACTGATAAATTTAAAACAACTCAATTTAAAACATGAGCAATGTAAACAAGCAGGCAATTTTTTTTCAAAAAAATATAAAATGAACACAAGAATATATGAAGAAATATTAACCTCCGCATGTGGGTATTACACATTACAGTAACACTATTATAATTTTTAAAGATAATGGCTTGGATTAATAAAGTTGAAATATCCAGGCTGAAAAAAAAAAAAAAAAGAAATATCCATGGCTGGCTAAGTGTGAGAGTAAATAAGTAATCCCATTACTTAGAGATGAAAATATAAATTGGTAATATGTTACTGAGAATGATCTGTTAATAAAAAATATAGACATATACAAATACTTATATATTTAGATATAATTTTTTAGTTGACACAAGAAAACAAACCAATGCATAAAGATTTAAAGTAAAAAATTTAGAAAAAAAAAATTTAGAAAAATAATAAATCAGTTATGATACAGTTATGATACAACTGTATAATAAAATATTATAATCTACCAAAAACAGTGATGTGGCACTAGGCTGAAATAAAAAATATCCATCATTCATGCTCAATCAAAAAAAATTATAAGCCAGCATAGAGATTACAACTCTTTTAAATATACGCATTAAAAAAAGTTGGGAAAGTTTTATGTCAACACATTCATTAACAACTTTAGTGGGTTTTTTCAGATATGAAAGTTCACCTATTTTAAGTAGACAATTTGGTGGTTTTAGTAACTTTACCAAGTAGTACAACCATAACCATAAATACAAAAAAATCCCTCATGCCCACCTACTGTTAATTGCCCTTCCTATTCCCAGCGTCTGGCAACCATGGTCTCCTTTATGTTTTTATTAAATTTCCCTTTTCTAAGCATTTGATATAAATAAAACCATGCAATATGTGGTCTTTCATTCTGGCTTCTTTCACTTAGTGTAATGTTTTTGACATTCATCCCTGACCTAAAAATGTAGCACTATTTTTTTTTTATTGCTAAATAGTATTCATTATATGGATATACCACATTTTGTCTATCCACTCATCAGTTAATGGACATTGACCTCATTTCTACTTTGGGGCCATTATGTTTATACCAACACATTAATAGAAATTATCTCAGATATTAGGATTATGTGTGCTTTTCACTGTCTTCCATATACATTTCTGTATGTGCTTATACTTTCTTAATAATTGGGGTAGGGCTAATTAAGGTAGTAGTACCGTTTTTAATGAGATTTAATGTAATATGAGACATTTATTTAGAAATGTAGATCCCAGTTGAATATATTTTGCATGGCAATTATTTTCTGTATCGCTATCCCCTTTGTGTTAATTTTATATAGAAACTTAAGAAATTTGGAAGTTTCCCAAACTCTTAAAAATAAGTACATAATAGCCATTTTGTCAATTGAAGGGGGTTGACCCAGACACTTTTTTTAACTTGGTTAGTGCTTTAATTTTGAATCACAATTACTTTATTAAAAATGGGAGTATTTTTATGAGAATAAGTTAAATGCATATAAACATACACACATAATTTATATAGAGATCATATCACACACCTAACACAATATACCATATAGAAATACATAACAACAGCATTGTGAATAAAGAATTTTCTTAACATCTGTGGCAATTTGAAGTGATGCAATGATTCAGTTTTATTTGAATGGTTTTGATGTATTACAGTGTTTGTTTGTTTGCTTTAAATCAGTTACACTTGTCTCCAAACATCAATCCATCACATACTTATTGCATCTCTTCTACGCTGAGAACCTATTGTGTGATTACAAATCACACAGTTCTTGCTCTCAGGGACCTTAGGGCACCCAGCTCATAAGCATTTAACTTTTGAAAACTGTGAGTAAAGGTTAAACAAAATAAGAAATAGCACAGTTTAATTAGGTGCCACCTGTTTTGTGTTGTGCTTTCCAATCAACGGCAAAAACCTAATTCATACAGAATCTGTAGGTCAATCAATAAATCCCTCACCCAGAGTAAATTGATCCTTTGTGCCTCATCATCATCACCACCACCACCATGACCACCACCACCATGTGATCAGTACTCTTTTATAATTTTAAAAATCTGTATCTTTGAAGTTTTTTTTTTGGGGGGGGGTGTTTCTTTTGTTTTAAGACTTGAATTAATTAATCATGCAGCACTGAACTGAGCTCTCACTAAACTTCTGAAGCCTCCATCAATAAATTGCTTTTTTAAAAAATATAAATTTAGGCAATTATACTGATCCCATTAGGCTCTTAATGCAAAAGCAAAAATTTCAACTAGAAGATGGGGATACCCTTTCTCTGGGAGTTGACAATGTCAGGGGCGCTTCGTTTTGGCAATGTAAACTGCAAGCTAGACTCATGGATTATGCTCACTGATGATGGGACAAAACTCGATGAGATGAGTTTAGTGCTGGAACCAGAGAACAGTGAGCCATGGTAGTCCTGTCGGGAATCTGAGCCATGAGGCTGGGTCAGAATGGACAAGGTAGACCTAAAGTTAAGTCCACACATAAGTAGATAAACATGAATGGTAGACATGTATAATTTGCAAACCCATGCCCAGCAGGATCAGGATCAGAAGCAAAACCTTTGGCATATTTAGGACAATCTTATAAAATTGCATTGATAAGAACTGACTTCACTGAGGGTGAAGGGTGGTGAGGGTGGATATTAAATGAGACAATTTATAAAGCTTTTAGCACTCTTCATGTTAATATAACAAGGATTCAATAAATGTTACTTCTTTATAATCATAGGGTATATAGAAGAGGCACCGTTGTACTTTGACAGGAATTATTCTCCATAAATTATGTCCTTATACACCAACAGGGTGTGGAAGCAGCCAGCCGGGCAGCCTTTTGAGAAAGTGTTCAACGGAATCTAGGTATTCTTTTACTTTCTTTAGGAACAATGGTAGCGCAGCTGCAACGGTCTCACACATCTAGATCTATAGATTAGTGAATAGGAAATGCTATTGTCTCTCACAACAGCAAAACAACAAATATAAATTTTTAGGCAATTAGAATATCATAATAAAATCAAAATGTAGGAAATTAATTTGAAAAAAATAAAATTCCTTTCTTTTGTATTTATTTCTACTTCGTACCCAAGTTCATTTTCATTTTACTCTATATCAGGTGATTATTTATTGAAAACAAAATCAAGAAAAACTGCCCCAGGTATCATAGGTATCTAGGTATTCTTTTACTTTCTTTAGGAACAATGGTAGCACAGCTGCAACGGTCTCACACATGTAGATCTATAGGACTTCTCTCTTCTTCAGCTAATTAGATTACTTTTTTTAAAAAGCTTTTTCTTTGGAAATAATTTAAACTCATGAAGTTCATTACAATGAAGCTGTAAACAGAGAAGTCCTGGGTACCCATCACCCCACTTTTCCCAGCAGTGACATCTTTCCTAACCACAGTGGCTTATCAAAACCAAAAACTGGTGGCACAATTCAGTTACTGGGACCAAAGATCTCACTCAGATTTCACCAATTTTTAAATTCACTCATTTTTTTTTACAGTTTTATAAACACATTACCATGTAAAGATATCTTAAAACCATGTCCACAATCAAGATACCACATTGTTTCATTATCACAAAAAAAAACTCATGCTATCCCTTTATAATCACACACTCCCTGCCTTTTCTAACCCCTAGCAACCAATTTCCTGTTCTACATTTCTTTGATTTTGACAACTCGTTTTAAAGGAAATAATTTCATTTTAAGACAGAGGTGGAAAGATTTAGTGATAATTCTTACCTATTTTTTTAATGCACACAAAGTAGAATGATTATAGATGCCTCATTGGGGGGTGGAAATGGGTCACATGGTATGAGAATTCCTAACATTAAATTTTTAGCTCTAGCCAGAATTCACAGGAATATAATTTTAGTTTATTAAATAGAGAGGTGCTGATTGTCACAGACTGTTTGATGTTCAGGGATATGAGTTAACATTTTATCCCGCCATCTCACACTTGTAACTATCTTAGATATTGTTATTTTGGAATCTCATGGGAAAAGAAAACTGAAGGCAAGATTTTCCGTTTTTCAACAGAAAAAAAAGACCTTACTGCCTTGAAAAACAAATAAAATCCTTCTGGACTTATATGAAATCTTTCATTTTTTCAATTATAAATTTCTAGTGAACCTATATAGTTTGAAAGTTTGAATGTTCAATATTTTAATAAGCATGTATCTGAAATGAAAGAATGGAATGTCTTTTCTTTAAGTTGGCAAATAAATCTTTGGACAACAATTTTTAATAGTCTTAAGTCTATATCCTTACATACTTGTTAAACTAACATTTCTCAAGACTTTTCTTTCTCCTTCCCCAAAATGAAAAGCTCCTCGTTTGCCTTGTATTTATCATTTTTCTACCACCTAGATTCAACTATCAAGTACAAGCCATTTAAAGTTTGAACGGAAATGACATAAAATTGGCATATTTTTCACAGCAAGAGCTATAGGTAAGTTTTAAGGAACTGAAGCATGAAAGCACAGGGCCCAAAAGCTGAATTTTATGGAAATCTGTAGCAGCTCATGCTAAGTAGGACTAAATCCGTATATACAAAAGTACTTAGCTCTAGGGGTCAAGAACCTCAAAACCCCAAATCTTATCTTGTCATTAATATTTATTGTGCTATGTGAGCTTTAGAATTTTAGCATTCAAATATATGAAAGTTTACTTAGAACAGAAGGGCTCTCCTTCTTAGTGGGAACATTTTCATTGAAAAACTATTAGGCAATTTTCTATCCAATAATATTCAGTCCCACCACATATATTTTAAAATTTCTATTTATAACCCCACCTTTGCACAAAGAGATTTTGAAGCAGATCCTAAGAAAAGACATGTATAAAAAGTTAAAGAAAAATGAATATCAGGACCAAGGAAAAGATTATAAAGATTTGTTGGTGATAAAGGTCTACATGACTAACATGATTAATGCTTGCTTAAAATTTAGATCTGAAGTTTCCAACACTGAAATCAAAATGGGAAACATAGTTATGTGCCTTCATTACAAAGTAGGAAAAATGTAAATTTCTCAGGTAGAAGAAGCAAGGTTCATTCTTGAAACTTATATGTCGGATACTATTTCCTCAAAAAAATGTATGGCAAACACAAACATAAATTTTATTTTAGACTTTCTTAAGTATCTTCTAAAAATGTGATGACATAATAAAATACACTTTTGTGAATATGATTCCAGGCAAGATATTGAACGCTTTCCAGAGTAAGTTTATAGTCAGTTCTGGACACAGTGGGGGTGGAAATAGCAGTACCTTCCTCAAGATGAAAGAATGATAAAGCACCCCATATTTAATCTCCCTGATCTGAACTAATTTCTCCTAATTATGTACTCTTCTGGTGGTCTAAAGTAATCCAGGTTTTGAGTTAGAAGTATTTTAAGGAATGATTGAACGCTTCCCTGAACCTGACTTTTGAAAAGAGTCCAGACTGCTCTAATTTTGCATTTGCTGTTTAGGTTCAAAGCATATGCATCTCTAAAAACAGGTGCCAAAGCTTTCTGCTATTGAGCCATAATGATCTTAATTAATTTTCTAACTAGATTAGAAAAAAATTTGACTACTGTACAAAGAAGAAGCACCTATAAGCAAAGGCAGCAATTTCTTCCAGATTGGGCACCCAAAATTCACAATTTCTATGTGTTGAAATTAACCATTTCAGTTGTGACGGTTCACCGTGACAGAAAGGTAGCACAGAAGTCACACAACCCAACTAAAAAGTACCTCATATGGTATCTAGTGAATTGTCTTTTC
The DNA here is from genome assembly GCF_003254725.2 of Canis lupus dingo. Lineage (NCBI taxonomy): Eukaryota > Metazoa > Chordata > Mammalia > Carnivora > Canidae > Canis > Canis lupus. The sequence goes on along the minus strand of NC_064245.1, from coordinate 16,311,765 downwards.
CTTTCAATTCACAATGTATTTTATTAGTTTTTGAGGGATTTAAAGTTTACAAATTTATTGTTGGACTACTTTCTCTTTCCCGATTCTTCTGTTTCCAATGTTAATTGTATTGATAGTTCTGGATTTACATTCTTTTCATGTTGTAGATGTCTGGGACAGAAAAGCACTAATTAATTCATGTCTAGGAAGAAAAATGCATTTATTTATGTCTAAATGAAAAACAAAAGAGCAACTCTTTCTTTCACAAATAAATTCATCACTTGGTGACAATACAAGATGCTCTTGCTTTAGATACTAGGTCTTGAAAGAAAATATCGAATAATAAGTGGCTCAGGTTATACAGGGATATTGCAAACAAAATTTCCTCAAATCTGCTATTGGCAGGAAGGTGACTTCTCTAAATTTCACTGGGAAGATTCTCTCTTACTGAATATCAATGAAGCTTCTGTTCCTGCACTCTTACAAACAAACAAACAAAAAAGGCAAAGTGATCCTTTCTACAGTCAAGCCAGGTAAAGGACTCAGAGGACCTCTGAAAAAGAGCTATCTGTCTATGAAAGTGAAAAAAAAATGGATGAAACTATCGTTGTTGATCACTAACCCCAGTAAAACAAGTGCTAAAACTAACATAACTTGCATACACAGAAACATGTGCTTCCTGGACAAATGAGCACCTAAGGATTGTTTTTAAAATAAATGAATCAAATGGCCATTATCAGCATAATTTCAGCTAAAATACAATCTATCCTTAGAAGACACTGGCTCTCTCTCTCTCTCTCTCTCTCATATTCAGTCTATTTTTTTTTTACATTATTTTTGCTTTCCTCCACACAGCTAAATTATTCTCAGTACTCTTTCTCTTTGGTTCACCTAAAAAGTAAAAGAAATAATTGAGGTATGCTGCCAACAAGTAAAACAAGCCAACAGTTCTTGCTTAAAATCTTACAGATATGCTTTCAAGTCGCTGTTCTATCATAAACTTGTGATTACTTTGAACAAGTCATTTGCACCTCGTGGGTCTCAATTTCTTTGTCTGTAAAGGAAGATTAACACCCATAGGGCACGATTGTGGGGAGAGTCCGGTAACACGATCAAACTGCCTAGTGCCTAGTAGGTGCTAAATAAATCATACTATTATTAGCTTTATTTTTCTATTCATGAACTTCCTTCTTCTGGTGATTAATGAGTCAATAGTGCCTCAGTGAGGTTGCCCTCCCAGTGACAAAAAATTTAACTCCTAAGGATAATTTTCAGTCTGTTTCTCTTGTTCCCATAGAATTCATGAGGGGATTCCAAAAGCATATTCAAGATCTTAGTTCTTATCACATAAACTCCTTTCCAGAAACAAATTTACACAGTAAGATTGAAGGAGCAGCTAGATGTGTTTGAGGGCAGGGGGCAGGAGCAGTAGAGAGGTGCAAGGAATGTGAAAGACAATTTAGTGCTCCCTCCTAGCCTGCATTTCATCTTACCCTTTGCTGTCTGTAGACTATTCATCAGCATTACCATGCACTGAAATCTCCTTTGAAATTTTAATCAATTTAACATTGGTGTATCTATAGATTAGATGAAATAACTTTTGCTGTCTCTTCAAGCACCTTTGTCTTATGAATGGCTTACAGCTCTCATATTTCTCAATATGAATTTCTAGATATCCTTCTATTTCAATCTTGTTTTCAAAGGACAAGGTGGAAGATGACAATGGTAATGAAGATTAACTGAAAGACTAATTATTTAGTCACTGGTGGGGGGGATGAGGCACACAGCTAAATCTTTCTGTCACGAATATTCATAACTAGTTCAGTTTAAATGCCAGATTTATGAGAGCAAGTGATCCATCTCTATCATGTACCGGATGCTTTATTTAAGGTAGGTTCAGATGAATCTTAATTTTTCATGCAAAGCTATTCCCTGTGTATCAGTCCCAAAACATTGGTCTCTTTCTACTTCCCTATGTTTTATGTCCTACTTATATTTAACCACAGACATTTAGCTTGAGTCTTAAATGATTACGATATATTAGGGATCTCTGTATTTTTTAAAGATTCATAAAAGAGTTGTTTCTTTTTCTTCTTAACCTGACAACAGCCCATATGACTGGTAACAAGTTTGTGTGCCATAAACCCAACAAGAAGAGATTGCTAATTAGTAGATTTAATTGCATAAAGAAGGTATTTTATTTTATATCTACTAACATTTTGATACTATGAATATTTCAACTATAGCATATATTTAGTATTAAATTAGCAGATGATTTAAAAGCCGAGTTGGCCAAACTAAGTTAATGTCACAACTAATTTAAAGAAGCCATAATTGTAAACACATCCTTTGTCAAGGGTGTATAATTATAAACTATGCTCAATTAAAATGATAAACACATCAATTGAGAAGAGTTTTTCTTTCTATGCTTAGATAATGATTTTTTCCCATCTCAGTTAATAAAAACAATCAATGAAAATGATTCGGGGAAATATCTACATTATATGTAAACAAAAATGAAAACTTAAGAGTTTAATATTGGAGGGGAAATATCTGTTGCTTCAATTTGCATTCCAGACCATCATGTTCCCTAAAGCTATGAACTTTCCACTATTACAGATAGGAAGCATTGTTCTTGGTCAATAAATATTGAGAACTCCAAGCAAAAAAATCAGTATTTTGACCTTTCCCTTCTGTTGATTTTGAAGCACTGCTGTAATGATAAAACAGAATATCTCACAAAAAATTCTAACGAGTATTTTTTCAGGTAATTTGTTCTTATTTAAAGGAGAAATATTTCTAATCTGATATTTCATTAGGGCTCATCAAACACAACCCAAAGTTTAGAATCATGCCACTTTTAAGTTTGGGATACTTGTCTAGCTACAAAAAGTTGCTAATGGTAGTTTTATTAACTGTAACGACAAGCAAAACAATTCATTATCTTTGAAACTATTGTTGTATATGGATTTCAAACTGCTAAAAACTAGGAGTCTCTGAAAAACTGTTACGCCAAGTCACTGTGACATGCTCTTTCTTAAGCAAGTCAAGAGGCCCAGGAAATAGTAATCCCAATTGATGACTCAGAGAAATATTTGCAATAAGGCAAGACTTTCATTTTGGGTACCTCTCCCTCACCCTTTACCTCATACCTTCAAGTTGCTTTATGATGTCTGACTGTTCCCAATAAACCAACTCTCCTTCATACCTCTAAAGAGCCTTTTCAGGTCTCTCCCACTTCTGGATGTGGCATTGCTTTCCTCTTTTTTTGCTGGTGGCAAATGTTTGTATTGGTAATTGACCACCATGCTTTTTCCTAGTGAGCCTCCACATGGCTTAAGAATTTTTCTCAGGGCACCTGAGAGAAACCCCTGAGTAGTTGACCTGTCTTTGGTTCAGGTCATGGTCCCTGGGTCCTGGGATTGAGTCCCACAGCAGGGTCCCTGCAGGAGTTTCTCCCTCTGTCTATGTCTCTGCCTGTGTCTCTCATGAATAAATAAATAAAATCCTTAAAAAATAAAGAATTTTTCTCAAACTTGCACTCCAAATGATGTTGCTATTAAATAAGAATCAGCATTGGAAGATGAAATTCATATCCATCCTTTGCCCTACAGTAAACTGTAGTGGGAATGTTAGATGGGGGTTTCAGAGCATGCTGTTGTTGGTGCTTTTAATATCTCTCAAAGAAGTTGGTTGCTTACAAATAAAGTTCACCTGAATGCATGTTGCTTAAACATTTCAAATTTTTTACAGAGTATGGAAGGAGAGGAACAGGGAGGAAGGGAGGAAGACATTTGTATAAAGATTTTGCTTTGGGGTTTTACGTGAGTTTCCTATTGCTGCTGTAAGAAGTTAACAGAAATTTGAATGAAAACAATGCAAAATATTTTCTTACAGTTCTGGTGGTCAGAAGTCTAAAACAGCTTTCATGGGACTAAAATCAAACTGTTGGCATGACTGTGCTCCTTATGGAGGTTCTAGGGGATAATCTGTTTCCATACCTTTTCTAGCTTCTAGAAGCTGCTTACATTCCTTGGCTCCTAATTCTTTTCCTCCTTCTCCAAAGCCTGCATGGGTTGGTTAAGTTTCACATCCAGTCACTCTGAGTCTCCTGCCTTCCTAGTTTACCTACAAGCACCCTTATGATTACATCGGACTCATGGAGGATAATCTGCCAAGATCCAGAACTTTCATTGCATCTACAAAGTCTCTGTTTACCAGGTAAGGTAACATAGTCACAAGTTCTGGTAATTAGGCTGAGGAACATCTCTGAGGAAACCGTATCCTTCCTACCACAGTCTACATCTACACAGCAACAATAAAAGACACAGATCAGGCAAAGAGATTTAAATACCTATAGTTGAGGGACTGTACTTCCTTAACTACCTTTGCCTCTGCTCATTTTTCTAGGAATGTAATGTATTGTTGTAGTCTAGAATAGAAAGGAGGGTAAACCATGCCTGGGTTGAACCAAAGCTTATCTACTAATGTCCTAATCATGTATCCCTAAGGGGCAACCACTTGAGCTCTCTGAACTTTAATACTTATACCTGGAAAGGGGAGGATAAAAAAAAAAAAAAAAAAAGGCTTGTCTCAAGGGATTCTTTTGAAGCTTATATGCTATAGTCTGTGCAAAGCACTTAGTACAAGCCATGAGATACAGTAATTGTTGCTTTATCTCTCTTGGACCTGCCCCTTAACATAGAGCATATCCTACAAACTGCTGCTAAATCAATGTCGTATGAATGATCTTGCCAATGATGTCACTGTTGTATTTAATTAATGATGCAGTTTCCATTGATTCTTCACTGCAGAGCATAGGAAACAACTAGGAATGCTTCAACTTCAGCACTTTGGCCATCACTGCCAACTCCATGCAATGAACAGAACCACATATTTAACTCTATTCTAGTCATTGCCCATCTGGTAAACTAAACAAGAGGTCAGAGATACTTTTAGATCAGCCTAACCACCTTAATGGAGTAAAACTTTATGTTTTTAAGATGCAATAAAACATTGGTAACTGAGATGCAGTCTTCATATTACTACTTGAGACCTTATTAAAGCTTTTTTTTATTATAGGTAGCATTAGCCAGTCAATATTCATTTAGCTAGCTAAAGCTTTTAGAGTTCATGCTTCAGTTTCTTTCAAGATGACATTTTTTATATGACATCCTATTCCAGGAAGAAATTTTTGTTTTGACATGTACAATTAATACTTAAAAACTGGATGGAATAAAATTAGCACCTCGATGGTACCAAGGCAAAGCAAATCAAGAGAGGGGGAAAAAGAACATCTTGCTTGTCCCTACACAGGCTAAAGATTAGCTCTAGTCTGGTAACTTTTCAAATTGAAAAAAATTTCTAACTTTCTTAATCTGAGCTTTAATATATGAAATTGCATTAAAGGATTCTAGAACAGATAACCAGATCTAATCTTACTTCATGTTTTACTGGTAAGTCTTAAATGCCAGCTCAAGGAACCAAAAAAGGGCATGGTTTTGGAGGGCAGTAAGGGCAGTATATCCAACAATTATATGGAACTACTCTATAGGATAAAAATAATGGAGTTTCTAGAGCAGACTTGGATCCAATCCAAATACATCAATGTCTATACATCCTGTAATACTTCACTGTGTTTTAGCTCTATCTTTTGGCAAATCAAACCTACATTATGTTTAGATGTTCTATTTATTTCCCTCGAATTTTAACTCTTGAGATCATTTTAGGGTTCTCAGTTCGTGAAAATGCTACCAGTAATTTCAATTAATTTCATTTCACTCCAAAAAAAAAAATCATCAAAAAATAAGAAGAAATGTCTCAGAGACTAGACACTATGTTGCGTTTTATCAAGGCTTTCACAGAGAGAAAAAAAATACTCCATTTTTCATTCTGCAATTAACACAGAGCAAATTTCCTCAATATTGAGGAAATTAAATTTAGAAGTTCTTTGTCCAAATAATTTTACTGTTAGTGTACCAATATTTAAAAAACACAATGTTTAAAATATCTCTATTTAATATTTATCTGGTACAAGATACAAAAATTTACCTTGTTAAAACAAAATTTACCTTGTTATTTTGGGTTGGTATACTATCTGGTAGGCTTTGTCAAAGACTTAAGTGGTAATGTTCTTGATAATTCTAGAGTGCCAATTGTTGAAAGTTCTTACTATCTAAAAATAAAGATGTTTAAAAAATAAAATAATAAAATAAATTAATATATAAAGATGTTAAATTCTAACCACTTAATATGAATCTGAATTCCCAGAAAGCAAATCTATCCAAATAACTTTCAAATTGATTATATTCACCCCTAGTGAATTTGCTTTTGTAAAATTAATGGAAATATGATTAAAATGATTAAAACATATATAAGCTACTAGAGAATACAAGATAAATATATAAGTAGGTTGAACCAAGATTTCTCATATTAGTAAAAAAGACCATTAGATACTGGAAATTTTAAAAAGGGTTTTTTTTCACTAGAATGAACTAAAACCATGTTGAAATTATTTGTGTAATACGTATACATTATTAATAGATTAATTATACACACATGTTTTTGAGAATTTGACCAAGTCAGAAAGTATATAGCTAAGAGCAGTTTAGGAAAACCATGTTGTCATCTATTTAAAAGTAATTAATTGTTGTCTGTCCACCAATGGACAGAGATGTCACATACAGAGCAAGGGTACTATAAGGATTCTTCCTACTAAGTAGAAAAAAAAAACCTCATTGATCATGGAACTTTCTTCTACTATTTTATGTTTTCTAAGCAACTATTACTAATCTATTAAATGTGAGATGAAAATTATTTATCACCCTGAAATCAATTATTCACCCAAAAAAATCACCATGAAACCAACTGTTTTTCTATTAATATCTGGGCATTTGTTTTGGATTGCTACCAGTAAATAGAAATGTTACAGAGATAGAAAGGTAAAAGTTCTACCTGAATGAAAATTAGATAACTTGGAGAGAAAGACAATTAACCAATTAATCAATAAACAAAATACATATCTTCTTACACTGTGGTCAATATAAGGGAGAAAAATCAGAAAAAGGACTTCTGGTTTCATTTCTACATGAAATGAGGTAAAAAGCTTAGAAGTTGTCATTCCATCTTCACAAGAAGAATCTGGACAAACTGAATATTAATGACTTTTGGACCCTTCAAAGAATTGAAATCATAAGGCAAATTGTCACCTTGAAATCAGTTTGGAAGTGTGCTTCCAGAAAGGTAGAGCAGGTGAGAGTTGCAAATATAAAACAGAAGTCAATGAAGCCTTAAAACACTTAAATAATAATCTTGACAAATGGATGGAGCCTGAGGGTTAAACTGAGATTCCTTAGTAGCTCCTTTAGAGGAAGAACAGTAACTATTGAAATACATCCAGGGCCTTCTCCATAACAAAGGGCTGCTATCCAGTAAAAGGATGCTGCCAGGACTCAACTCCAAAGCAGCAATGGGAAGAAAATTTATCCCCACTCCATGCTCTCTAGCCTAGGTATCTAATTTCAGGAGGGAAAACATTTGTCACAGTGGTCAGAGCTTCAAGGAAATAGATGGCGAGCAGATAGTTATGCCATTGCAGAAATATCTGGAAAGGATCCATCCCCCAAACACAGGCACATGAAAAGATTGAGATTTAATGTTAAATAGATTGAGATTTAATCTAAAGAATATAGAAGACACCTATAGGTGGGACCTACCGTAGAACCATACCAACAGTGCTCCAGTAAAATCATAATGGATTACAGCTAAAAGAGCTGCAAGATACAGACTGTATCTGAGGGTCAGAACAAAGGGAAGCCTCAAGAAAAGAGGAGAGGCAAATACAAGGATAGTAGAGGAATCCAAAGCCTTCAGTGCTTACAGCTACAACACACATTAAACAGAAAAATGCCTAGACAGATTACCATAAATCTTCACACTAAAGGATTACTTACCTCAATTCCTACTCCCTAATCCAACATTCCAGTTCTCAAGAAAAACTGCAAGGTATGCTAAAAAAGCGTGTGTGGTGGGGGGTGGGGGGGGAACCCACACAGTTTAAACAGAGAAAATAATCATCACAACCAGACTCAGAAATGACATAGATGTGAGAATTATCAGGCAAGAAATTTAAAATAACTATGTTTAACATGTTAAAGCCTCTAACAGAAAAAAGGAGACAGCGCACAAGAACAGATAGGCAATATAACTAGAGAAATGGACACTCTAAGGAAGAATAAAAAGAAATTCTAGAAAAGACCCACAATAGCCAAAATGAAAAAAGCTTTTAACAGGCACAAGATGGCTGAGGAAAAAAATCAGTGAACTAGAAGGTTGATCAATAGAGACTTCCCAGACTGAAATGCAAGAGAAAAAAACGAACATCCAAGAACTGTGGTACAATTTCAGTTTACATAATTATAACTGGAATATCAGAAGCAGTAGAAAGACAAAATAGAGAAGAAATATTTGAAGCAATAATGGCTGAAAACTTCCCAAAATTCATGTAGATGCAAAACCAAAGATCTACAAATCTCAGAGAACCCCAAGCAGAATAAAAACTTTATGTCCCCACAATGCAAACCTAAGCATATTATAGTCAATCTTCCGAAAACCCAAAACAAAGAAAATCTTTGGAAGTTTGTGATGGAGGTAGCATTCCTTGTCTGTAGGAAAATAAGGATAAGAATTAAGTGACTTCTCATCAGAAATTATGTAAAGAAAAGAGTAAAATATTTAAAATGCTGGAAAAATTCAAATAATCAATCTATAATTTTATATCCAGCAAAATCATCCTTCAAAATAAGGAAATACAGATGTTAACAAATAAAACGAAGGAATGTCTCACCAGAAGACCAAATTTACAAGAAAGATTAGAAGTTCTTTATGCTGAAGGAAAATTAGATAGGTTTAAATTTGAATCTACATTTAAAAAGAGGAAGAGTAACGGAGAAATAATAAATGAAGGTAAAATGAAATCTTATTTTTCTTATTCTTAATTGCCCCAAAAAAGCCACCTGTTTGTTTAAAGTAATTATAGTAGCAATGTACTGGGTAATCATAGGCTATGAAGAAATGTAAAGCTCAACAGCAATGCGTGACCACAGAAGCTTGAAAGTCTTTGCCGGGTAATTCCAACATCTTTGACATATTTTCATTTGTATTTCTTGATTTCATTTTGCCATATTAGCAGAGATTTCTGTGGTTCTTCCTATGCCACATGATATTTGTTGTACTGTGTTTGTTTTGAATAATAAGTTATGAAACTTTGGGTTTGTTGATATTCTATGAGAATGATCCTTTTAGCCTTCTATATGTTTATTTATAATGTCAGTTCCATTTTCCAAGCTTTTGCAGTGCTATCTTTTCTATCCTGCATTTGCATGGCCCATGGGTCAGTTCTGGACCTGATGAGAAATCTACTTCTTAGCACAGTTCTCAGAGTATATGGTATGCTCATTAAGATCAGATTCATGTTTACATAAGTCAAGGGCTCTCCTAAAAATTAATAAACAGAATTATTGCTTTCCTTAGATATTTCCTCTCTATAATATCACTGGTACTTTCCTGTGGTATGGGATTTCACTTTTTGATCCTTTGGTAAGAAACTGTCTTCTGTGATTGCACTACCTCCACAGCCATGAGACAGAAGGACAGAGGGAGAGGGAAAAACATCAATGGTTTGGCACCACTGTCTTGGCACCTCCATCAAAAGGAAAAGAAGTTTCCCCTGTCTCAGTTTTGGCTGCAGGATCAACTGGACATGGAAAGCAATAAAAGAAAGAGGAGAGAAAAACAAATCAACAAATTTCCCTACTCTCTCTGAGCTTTAGGAGTTTCCTTTTCTGGTCCTCAAACCAGAACTGATCTCTGTGCTCTGAGTCCTAGGGCTCACTTCTGGGTTTTGGCTTGCATTATGTTCAGGCCACTATCTAGTGGAAGAAAAAAATGGCAAATTCTGATTAGTGGTACTTCAGATTCTAGTGTTCTTCCCTTTTATGCCTGCTAATATTCCTGTTTCCGTATTCCCAAATGCTACTTATGCAGTTTGTGGAGGTTTGACAGCTGCATTCAGTGAAAGGGAATGTGTTTATTCCATTTTTACTGGACCTGGAAGACCATCTTTTCTTTAGTTAACATGCCAGGGTAATTTTAGGTCATCATTACACTTAAATAAATTTTTTTTCTTACATCTTATGAAGTTTTTTTTTTTGGGGGGGGGGGCAGCATTTAGATTGACTTCCTTTGGGATGGGATAACTTAGAAGAATAGGGTTTAACCTAACAGCATACTTGAAGCTCTGCACCAACCTGCTGAAGCAATGTAGAATATTTTCTAGAATAGCTTGTCTCCTCAGTCTCCTCAACTGCGAAGACTATCCTCTTTCATACAAGTTTATTTCCATGTACATTCTGGAGTCTTCAAAAATGAGTACCACAAAGAGGCAACTTCACTGTAATCTCAAAACAAGTCTTTCCTTCTTTTTTTTTTTTTTTTAAAGATTTACTTATTTATTCATGATAGACATAGAGAGAGAGAAAGAGGCAGAGACACAGGAGGAGGGAGAAGCAGGCTCCATGCACCGGGAGCCTGACGTGGGATTCGATCCCGGGTCTCCAGGATCGCGCCCTGGGCCAAAGGCAGGCGCCAAACCGCTGCGCCACCCAGGGATGCCCCAAGTCTTTCCTTCTTTTTCAAAATAATAAAAGGAAAGCTATTTTATTTCTTCTTCCTCTCAACTTTTACCATTATTTATTTTCATTTATTTTCCTTTGTGTCAAATTTGAAGTAAATTTTAGAGTTGTTTCTCTGCATAAAAGAGAATTCAGTAGGCACTAACCAGAAGTAAAGAAGTCATTAAGGCCAGGACCTGATGATATGATTTTTATTCATATCAGAAAACAAACATATTTTTAGACTGAAAAATCCATTAGAAACTTTAATTGCAAGATATAATCCATTGTCACCTTTTTACATATCTCAAATTCATATGTCACAGTTTTTGTGTGTGTGTGAATTTTTTTGAGTACAGGAAACTAGATTTTAGAAGGGCTACATGATGTGGCCAACATCATATAGATATTAATAAAAGTGAAACCAGATTTTAGATCATTTAACACCAGGGATACAAGTCTTTTCACACAACATTGTGTCTTAGAAGTTCAGGTGCAAGGAAACTTACTTATATCATTAGTGCAGAGTTTTTCAGCAACATTTCTTCTATGAATAAGATTATGACTAGATATTTATCTTCATGATTACAACTAGATGTTGGATTTTCTTAGGGAATCAAATATGTACATAGAAAAAAAAATGAGATGGTGTGCCTGACTCAGGGAAATGCTAATAACTCAGGTTTAATCAATAAATACATTAAAGCGTCTACTGATCCTGCAACAAATTCCATACATAAAGTTGCCTGACAAATTCATTAGATGAGTTAAATGAGAGTATACCTTCTAATTTGTTTTCATATTTAATTATCCATTTATTCTTTTGATTCATAGGCAGTAATTTTATACTGTTGATTCCCTCTTGACCTTGTGCTTGTAACTGAATCCGGAGATCTGGCTTGTGGCCCAGGAATATGTAGAAAATTGTTTATATTAGCAGCAAGCTGCCTTGAGCTGCACTGCTTTGATTTAACGTTACAACTGTACTAAAAGTAGCAGAGCTTTCCCATGTACTCTCTATTCTGTTCAAATCCCTTGTCATTATAACAGATGTTTGGATTATTGTTCTGTAAACTATGTCAGAATTTCAATCTCTAGTATCTGTTTATTATTCTCCAAGGGCGATATTACAAATGTTCCCATGCACAGTTAATACTTATAAAACAGTCTGTCTTATTTCCCATAAAAAAAAAATCTTGCCAGAAAGTTTTTGTTAATAAGAGGAAATATACCTAATTTGGGGAGGAGTGTCTTAAGTGTATTTGAGTAAATGATTCCAGCTAAAAATGGGGAACATTCAGAAAGCATTCCAGTCATTAAAAAAATCATACTACAGTTTTTCTCTTAAGTCTTTCAAGATACTGATTCTATAAAAATTTATTTAAGTTCACATATAGTTAAAATTGAAATCCCACAATTAAGTAATTTTATTCTGATGTTGAGATATAATTTAATTTCCATTGTTGCCTATGAAAGCCATATCTGCTTTTATAACACTTCATGCTTTTGAAGTGTGCAATGTTAACAAAATAAAAGAATCATTACAATAAAAGAATTTGAAGCCTAGCTGCTCAGAAAGCTATCAGAAATGTATGCGGAGAACACCACTGTTTAAACTTTATACTTGGGTAGAAAATCTTATTACCTTAAAAAAAAATAAAAAAAGAAAAGAAAGAAAGAGGGCTACTGACAGCTTTTTAAAATACACATGTAAAGCCTGAACTATTAGTTTCCTCCTGTTGTTTGAATGAGTTATGGCAGCTTTTACAAGGGCATGAAATAAGATTTCCTAAGGTGACGGTCCAATTGGATGTTGACGAAGAACAGTATCTTTGATAGGTCATTTGTTTCTCCTTTACATTTCTGTATTTTAATTCTTGCTCAAAAGAGAAGTGGTATCTTCTAGAGAGAGCCCATGTCAGATAAAGGAGCATTATGCCTGCTTATTACAAGAGATGTAAGCTCACTAATGCTCTGAGGAATAATCTGACCATGTTTCTAGAAAACAAGGCTTGTAGACGAGTAAGGAAATGTTCAGATGAAAATAATTTGCTCCTCTGATTTACTTCACGCACGTTTTTACCTTTCATGTTATATCCAATGTTTAGTCCTTCTTTCTTCTGAATGTAAAACTGGCATCTAAAACAGGAGAGGAGAGAGGAGCCTCCTCTTTGGAAATGATTTAGAAGGTGAGTGACAGAAATCTTCTGGGAAATAAAAGGAGAAGGGAAGGGAGAGTTAAGGGAAAGGGTCAATTAACTACTCCATCAGCCCCCTCGAAAATGGTGCTGCAGCTTTTACTTCATTCATTTTTGTCTTAAAGACTGGACGCAGCTAAAATGGGGCTTAGGGTGTGCAGGAATACCAATGTGCATTACGTTTGCATTTAGGATTTTAAAAAACGAAGGGAAAAAAAACCCCACAAGGTCAGCTTCGGAAATGATGAATGCCTTTTTGCTGAAAGCTGTACTGAACGTCCTTGAGTTTAATCAAAACTATTTGTTTTTAGTCAGCTTTGCTGTTGTCTCTTTTACTCTTGTCCACTGATAGCTTGACATTAATGACATCATAAATCATGTGAAGTGGCGGCTTGGGTTTGGTAGCATTTCAAGTGTTTGTTGAGATGTCCTGGACTATCTGAGGAGCTGGTGCAAGGTTGGATATCATCCTGCACTGAATCTTTAGTTTATGGCATGATTTGGTCTGTAAAAGCACAGAGTGCATTATTAGTATGATGGGCTTTCATTAAAGAATGTCTGGCGCTTCGTTAAATGCAGACCTCAGAAAGAGGTTACTGAATAGGTGGATTTATCTTTAATTCTGTTTCTCCAATTTTTTAAGACCTGATTTTCAAATCCCGCATTAAGATAAAGAGCATGTCCTCTGTACTTGTCAATATCTGTGGTCATTCAATGCTCTTAAAGTGAAGTACAAGAGTCCATTTGCACGGTTCACATTTGCACAGTGCTCACTTTAATTGAGACTTGAACAATGTGTACAGTTGAGCAACTCTATCACTTACATTTTTAAAAGGCTCTTGTTAAGCAGAAAGCATCATCTGGAAATGCATTCTTTGAAAAATGTCTAACTTTTATCAGTTTTTTGTTTCAGAATGATTTCGCTGGATTATTCTGTTTTATAGCTTGTTATCTGTGTGACTGTTCTTAGAACACGCTTTTCATTATCATTGTACCCTACTATTAAGAAAGAAAAGATTATTCTTTAACTATTATTTATTAAAGGTATTTTGTTATAGTACAAATATATATATGAATAATATGTAAATCACTTACTTCCTAATCAGGCCAATTTATTAGCAAGTTAAAGGAATTTACTTTTTTTTTTTTTTTTTGGTAAGGCAATTGGCAAAGAGAGATGTCTTTTCTTTAGTCATGGAGAAGGACATCATCTTGAAATGTGCATTGCATATTGTAAAAGAGCACTCTTCACAGTGTGGAGATAGTTCAGCCAAAATATATAAACACTTGTCCAGATGTTAAAAGAAAAGGCCGTTTTTCACCTACATGCGAAATGGATCAAAATTAGATCATTGCTACACAATCCCAGGACAAGAAACTGATTACAACGACATTAAATAAAATCAATCATTTGACGACTTGGATAATTTAATCCTTCAGTTTTAAACTGAACTTAGAGGGGAAAAAAAAAACATATCATGTATATATTTAAGTACAAATTCCTAAAACTATCTCCCTAGATATTTATTACCTTTTATATGAATGATAAGAAGTTATCTCTTCATATATGCACAAAGTTTAGAAAAATACTTATATGGAAATTATGTAACTTGATGTAGTATTAAAAGATTGTTTCTTCCTTTCAATAAGAGATGTTGACAACATAAATGGGTTTAAACAACTTCTGGTTCTTGCTTCAAATCAGATTGGCCCCTGTTGTAAAGGATTTCTTTCTCCATGATTCCAATGGTACAAATAATTATAACAATAAAACAAATCACAGGTGAGTTCAATGTAATTAGAGCAATATAGTTCAATTCATTGTGACATATACCTCAGCTCTAGAGGTTTCTTGCCTAAGGGAATATTAATATGAATTTTTAGACAACTGTACAATTTCAGGAAACATTCAAATATTGTTAAACCGTTTCATGGTGTCTCTTACTGTACTGTATGGAAAATGCTTTCATGGAAGAAAAGTAAACTTACATACCCTTTGCCACCAAAATTTACCCTACCTCCTTTCTGCATATCTGATTCCCAAAAAATGACAAGGCTTTTTTTTTTTTCATTGAATACTTAATAGTCTTTCCTTTCTTTTTTTTTTTTGTCTTTCCTTTCTTTTAATCTATACATGATAGCATCAAGCAGACATTAATTTTCTGCAAACCCTAACTATGTACCATATTTTTTTTTCCTGATCTGCTCTACTTTTAATTTAGATATACCAAATAATTATGGTTAGCCTAGGAACAGAGAGAATAAATATTAGTTTGCTTCAAAAAAAAGAGTGCTCATCCTCAGTCAGACACACAATGTGTGGGTCACCTGGCACCCAGAGAGAATCACTTACACAATTGGCCCTGAAAAAGTGACCTTAGACTCCTGAATGTACAATTACTGGTCTTCTGTATCTACCTATCTTTAAAATATTTCTAACACATCAAACATATACTTAGCAAATTTCTTTTTCCCTATTAACAGAAATAACATTATTTGTGGGCAAATAACACTTTCCTAGTAAAACAAGGGAAATGTTTGCCATTTTATCAATGAAGATCAACATCAAATTGATTTACTACTTTTGTTTACTTCAGGGTTCGTTCTAAAGAATTTTGCTCTCTAAACCTTAACAAGAAAAAAACAGCAGAACTACTTGAGAACCTACCTCATACAGAACCACTACCGTCTAGAATGTGGAAGCATATGCTTGTAATGCACCCCTACTTCCACATACTTGTACACACCTGTGCTGATTCATACACACAATTATGCTAAGATCTAGTAACATTACTGTGCTGGATTAAAAGTTTCATTCATCCTGAAGATTTTCATTTTAATTTAAGCTCCTAATGGAGGCCCGATGAAAGACAATAAGCTCTGAGTCTATTCCATGATGAAGCAAACCAGGTCATGTATAAATAGTGGATGGTGGTAATTACAGCGAAAGATCTGAGGTACTATTTATTTCTAACTAACAGACAGTACCTGTCAGTATTTGTACATCAATTTGTTATTAAAGTCCTCTCTCTGGATGCTGAGCTGACTTATTTTACAACTAATTGTCTTTTACAAGTAATCATGAAGTATGTATGAAGTTTGGTAAGTAAAATCATTTAATTTGGCAAGGGACATATTAAAATGAAAGAATTTGTGTCATAAAACATACCACAGCAGCTTGTTTTCAAGACTGTCAAATGCAACTTCATAAATACTCTGCCATAAACATCTTCTGATTAACTCTGTTCTTAAGATGAGATTTTCAGAGAAACGCATCCTCAAAAAGTTTAAAAAGTGCTTAGGGAAGGGGAGAAACCCCTATTCTTTGGATTATCACTCCAAAATGACAGTGCAGATTAGGGGAGATACCATAGGCAGAGGTCACTCAAAGGCATTCTTCACATATAGCTCCTTAAGTAAACCACGTCTGGGGAAACTCCCTTCCATTCTCTAAGAGAAACAAAGTTGAATCTAGCAGATAATTAGTATTTAAATGTACTCTATAGAAAAATTCACCTTAATCAGAACTTTTTCCCTATTGTGTTTCTACCTTAGTTTTATTTGAATTCAAATTTATTCCTCAAAACTAAATGCTAAATGCTAAATCCGGTCTGCTAGCAACTGATGAAAAGCAAGCAAGGATTGCTATATTGCTCTGGATGTTCATAGAAAGCAGGTCTGCCACATATGGTAGAACAGGTTGTTCACTGTACAAGAACACCTTACAGTAACTGTTAGGGGGCATGAAATCAGGCTCCTACTCCATGTGCCCTGGAGAAAGATTTCTCTGTTTTAGATAAAGGCAAACATTCACCAAGCTAGACATCCAGGGGGCTGTATTTGTCTAGAGGGGGTGACTTGTTCTACTTTACATATGGTACTTATGGATTATCAGAGGCCTTTGTGGAAACATCTTTATTTCATTAGATAAGAAAAAATACAAATAAAAAAGCACTACATCCAACCTCAAAAGTTAGCCTAAATTTGTTTTAGGTAGGAGGAAGCCTGACCTTTAAATTACATAAAACTAGGAAATTCTAGAATGAATGTCTTCCATAATGCCTGACTTATGATGATGAGACCATTCCTCTTCCCTTTACTGAGCCCTCTTAGCCAAAATGTTTTTACTATTTTGCAACTATTTGCCTTTTTATGATAATCACACTCCCAATTACATTTAAATTCCTTCCAAATGTTCCTGTATAAATGAGCGACAGGCTTACTTGCATCCATAAATGGGCTATTGATTTGAAGGCACTCACTTCTATTCACAAAGATTAAAAACAAAACTGAACTAAAAAAAAAAAAAAAAACTCTGTGGGAGAAGAGAATGTCTAGAATGTGCCAAAATTTTCAAAGTGAGGCACTGAAGAACATACTTTGCCTATTTCCTTACGTTATGGATGGTGTTGGTGCTAATCTTGTACTAGGTCAGAGCTAACCCCAAAGAATAAGCTCTCGAGCTCTGCAGTATCTTTGTGGCACTTGTCAGTAATACTGTGGCTGTGAGTCTGGTCTCCAAGCCTCAACCTCCAGTAGTGTTTTCTGCAATAAACATGGTAAAATAAACATGGGGAGTGTCCAAGCCCTATAAAAATGCTTTTTTTAAGCTAATTAAAATTTTATTGACCGCCTACTATATGTAGACATTTGGAGTAAAAAAGGTTTTCTTGAGGGTTGATTTTATAGATTTACCTATCTTTTCCCATCACACGAAGAGGTGTCTAAAGGTTCAGCTGTATCTTCTTGGGATAACCTCATACTCAATGAGACGGTCATAGGAAATTATTTTTTCTATTGGAAACATATTGGATATTGGAAAAACACCTTTAAAAATACGGAAACCTTTTATGTCCTTGCTTATCTTCAGAGTGCTAGTGAATAACAGAAAATCACAAGAGGTATATGACGTATGGACTCCAAAGCAGTATTTTACTATAAAAGCATGGAACCCTGCTGGCATATGTAATTTAATGTGCACCATGCCTCCCCTAATTCAATCAGGTCTCTACATCCCTTCTTTTATATTCCAATTGGATTTCATGTGCTAAAGCCATCAAGATTTTCAGGATGAAATGAATGCTTGTATTAATCCTGCAATTTCCATTTAAAACACAGCATCGATTTGATTAATAAGGTTTGATGCTGAATAATTATATGGCAAATATGTAGGCTATAGGAAAACCACAGATGTGACCACCAGCAAAAGCCTTGTGGGAGAAGGAGGTCAAAGGGAAGCAATGGCCATGACTGAGGTGATGAATTCTTTGGCTTTTCTTTTATGCAATTAACAAGCAGGGCTTCTATTAATTTGCCACCTCCAGAGCCTTGACTGGTCAGATGTGTCTGGGTCAGGGGTCATGAGGGCAGAGTAGGGGTCAGCATCACAGCAGCCCTGCAACAAAATGGGAAAACTAAAGAAATCTAAATGATATGGCTGAGTATACATCCTGTAGTACGGAAGGGATAGGAGGAAGTGCATCTCCCTAATGTTAAGATTGCTGTTTTAGAATAATAAAAATGTTCTCTGCACATTTAATTCAGAGTAATCAATCTAAGGTGCAGTGGTTGAGCATCCAATAAAAGAAAATCAATGTGGTCTCTACAAGGGAAGACAAACAATGCTCGCTTTTACTAAAGGGATTATAGGTTAACATTTATTCAGTGTATTGTAATCTGATGTCAAGTGGTATAAAATCAAGCCAACAATCCATTACCACCCGTTATAGGCTAGGTGCTGATCTCATGCAAATTGACTTTTCATAGAACTTATTAAATCATTTCTGTGTTCTAGCTATGAAACATTTTTCTATAGTGGCTGAATTCCATAAATTTAATTTCACATCTCGAATGAAAGTATATCAAAAAGACAAATAGTTGTCACTTCAAAACGAAGATTTCTCACAACTTTCTTATGCCTCTGGTCATTAATTATATAAAATACCTATTATGGTACACTTCTGTGAAAACAAACTAAAGAATCTGGTCATGATACTGGACTTGAATTACTTGCCTCCCAAATCCTTTTATTTCACTACTGCAAATGTCACTGTACAAATTCATCTATTTTACAACTTTGATATAAATTGTGCTACGTTTCCAAATTCTGATAGAATTTAGATTTCTCTAGAATTTAAGAGAATAATTCATCTTATCAGTACTATGCATGTTCTTAATTTTGAGTAATTTTCTATAAAATACAAGTCTGTATTTCATATTGTAGGCATTGTGAAAACAGGATATTTATTAATAATATGCCTCATAAAGTGCACAATAAAGTTCCACAATTTTGGAATTAATAATTGTTGAAATTCTAAGCATCTTAAATATAAATAACCTAATTCATTAGTGCACTGGTCTAGTGTTTCCACTATTTGCTTGGGCAATAAGGATTTACAGTGATTACTGTGCCTTCCCTCTTGAAAACGTGGTGAGCTTTTCAAGTATTAGAAGAAGTTAGTGATCTTTCATTAAATACAATAAAAAAATGGCTAGCGAATCTGTCAAAGTTAGCATTTTTTCTAAAGCATCGGTGCTTATTGTTAGAATTGGGGCCACTTTTAAGTGTGAGGAAAATCATTACCACATGTCTGAAAATATTGGTGATATTTTGCAGATTGCATACTCTGCAGGCTGGTGCTACTTCAAAACATTTCAGAATTACTTGGTAGTAGAAAGGGAAATTGAATTTGACGTTATTTTTATTATAAAAGCTAAGTTTAGTTTTACCACCCTTGCTTTGATGAAACCTTTTAGCTTTTTATTTGTTGGGAAGTAGAAGTTCGCCTATTCTGTAAGCAAGACATAAAGAAATGTAAAACCTATTATTTTAAATCTTATCCACGAAATCTAATATATATGCAGATATATTTTATATATATTCTACACACACATATAGATATAAAATACATTATTATATTATTAAACTACTCATATGTTAGTACTTTCAAGATTAAGATATAAGAAATTTGTAAATTGTATCAAAAGAATGGCTTCCATTAGTATGTATTTTAAATATTGTGATTTTTTTTCCTGATATTTACATCTAAATTTTTGGTCAAATTTATTGCATTTACATGAAGCACTCTGAACTGACCGAAATGAAATCTTATAATCTAACAATGACCTACCTTGTAACATAGTTTGAGTTAACTAGATATTTTTGTTCAAATGTGGAATTAACCTAAAACAACAGATTCTTTATATTTAAAATTAAATTGAAAACAAAATGAAAGTCTAGTAAAATAGGTTGAGATGCAGTTACTTATATTCAAACTGTGAATTCTAAACCTGGGTTCTCTCCAGGATGTGGATTGTCCCAGGATTTTCCAGGAGCCCTTAATTTCTTGTCACATTTGTGTTAATAAAATAAGGCAGAAGCACTTGCTCATTTCTATTGCACGTAAGCTGTATTAGCTACCCTGCTTCTCATCTCATAGCACGCACACACACACACACACCCAAAAAAACCCAAAAATCCACAAAACTTTAAATAAATACGAAATAATCAGATACCAAAAAAACACAAGTGAGCCTTGTGGAAAAAAAAAAAAAAACCTGGTTTCTTTTCATTTTTATTTGTAAAAGATTAGCTTGCTTTAGGGGATCTATATAACACAAAACCATTTCGCAACCAGAAACGATGAGGAGATGAACTCTAGGCTAACAGTAATGGTAAAAATAATTTCAAACTGAAGGCAAAACCACTTCATTTTGTGCACAATGTCTGAATGCCTTCCACTGGACTTTAAATAAAAAATGGAAAACATTTTAGCAAATATAAGGAAGCACTGAGTATATGGCACTGAGAGGCATTTTCGATGTTTTTGCATTTTTGTGCAGGGAGAGCCATAAAAGGTTGCCAGTGGGGTATTGTAAAACCACAGTTAACAGTGAATTTGAGATAGATATAACCAGTTAAAGGTGATTGAATATCAAGGGTTGAGTAGTGCTTATTATACCTGCTGTTGGGAGACTTCAATTCATTATTGTAACAGAATGAAAACAGCACTGCTGCTGTCCAGGACATGCTTGTAGTATTGATTGGGCTTCTCCAAAGTCTTCTCTTAGGATGCAGAGTGCAGTCAAACATGCAGAAACATCACTCAGTTCCCCTGATTGTGTCATGTGCTCCTTGTAGCTCACACTAAAGCAGCCTTAAGACACAGGAAAATGCTTCTTTATTTGAAGGCAGACAGGGCTCTAAGCCTGACTCTAGGGGCTATGCAGATGTGGTGACCTTTCTTCCAGAGACCAGATTTCACACTCAAATTGTCATTAAAGCTTGATTTTCCCTAGAGGTTCCCAGTCAACTTGTGTGCTCTCTCCATTAGGGTTAAAAGTCAGAGTGGCACCATGCCCACTATGCATACTAAATAAAATGGAACATAAATAAAAGCAGGGAATGACCCTCTCTCCGGAAGAAATGGTATCATTCACAATCCAGGCAGAGGTAGTCAGGCCTGGTCAAAACTGCACAAATCCAGGATAAACACTTGGGCCAGAATTTCATAGGATCTTGCATCTCTAGCAATGTATCTTCGAACTAGGATATTATTCCATCCTTTTAATTTTTGGGAGCAGTGATAGCTACTGACTCAGCCTATGTAGATCTAGAAACCCTTCGTCTTTCTCATACTCTCTGGCTGCATCCATAAGCTTAAGGTAACTAATCTGATAGTTCAGGAACAAAAAGTAAAAAAGAAAAGAAAGAGAAAAGAATCTATCATCCGTAACAAAAAATGAACTGGTTTGGGGCCTTTAATTATCAGAATGGCAGAGTAAATGTCTACATGGATAGAATTAGTTTATAAAATAGTTTTGTTTCCAATGATATTGCCTATGTAGGTTGCCCGAGGACAAAATGACCTTAAAAAATGCCATGATCTCTCAATCTCATAATGCAGCTCATTTTAAGGTTGTCTCATAAATGAAATTTGGAAAGAGGAAATTTCTCTAATGTCCCAAATGAATCAGCCTAACGTTGCAGGGATGGGAAGTAGTGTTGACCTACTGATGTGCTGCATTTGCCCCCAAAGACCTACGCCAAGAATATGCTTTACCAAAGTCAAAGCCTTTCTGCTTAATTAAGTACTTCTTGATTTGAAATGCCAATGCAAACAGCTCCATTTTCTCCTTAAAGAGGAGAGGAGGGGTGGTGAGAACTGAAATTGTTCACTGAAAACATTTCTTGGGACTTCAGGAAATCCCAGTACAGGAAGCAGAGAATCAGGCAGGGTAAGTCTCAATCCTATCAGACCTGTAGATTAAAATATCAGATCTGAAACTGGGATATACTCCAACATCTAAACATGTGATCTAGCTATGGTATCTGGATTTGGCATGATGCTTTTAGTTTTCATCTACAGGTTTGTGGCAATTCTCTCATTTAAAATGTCATTTGTACCTGAGTCAAGATGCAGAGTATACCACCGTGTATGTTGTAGGTAGATCGACATCAGAAGACATGAGTTCTAGCCCTGACTTCAATATTTATGGCATAACCTTGAACAAGTCTCGCGCTCTCTTTGAACTTTTTATTTCTAATCGGCAAATTAAGGCTGACATATGCTTTGAGTATTTCTCAGGATTGCTCTCAGATTAAATGACCTAATTCATATGAAAGTTAATTGGAAAATTGTGAAGATGATAGATAGATAGATAGACCCTACTATTAGCAATTTGCCACCTAAAAGTTAATCTACCTAAGGTGAATAGAAATTCCTCTCGCTAACCTTTGGGCCAATTATGGTGTCCTAGATCCCTTTTGCCTTTTCTGCTCCAAGTTTTCCAAAAACAGGTTTTCTATCAAGGTGCCAGAACCATCTTTAAATGGATGATTCCCAAAGTCAAGTTCATCCCCTCTGGTCTTTTGCTCCAAACCTTACGCTCCATGGGACTTCATCTCCACATAACCAGCATGACATCCTTCACAAATGGCTAAGCCAAGAAGGAAAGCCCATGTTCTTCCTTTTGGGTAAACACTCTGCTCATTGCTTTTCAAATGGTTTCACTCATACAGGGAATATAAGAAATAGTGAAAGAGATTATAAGGGAAAGGAGGAAAAATGAGTGGGAAAAATTAGAGAGGGTGACAAAATATGAGAAACTCCTAACTCTGGGTAACGATCAAGGGGAAGTGGAATGGGAGACGGGCCGGGGGATGGGGTCACTGGGTGATGGGCACTGAGGGGTGCACTTGACGGGATGAGCACTGGGTGTTATACTATATGTTGGCAAATCGAACTTCAGTAATATATATATATATATTAATATATATTATATTATATATATAAAACCCACTATGATCTCTACTCTGTCCCATACTACTGAGCTTGCCTTCAGTCTGAACCCTGCCTTTTACTTAATAATTATGAAATCAATTACTATTTTTTTCTAATAATGTTCAGAATCACTCAGGTATATAAACATTTTGTTTTGTTTTTGTCTATCCCACTAGATTGTCAGCTTTAAAGAAGAGGAGTGTGTCCTATTCAGGTACTGAGCTCAGTACCACAAATGCCACAATGAACTAGTCCCAGCTTTATCATCTTGGGCTATATGCAGTCTCTGTATTTACAGAGAATTTAAAGATAACTCCAAACGTCCCACATGCTTTTCCAAGGAACATGGAGGGAGCTAATTCACTCTCCTTCTTCTCCAGAAGGATTCTTGAGACTTCCCTTGTCCTCATAAGGCAGATGCACACATTATATACAGTGTTTAATCAATGAACATTATAATCTTGTGTATGACTCACCTCTGTTTATGCTCCCAACTTCTTCCATAGTCTCACGTATCCCCACCTCCCAGCTCTATGGTGTTAACTTAAACTGGTTCACATCCATGGAGAATCAGTGAAAGTAATCATTCTTTATTGGCAAAGGCCTACTAGGACCAACACCCCTAACACACATGATTTTCATTCATCACCACAAACTCATTTGGCAAATGAGAAAGTTGGAATTCAAAAAGGTAAATTAACTTTATTCATACCATTAAGGTGGTAAATATCTGAGTTAAGAATTCTTAAATTCCTTATCAGGTCATTCTGACTCTGAAGACTGTAATATATTCCCTCACATCTCAAAATATTGACTTTCTTCACTATGTATTGACTTCCATAACCCCATTTGGGGGAGCTCATTTTGACATAAATCTGCATTCCATGATGCCTCCAAAACTCATCATTGCTCATATTCTAATTCATAATAATGTCCTGTGATCACATTATGCTTTCTAGTTTCCCAAAGCCCTTTTATATAAATTATCCCATTTGATCCTCATGGGAAACCTGAGGAATGCTGGACAGGTGTTCTAACCTACATTTCACTGTGAAAAATAAAGTCCTTAGGTTAAAGGATTGCTCAAGTTACCACAATTATAAGCAACAAAATCATGACTAGACTTTCTATCTCCTAACTATACTTTCAGGGCTCCAAATTTATAGTGTTGCATATTACTATGTGAACCTACAATTATCATTTTAAAGTTATCAGTACAGATTTCACAGTCAAGAAATTCAGGGGCTCAGGGCACCTGGGTGGCTCAGTAGGTTGAGTATCTGTCTTCAGCTCAGGTCATGATCTGAGCTAAGAGATCCTAGGATCAAGCCCCTTGTCAGGCTCTCTGCTCAGTGGGGAGCCTGCCTTTCCCTCTCCCTCTGCCCCTTTCCCCAAGCTCTCTCTCTCTCTTGCTCATTCTTTCAAATAAATAAAAGATATCTTAAAAAAGAAATTCAAGGGCTGAAAACTTTCTTTCTTGTCATAATTGGACTTAATTTCTTCCTTAAAACCTTATTTCTGTCTGAGAGTACAAACAACCTAGCCACACAGGGAAGTGTAGTTTAATTCCTGATTACTCAAGCGACATTTAGGAGTAAACACTTTTTAAAAGATTTTAACCCTTTATTTGAGAGAGAAAGAGGGCATGAGTGGGGCAGGGGAGCAGAGGGAGCCCAGCATGGGGCTTGATCCCACAACTCAAGATCCTGACCCCAGCTAAAGGCAGACACTCAACTGACTGAGCCACCTATGTGCCCGTGGGAGTAAACACTTTCTGACTGTTCCCCTTTTCACTCTGAGCCTTTTTGTCTTCTACTTTTCTTTCCTGGCCTGGTGGCCTCTGTGCTCTCCTGAGATAAGGTGCAGATGGTTGGCCCAGGGTCATTGGTACCTGCTCACATCGGCCTCAGGGAGATGTGGCTCAGCCAGACTGGGCTTTGGGCACTGATGTTGGTCTACACTGCATCCACTGCTTAGTTATGAGGCTCTTCTGTGGCCACATAGTCCATCTTGTACCTATCGTGGCCCTTTGGTCCCAACCCAACTTTTAGCGTTTCTCTGGACTTCTTAGGAACAACATAGTTATAGGATGTTCTCTCGTGCTGCCTAAAGGCTACAGGAGGCTTGAGAGCTACCTCAGATCCTCTTACTGTCTTGGATCTTCTTTTCTAGGACATTTATCATTGCTGTCCTGCCTGGTTTAGAGGACCTCTACATCAGGCTTGTTGCCATCCCAGCCTTCTGCTTAGAAGAAAACTGTGTATTCTCTCCACTATTGAAGACCAGCAAATCCTCCAACCACTATTGTTATCCAGAGCTCCTCTTCCAGAAAGCCTTGTTCAGTATCAACTGCATTAATTATGTATTTTAACAAAAGTTTACATAGCACTTATTATCTCTTCTAAATACTACTACTACTAACTCTACTTTATAAATGAGGATATAAGCCAATGAGAGAGGATAAGTTACCCAGAATCATACTAGTAAGCAGCCGAGCTAGAATTTGAACCTCGGCAGTTAATAATGATGGATAGTAAGTGATTCACATGAGTATATTAACCACACCAGAGTAATGAGGACCTTAACAAGATGCCATTTATAAAATTTACTCAAATAGTCTCAGAGACATAAAGTACCTCACATAGACTAGTGCATTATGCTTGCCTGGACTATGTGATGTCCCTAAGAACCTGTCCTTATGGGCATGGTTCTATTTACATGTCAAGAGATACAGATGGCTCATCCAGAAGGGAAGTGGTGATTCTGTTATATCATATTCCAAAATGTAACAGTATCAAGGCCAGGTGTGTATTCCCATAATAAATGTTTTATGTTTAAATTCAACATAGTCATGTAGATGATTACAGTATAGACAGGTCTTACTTAAATATATCTTACTTATATTAGTGACAGAGTTTTTGAAAAGAAGAAATAGTAAGGCTATTTCAGAGAATATATCTGAAATTTTATTCAATAACATTGAAAAATCAGGATTTCATCATCTCTAACATTTTGTGAAATTAAGCTTGGAATCATAGATAGGCTTCACAATTAAATTCCTTTTCCTGACACATGAAGTGATTTTTTAAAAATTTTTCTGGAAAACCAAAATGCTTCAGTATACTTAATTTTTTTTAAATCATCCATTATAATAGATAACTTCACTTTCTGGGCAAAATTAAGTCACAGGGCCAGAATTACCCTTCCATATGAGATAAACAAGATATGGATGATTGTTTTCAAGATCGCTGTACATCAGGCAAAAAAGGACAGTGATCACTGATGACAAGAAACAAATGAGACAGACCTTTTGCCCTCATCATGGCTGAGAGAGTCTCAGGCCTTTGGTGCAGATATGGGGAGCCAGAGGAGGTCAGCAAACTCCCTAAGTTAAGAAGCTGGAGCTAAAACAACAGGGAGACAACAGCAGCTAAAGTTCATAAGACAGAGCATCAGAGAACCAACTCTTCAGAGAGAGCCCTGGAGATCTGCAAGGTCAGCCTCAACTATTCCCTTGGATGCTGAGGATGCAATTGGATGCAATTCACACTCTGGGGAAACCAGACAAGGCTGGGAAAAGAGGCACCCAAGAGAAGTAGAGATAACAGTGCTCAGCATGCCCACAGGACCAGCCTGAAAAAAAAAACAAGATTCACAGGGCTATGGACAGAATGACTAGAAGGATCTTACCTGAGTAGTGGGGTTCTTTACACTGAGCATTATTTGGGCTAATAAGTCTTAAACAAAAATCATCAAAGGACCAAACTGTTTCTAAGAAGGTTAGCTGTATTACAAAATAAGACACAAGGATATCTATAGGAGGACAAAAATATCCAGGAACGAATAAAGTTAAATAATGTCTGGCATCTAATAAAAAATACCAGTCATACAAACAAGGAAGAAAATAAGACCCATAAAGAGGAAAATAAACAATTGAAATCAATCTTGAGCTGATACAGATGCTAAAATTAAGAGAGTTAATCGTAACATATGTTCAAAAACTTAGGTAGGGATATAAATATATAAAAATACCTGAATCAAACTTATGGAAATGAAAAAAGATTTAAAAATGAACATCAAGTTTTGGCAATAATTGTAGGAACTGGAATTCTCTTACACTGTTGGTAGAAATTTAAAAGGTGCAATCACTCTGGAAGGCAATTTGATAATATTATAAAAAGTTAAAAAATACCTACCATATGATCCAGCCATTCCATTTCTGGGTTCATTTGAGAGAAATGAAAGTATATGTCCACAAAAATGATAGTACACAATCATTTATAGAAGATTTATTTATAATTAACTCCAAAACAAAAAACATTCCATTTTTCATCAATATGTGAAAGGATAAAGAAACTCTAGCATATCAATATGGAATACTATTCATCCATAAAAAGGGACAATGTATTCCTTTCCTCTACAACATGGGTGAATTTCAAAATAATTATCCTAATGAAAAAAGGAAAAAAATACTGTCTGATTATATTTATGTTAAATTCTAGGAAATATAAACTAACCTATAGTAACAGAACAGATTTGGTTTTCTGGAGTCAATGTGGAGGTCAAGGAAGATTGTGAAGAAGAGATTGCCAGTAGCCATGAGAACATTAATAGGGCAGATGGATATATTCATCATCTTGGTTATGATGGTAGTTTCATGAGTGTATACATGTCTGATAACTTTTAGAGTTGTTTATTTTAATATATTCAGCTTGTTGTATGTCAATCGAATATTAAAGCTGCTTTTTTAAAACCACGTACACAAAAAAAGAAAGAAACAGTTTCACATGAAATTTTCTAGCATACAGTGGGAGCAGTTAATTTTTTTTTTTTTTGCCCTTCACCTCTTCCTATGATTTGCACTAGAGTTGTTAATAATATAAAATCAGTTTTATTTAAGGAAATTTGACACTGAATGTGATATTATTTTTCATTATATGGAAAGTAAATTTATAGGAACTTTCTCCATATATATATTTTTAAGTAAATAACCAAATGTGCTAAAGAATAGGTCATGGTAAATATTTGACATTCAAGCCTTTCCATCAGAAGATAATGGTCTAAATTTTCAGGATCACAATATGTATTCAATATCTATGCCAGAATTTATTGAAAAAACACATAATGTAATTTAATAATGTATATTTGAAGAAAAAGTAAAAGAAACTGTTTTTAAAAAGTAGAGTTAAGGTATAATGATCAGATTGCCGAGAAAATTTTGAGTTTTGAATATTCTTTTATGATAATTTTTTTTCTCTATAATAAAGCATTAAAGCAATTTAGAATTTTATATTATCTCGGGACAATAGGTCTAGGCAATTGAGGAATCTTAGGTGTGAATTGCCACTAGGGATTTTCATACTCTTTACCAGAAGATAATGTTGTGGAAAATGATCAGTTTCAGAAAATATTTCCAATGGATAACAGAATCACTTCTACAAGATCAGTGAGTATCCTATCATGTGAGAAGAGGTTCCTAGTAAGTTTTTCCTTCCTCTAGTCTCTTCTTCCTATAGTTCATTTTTCATATTGGTTCCAGAGTTCCAGAGGTAAAGATTTGATCACTTTACCCCCTATTCTAAAGTCTTCCATGATGTGCAGTATTTAAGGACTTAGAGTATGCACATCTTTTTCCACGACTGCTGCTACTTCCTATACATTCTGAGTTCTAGCTACAAAGAACTTAGAAACATTATTCTTTTATTTATAAACACATATGTATTAACATTATTCTCATTATGCTTTATAAGGATCACTCCTCTGCTGTGTTGGGGGGATGAATTGGAGGAGAGTAAGAAAGAATAAAAGAAAACCATAGCATTAACCCTTGTGAGAGATGATAGTGACTTCAGGCAGTATGATGGCAATCAGTATACAGAGGAACTCTCTGCAGACTGCCCTCCTTCCATTTTTCTACCTAAGGAATTCCTAAATAATATTCAGACCCTACAGCAATGTCATCTTATAAGTTCTTCCCAATTGTCAGTACGGATTCCTTTTTTCTTTCCCCTATGCTCACTTATTGCTCTACACGTACTTCTACACAGTGCCTATCCCAGGTCAGAATAATCATTTCTGACCGAGCTTTATTTTCCATGACCTTCTCAGAAACTGGTATAAAGCTACTTAATATGTTGGTCAGGGACCCCTCGGGAAAAGCATGTCACACTCAAAAGGAATAATTGAAGAGGGTTTAACCACAGGACTCTTACAAGGTATGAATAGAGTTACATAAAACCAACAAGGGCTAAGGAAGCACCATTAGACAATCTTAAGAAGCTATTAGTCTTTTCGGCCCAAAGGGGCAAGGGAAGGGGGCAGTTACCAGAATCCAGCATGAACTCTAGCTACGATGCCTCCTAGTAAAGGTTTAGTAGAGGAATTGAGCAGTGAAAAACTCTTGGAAAGGAGCACAGAAACATAAATGCTGACTTCACTCTTCACTGGCCTTCTGAAGGCAAAGGAGACTGGTAGACACAACCTTCCGAGGCTGGCCTCCCGGGCACGAGGTGGGTTGGACAGGTGGAGGGTAGACCCAGAGAGTGAATGCAGAGCCACAGCAGTTCAGTACATGGAAAGTGAATGAGCAATTGAAATGACAAGTGGAAACATGAATCCATCTGTAGAAAGAGAATAGAAACTTGGAGAGAGTTTTCATGTAGATTTTGTTGTCTGACTACAACAGGGCCACAAAATTAAATGCTAAAAATTAGATGCTAGGGATGCCTGGGTGGCTCTTGATGTCAGCTCACCTCATGGTTTAAGGGTCCTGAGATCGAGCCCTGTGTCCTGGTCTGTGCTCAGCAGGGAGTCTGCTGGAGGTTTTCTCTCTCAATCTCTCTCTCTCTCTCTCTCTCTCTGCCTCTATGCCTGCTTGTGCTTGCACTCTCTCTCTTTCTCTCTAATAAATAAATAAATAAATATTTTAAAAAGAAGAAGAAAGAAAGAAAAAAAATATTACATTCCAAGTCTCTGGAAAGTCTGTGTCCGAGCCTCATGAAGAGTTTTCTTAAGACCCCCTGCATACAGAAAGAGAGGAAAAAATAAAACTTGATGAAATCAGAGGAGGAGACAAACCAGACTCCTGATCACAGGAATCAAACTGAGGGTTGCTGGAGGGGAGGATGGTGGGGGATAGAGTGACTCAGTGATGGACATTAAGGAGGGCACGTGATGTAATGAGCACTGGGTGCTGGGTGTTATATAAAACTGATGAGTCATTGAACTCTACTCTGAAACCAATAATACATTACATGTTAGTTAACTGAATTTAAATAAAGTTAAAAAAAAAAAAACACCTGCATCAGAACTGACTGGATTATATGCTAAAACAGAGTTGTAGGCACTATATCAGGCCTACTGATTTGGAATCTCTAGGGATAAGACCTAGAATTTGAGTTAGTAACAACCTCCTCAAATAATTCCAATGCATTTCTCTTTTTTGTTTTGTTTTGAGAACCACTGATCTTAAGTTTTTCAGAGTCATAAATTGCAAAAATTGGAGGCAATTTTCTCCAATTTATCACTTTCCACTAGTTTTAACCTTTTTAATAAACCCCACCCCTTAGTCAAGGTGTTAACTTTGATCTGGAGATAATGTGAGACAAGGAAAATGCTCATTGCAAAAAACTTCCAGGTTCTGAGCCCCTTGAGGTAAACTATCACTGACATCGGAAAGCAATCTGCGTTGGAGAGATGTATTTCTATGCCTCTTCTCTTTCTGTGCAGACCATAGCTCAGGATGGTCTCAACTCCCCCAGCCCTTTGTCACAAACAGGTGGTCGTAAACCAAACTTTGTTATTACTATGCACCCTCATCCTGGAGTTTCCACAGCAAAGCAGGCTCATTTTCAAGAAGCTTAACATGGGTGATACTCCATCAAATATTAGCAAATGGTCCCTGTATCAAACACATCATCAAAAGCAATGCTACGGAGAGCAGCAAGTGCTAACTTGGGGATGACAGCCCAGTTCCTAACAGAGCACCATTGGGGGCTCGTTATGAGGTGGTGGGAGAGGAGGATGAAAGCACCAAGGGTGGGCCGCAGGTGGGAGCAGAAGCAGCCAGGCTCCTGACCTTGGCTCTGAGAGCCAGTTCACTGACAAAAACAGCCAGCATGGGAATTGGAGCTGCGGGGCATCAATATCAAAATATCAGAATCTTTTTCCTTTTTTGCCCTCTAGACAGAAGAAGAAAATGTGTGGAATTTTTTTTTTTAACATCAGGAAAATAGCATGTGTACAATCAAAGAATTAACTTCCTCTCATGATAACTGAATCACTAATAAAATTACATCATATCTCATGAAACATATTTAGTCGGTATGTCCTTCGGTGTTATCTCAGGGGAGATTCTGAAGGCCTGTGAAATTAGTGCTTGGCAATATTTTTAAAAAATATATATTAATGGGATACAATAGTAACTATAATAGTAATATTATTACCCGGTACAGGGTACAGAATGAGTAGCTACTGTGTTCCATGTATGTATTAACTTCACTTAACTGTCAACATCAACCTGATATTACATGTGTGATCCTATTTTTTTTCCTATTTTACAGATGAAGAAGCTGAGATTATGAAACCATTAGCCTAAATTATCAAGATCCCATAGTTTGTAAGTGGCAGAGTCGGA